>NC_141466.1:3040679-3506844 GCF_009769465.1 Tauraco erythrolophus | reverse complement strand
GCTGACAAATTATTACATGCAATTACTGCCATTATTTGTAGTAATACTGGAGTGGTTAATATTATTTGTTCTAATTCAGTTGTTGCTATTTCTTTGAATTCTGAATGTTATACCTAAAAGCTTCCAAGTTTGGTTGCATCCTTCTTTTACAGTGGACTTATTTTTTTAACTAAGTTATTAAGCTCTACAAGGTGCATATCGACCTGTCCGGCAGCCCAGGAGGCTGCCGCTGTGCCCCGGTTCGTGGGGTCCTGGTTCCTCCCGCCAGCGGCAGCCCCGAGAGGGGCCGAACTGGGGCCAGAACTGGGACCGGGACCAGGACTGGGACTGAGGCAGGAGATTGGCATCGCGGGGGAGCCCAGTGGCTGGAGCAGGGCTGGGGTGACGGTCGGTGCTGTGGGACCCCGCAGCGGGGGTGAAAGGCTGGCATAGGGCAGTGGGGCAAGGGCAGGGGAGCACTCGGCGGTGGCAGCCGGCGGCGCTGACCGGGGTTTACCGTCCGGCACCGGACCCGAGAGCCGGACCCGCTCCTCTCCTGAGAGCTGGAGCCCGCCGGGGCAAAGGTTGGAGCGCAGCGGGGAGCAGGGGCTGGCTGCGGGGCGCCAACCCCATGCGTGTCCCCCAGCTCCGTGCAGAGCTTCTCGGAGGGATCTGTGAGTATGTGGGGGCAGAGCCGGGGCCGGAGCTGTCAACTGGCAGGAAAGGGGAGTAGTGCCGCTTCCCCATTCCCTGGGTGCTGGATGTGATAGATATGATAGAATCACAGGTAGATAGAATCATAGAATGGTTTGGGTTGGAAGGGACCTCTAAGATCATCTAGTTCCATGGCAGGGGAGTTGGAACTAGATGATCTTTAGTTGGAACTAGATGATCTTTGAGGTCCCTTCCAACCCAAACCATTCTATGATTCTATGATTCTATGATCTTTGAGATCCCTTCCAACCCAAACCATTCTATGATTCTGTGTCTTCCTTCACGGACCGCTGAGCAGCAGGGCTTCCCAGGCGGGAGCTGATGCCCACTGAAACAGGGCTGCCTGGGTGCTGGAAATGCCCCTTCATAGAATCATAGAATCATCTGGTTGGAAGAGACCCTCAAGATCATCGAGTCCACACCATTCACCCTGCACTGTCAGGGTCCCTAAACCATGTTCCTCAACACCAAATCCACACGGTTTCTAAACACCTTCAGGGATGGGGACTCCACCACCTCCCTGGGCAGCCTGTTCCAATACTTCACAACACTTCCCTTCATGGAAGCTGAAAGTCAGTTTGCAAAAATGAGTATCGTTAGGTTTGATAACGACACGGCGATCCCCATTCTGTCATCACGTAAATCAATACGACAGCAAAACGAATGGACTTTCAGTCGAAGCGTTCAGCTCCGTCTGTCTGATGCATTCTGCAACGGCAGAATACAGATAAAGGCAGGGAAAAGAATTAACTGGTAAGTGCTGGACAAATTAATGTTTCTATAAAATTAGTAGCAACAGTAAAGTGTTCTAAGCCGTTATTTTGTTAGAAAGCTACCGCAGCCTTCATAGGCAAACTCCTTTGAAAACAAGTAGAATAAAATAAATGTTTTGGATAATGAAAAAGAGCAAGTCGGCCTCCAACAATAATGCTATTCATTTTTGTTTCCATGTTGAATAACCCTGTGATTTGCAGCTCAGGGCACCAACGGTAGTTGGCCAATTCCACACTCTTTTCTTTGGCTCAGTCTGTATGTTTTTCCTTGGCATTTTTGCCTTTGCTGTTTATGGAAATGAGGCCTTGCATTTCAGCTGCGACCCAGACTACAGAGAGGTTAATCTTTTCTGTTACAACCAGTTCAGGCCTGTAACTCCTTAGGTAATTCTCTTTTTTTATTGTAGAAGTCCAATATTAAGAAAATAAACTGCAAAGATTAAATATAATTGCCCCATATAAGAATCATAGAATGGTTCTGATACTTAGAATTTTAGTAATTAGAATTTAATCAATAGTTTGTAATTAATATAGTTTGCAATTGATTTTAATAATATAAAGCTATAAGAAATATTTCAATGAAAAGTATGCTCATACAGTAACCAGATGCTGCTATGAAAGTCTTTGTATAATCCTGTACCATGACCAAAGGGATAAGTTAGAATCATGTAGAAATTAGATAACAAGTACAAGTTGACCTACCAATTGATTCATGATACTTACATAGAACTAGAAGAACGCACGTAGCTATCAAGATTTGGGTTAATGAGAATGAAGGCCAGCCTTAACGAGTTATGGGTACTTGCCAAGAAACCATGAGGTAATTACCAGAAACCGTGAACTTAAGCCAAATGTAATTCCGGCAGGGGGAGATCGCGACCACCAACTCATAGACCACCTACCCATATTACACCCCAGACTCATTTCCAGATGATTCTAAATTTTATTGCGCAGAATCGGAAATAGGGGAAGAATATGCTAATGATTTTCGGGAAATAATTTGTTTATGCATGTGTAAGCTCTATATAAGAAGTTCAATTTTGGTGCAAGGTGCACACGCTAGGAGGAGATATCCCCCATGCACCCGGCGCCGCAATAAAGAAGTGTCTGCTTATCTACATCCCATTGGTGTTGATAAGTTTCTTATTCCGGATTTTCGGTAACAGTTTGGGTTGGAAGGGACCTCAAAGATCATCCAGTTCCAAACCCCTGCCATGGGCAGGGACACCCTCCACTACACCAGGTTGCCCAAAGCCTCATCCAACCTGGCCTTGAACACTGCCAGGGATGGGGCAGCCACAACTTCTCTGGGCAACCTGTTCCAGCGCCTCACCACCCTCAGAGTGAAAAATTTCTTCCTTATAGCTGATCTAGATCTATGTATTTATAAACATATTTTCATTCACAGCTTTTCTGAACTCCAATTAGCAATTGGAGCTAATAACATTATTGACCTTCCAGGAAAAACTACTCCAAATTTTTTAAATGTTCTTATCACTTGCAAATTAAGCAGTACTGGTGGATAATCTCTAAGTACCAAACAATGTCACTGTTGCAACCTGCAGCTCAGATGCCAGGGGCAGAGACTCCTGGTTAGGCTCTGGTGACAACATATCCATCGATACCAGCTTACTTTGCAGAAGTCCAGCCAGTGTCATCTGCTGCCTGTGAGTCTCCTTTTCAATGTGAAAGACTAGCATGATGTTCTTTGTGCTGACTGGAACGCCTTACCCTCGTTAGGTTTTGGCTTATGACGTAGAGGATTTTTACCGATTTTGTACAATCACATTTTGAAGGAGTAAAAGGGCTTTATGACTTAGTTTTGCTTAAGAGGCTTAAAAATGTCAAAACAAAATCTCAGAGAAAAGCCTTTCCTGGGTCCAGTCATGCCTTGATTTCAGTGAGAGTTTTGCTTCTGCGTGACTGCAGAATTGGGTCCATATAATTTTTTGGTGTGTGTGTCACATCTAACATCTTATTGCTTATATGTGCAGTCAACACTACCAGATTTGTGCAATATTAAACTAGTTATTTGATATTTGCAAGCATTACAAGTAGAATAAGAATCACTGTGCTAACTCCTTGTTTCCATAACATGCCACATGCTTTGGTCGATACATGCTTCATTTTTTGTTGTACACATTAGTATCCATCTGGAATTATTCTTTGCAATTTAAACTTGTAATTTCAGGTTAAAAAAAAAATCTTTTTATTTTTAAATAAAATACAATATATATATTACTACTAGAAAGAATAATTTACTTCCATGTGCTAGGTACCACGGTGACTAACTGTACTCAAACCACACTTAATCAGATGTTTGTATAATAATAAAATAACTTCATCAAAACCTTGTCAGTATTTTCTCTGGTGCTTAATACTTCTATTGCTTGTTGTTCTTCTTCCATAGATTTCAAAACTCTTCAGAAAGGTTAGAGGGGTGCCAAAACCCCCAGCCTGTCAGGGGACTTCCCTGTGACTGTCAAGAGCCTTGCAGAGCCAGGACTGGCACGGGATGGCCTGAGGAACCCTGAGGGGTGGGGGCTCTAGGAGCTGGATTGCCCACCACCATGCCTTTTCCCTTGGAAAAAAACTGGTCTAAATCTGGAACATACCAAAACATGTTCTTTTTCCAAATCAGACACAACAGAGATTTTTTTTTCTGCATTTCCAGTGAAATCAAAATTGTCAAATTCTTCAGTTTCAGATTTACATTTAAAAGCAAAATGTGCATTATTGCCTTTTAGTGCAAATGCTTTTCTGCGACTGATTCCATCATTAGTTTCTAGAACACGTTGATGGAGACATTATGTTCATGTAAAGAAACCATTTCCCCACGGTTGTCTACACTGCTTTCCTGTATTAGCCATTTGTTTTCTTTGCACTCATTGTATTCCCAAGTATCTCTAAATTTTTCTTTCTCCTAGTCTTCCAAACTCCCACCACTTTCCTCCTCATTTCCATTGCTTTCTATCAGCTTCTTTCCACCCTTACTCCCTCCGAGATTTATAACATGCCTTCATGTGTTTCTCAGTGTTCCACTGATTTTAGCTCAAATGCTTAGCAAATATTTCGGATGATCCTGAAGGCTGGTTTTGCCATTATGAAAGGAATTATATAATACACTCAGGGACTCTTTGATTCAATTCTCTTTCTTTACACGGTGAACACAAAGTCCCATCCCCCAGAACACAGCAGGAAGTATTTTTGTTGCTTACATCAGGGTCACACTCTAAGTGCTTCTTTGACTCTTCCACCACACTCTAGCCACCTCATTTTCACAGACAGCACTCAAAGCAATCCCCGGCCCACGCGTTGGCAGTCAGTTTTGTCTCTAGCCAGACATCATGCCCACTTCAGTTCTCACTTAACGAAGAGCTGTAATTGTTCCATCGTCTTCAATGAAACAAGCTAAATACACCCACTAAGCGAGGCGATTGCCTTTACATCAAAGGTATAGTTGCTCTGGGCCAGCCAACTTCTAGTACACCACCACAACATCCCAGTCCTACATCCACTCTTTGTTCTGTTCCTTTCTTCTGTTCAGCCACCATTTCCCTTCTGTTCCCTTTTCAGCATTCTCCCAGGATAGCGATGAGATGATGCAGCCACCTCTCCTACCCCCTGCCTCCCTCCAACACTCATCTTTCCCTATCCTCTGGAGCATTGACATTCTCTTCTCTTGCGGGCAGCCATTCTGAGCCCAGGAGGAAGGTGGACAACAGGGCCATTGAAAAGAAATTAAAAAAAAATCATGTAACTATGCTGGCAGAATGAGAAGATGACAGACACTAAAGTAATTGACACTGAAATTAATGTTTATAATGTTTATAAATATGTAAAGGATGACTGTCATGAGGATGGAACCAGGCTCTTCTCACTGGCATCCAATGACAGGACGAGGGGAAATGGATCTAAGCTGGAACACAGGAGGTTCCGCTTAAACACGAGGAAGAACTTCTTCCCAGTAAGGGGAACAGAACACTGGAACAGGCTGCCCAGAGAGGTTGTGGAGTCTCCTTCTCTGGAGATGTTCCAAACCCGCCTGGACGCGTTCTTGTGTGATCTGATCCAGGTGGTCCTGCTCCGGCAGGGGGATTGGACCAGATGATCCTTTGAGGTCCCTTCCAGTCCCTGACATTCTGGGATTCTAGGATTCTCTGAAATTCATGAGATCCGTTTGAAACCATCCTGCTTCAACAGTCCCCATTTCTTTTGCTGTTTTTATCCCACTCTCAGCAAACCCAGAAATCCCTGGAGGTTCCCTCAGGAAAAAGTTATTTGGGAAGCGGCGATGCCGCGAGATGCGCTCTCCCGGGCTGGCGGACTTGCTGACAGCTGCCGGGAAGCGGCCCGGCCCGGTGAAGCGCCATGAACCAGCCGTGCCAGCGCAACGAGGAGAGGCGGATGTCCGGGAGCAGCGCCCCGGGGCCGCCCAGTCCGCCCAGCGCTGCCGCGGGACGCGCCACTCGCCCCGCCGCCCCTCCCGCTCAGCAGGGGGCGCTGTTCGCGGGCAGCCCGCCCACCGCGCACGCGCCCCGGCGTCCCGTGCCGGAAGCGGAAGCGGCCGCCGAGCCGGAGGCGCCGGTGCCCATCGTCGGTTGTCGCCGCTTCACGCCGCTGCCCGGGGCGATGGCGGCCGCGGCGCTTCCCCCGCTGCCGCCGCAGTTCAAGAGCATCCAGCACCATCTGCGAACCGCGCAGGAGCTGGACAAGCGCGAGCCGGTGGTGGCGTACTACTGTGAGTGAGGCCGGGCCGGGCCGGGCCTGTCGCGTCCCGCCCCACCGCTGCGGTGACCGCCACCCTCCGGCCACCAGTCGCTGCAGCGCGGGGAGCGCGCTTCTCCCTCCCTCCCTCCCTCCCTCCTTCCATCCGTCCGTCTGTCCGTCCGCCGGGCCGGTTGGGCGGCGCGGAGCGCCCGCCCGGTGTACGGGGAGCCGGGGGCGGAGGGGAAGGGCGGAGGGGAAGGGCGTTACGGGGTGTGCACGGTCTTCCTCGCCCGCCGCTTCCGCTGCGAGATCCAGCTCGTCTCCCGTGTGCTGCCTTTGCCGAGTGAGGCTTTTCTGTAGCCGCCGTGATTGTGCCAGCAGCCTAAATGCGTGCTGTAGGCACGTGTGTAAAGCCAAGGCTCCTGTGTCGAGCTAGTCCTGATAAGTATCGCGATAAACCGACATTCGAGAGTCTTTTCGGAGCTTTTCGCCGGCTGAAAAGACCTTCTTTTCACTCTGAGGGTGGTGAGGCACTGGGACAGGTTGCCCAGAGAAGCTGTGGCTGCCCCATCCCTGGAAGTGTTGAAGGCCAGGTTGGATGAGGCTTTGGGCAACCTGGTGTAGTGGAGGGTGTCCCTGCCCATGGCAGGGGGGTTGGAACTGGATGATCTTTGAGGTCCCTTCCAACCCAAACCATTCTGTGATTATGTGATTCTTTCCATTCTGTATCAGAGTAAGCAATCTGGGTGTGAGAGTCTTCAGTTCTTTCAGTAGTCTTCATTTTACTTTCAGTGAAACTTTGTCACTTCTGGGTTCTCTAAGGGGGAGGGTGGGTGGCTCTATATTTTGTTTATTTCACCAGAAATGTATGTTTATGTTGTTTGGTTTTGTCTTCTTTATTGAGATGTGAGGAGGTCATTTGAGGGGTTTACTTGTCAATAGCTTGTCTCGAAAAGAGTTAAATAAAAAATAGAGGGAGAACCGATGCTTTAATTTGTAAGGCAATCTTAAAGTTTAAAAGGATGAACTCATGAAATTCAGACTTCAGAAAGCTCTGAAAAAACTGTCAGCAGAATAATTTTTAAATTTCCTGCGTTGTGCAAGAATACTTTGCTGCTGTGGAAAAGCACCACCAGAGAAGTGAGATAGCTCCACAGTAGAAAGCTGGACATTCTCAATAGTACTTGCTCCTTTTTACTGTTAAAACACACTACAAATCATCCTTTGTGTGGCAGGAAGCACCAGCTAGGTCAAATTGCACTGTATTTTTGTTTTTCTTTATTTCTTTTTTTTTTTTTTCATCACGTGTAACACCCTGTCTGGCCATACAGTAAAAGTACTAGCATTTAGTGCAGGTAACAAAATACAAATCTATTTTTATTTTAAACCAGAAAGGTTTTGGTGGCTCATCTCTATTTTTCTTGACGTCTCTAATATTCTGAAACTTTGTGTAAGTCTTAATATACAGGAAAAAATAACTGTGCTGAATAATTAGTGTTTTCTGTAAAGTCCCTGGCTTTGTCTGCCCTAAGTAGCCTGAAGATTTGCATTAGTAGCCTTAAATTCCTGTAATTTGCATATCTTATTTTTTCAGCTGAGTACTTCAGCACATCTGGTTCATTACTGAGTGTGGTGAAGACTGTTCTATAGATATCTTTCTCATTACATTATTCCATAAAGTAAAAAGCAGTGACACTTCTTTTTCAAGATGGGTCTTGCTTGGATCCTTTGTTCTTTTAAATACACAACGGAGAAGAATTAATTGTCAGCAGTGTTCCACTGATGACACTTATTTCCTCCGATGGTTGATGAGTTTGTCTGGATTGACAAATGTGAAGAATTCCTGTTTCACAGGAATATTTTTTCTTATTTTAATTCTGGCTTTGACGTAAAAATAAGGTTTATAAACCAGTAATTTTGAATATTGTGGGTTTGGAACAATTATGTGGAATCGTAAAGCATTAATTATTAATATTGCTACTGTCAAAAAAAAATACTGTGTAGTCTTCTAGCGTGCTATGAATAAAAAAGCTTCCCTAAAAAGCTAGTTTTCTTTAAAAGTGTAGGTCTGGGTAGATGAAAAATTGTCAGGATACTTTTCAGATGATGTTTTGAAAGCAACACAGATTTTTTTTCAGCCTGGAGAAGAGAATGCTCCGGGGTGGTCTTATTGCAGCCTTCCAGTACTTAAAGGGGCCTACAGGAAAGCTGGAGAAGGACTTTTTACAAGGGCGTGTAGGCCCTAGTAGGACAAGGGACAATGGCTTTAAACTGAAAGAGGGCAGATTTAGATTGGATATAAGGAGGAAATTTTTCACTCAGAGGGTGGTAAGGCACTGGAACAGGCTGCCCAGAGAAGTTGTAGATGCCCCACCCCTGGCAGTGTTCAAGGCCAGGTTGGATGAGGCTTTGGGCAACCTGGCAGGGGAGTTGGAACTAGATGACCTTTGAGGTCCCTTCCAACCCAAACCATTCTCTGATTCTATGAACATCTGAATTTTGCTCTTATGATGGATGTAACTCTCAGTCCGAAGAAAGGAGTAAGGTGTTTGTAGCTTTGGAATGTTGCCAGGAGTGGCTCAGCCCTAACCCAAAGCTTTGGTCCCAAGATTAATATTTCCACGGCACGGTAGTTTTCAGCACAGACTTATGTTTTCTGGTTTTGATTTATGTGCGTTTTATTTAGTTCAATTTCATTTATGCATTTCTGATAATAAACCGCTACACAAACGAATATCAGAAACAAGTAAACTTTGGTAAGACGTGTTTGGAAACTAATAAAATAGTCAGGAGCAAGTGGTTACTGCTTCTGTTATTATTTTTGTCTTTCATCAGCATCCACTGGTGCCAGAGGTGTGCTCTCACAGCTGGGAATTTGAATGTCACTTACACATTTTATTTGCATATACCATTTAAATTTGTTTTCTCTCATGCTTTTTAGGTGTAGTTTGTTTGAAGCATCAAACTAGTGTTTACCAGCACTGCCATCTAAAGAAGATACTGTAGTCCTTCTCTGGCCTCTCATTGCCAACCCTGATGTGCTTCAGGAGCAAACAGTGATGTAATTGCGTGATGAAAAACAATATGCTGTTTTTCAGCCAGAGCCAGACAGGCAAACTCCAGGAGCAAGGCCAGTGGCTTGGGGCAAAGACAGGACTCCTGCTTTTTTGATATTGCTGGCATATGTCGATTTAAAGAAACTGTAATTTGAGGAATCACAGAATGGTTTGTGTTGGAAGGGACCTCAAAGATCATCTAGTTCCAACCCCCCTGCCATGGGCAGGGACACCCTCCACTACACCAGGTTGCCCAAAGCCTCATCCAGCCTGGCCTTGAACACTTCCAGGGGTGGGGCATCTACAGCTTCTCTGGGCAACCTGTTCCAGTGCCTCACCACCCTCAGAGTGAAAAATTTCTTCCTTATATCCAATGTAAATCTCCCCTCTTTCAGTTTAAAGCCATTGCCCCTTGTCCTATCACTACATGTCCCTGTAAAAAGTCCCTCTCCAGCTTTCCTGTAGCCCCTTTAGGTTCTGGAAAGCTGCTATAAGATCACCCCGGAGCCTTCTCTACTCCAGGCTGAAACATTAATCTCTGTTTTACGCACTATGTAGAGCTACAGCAGGGATGATTTCTATTTTTCAACTGCCACGTAATTTACCACATGAAAAATAAAATGTTGAGGAGCATCATCGATCCTCTTGTGCACCATAACAACATCACAAACGCTTTTTATTGTGATACTTGCTAGAAACACTGCAGAAATTAAGAAATGGTTTTGTTTCTAGTAGCCTTGTGTCTTCCTTACAAAGCCTTCATACTTAGCTCCATTTTTAGGTGTTCAGATTCAAAGATTCAGCTTTATGTGGTGTTTGTAAACTGTTTTTTACCTCTAGCCGCTGTTAGTAGGTAGACACAACTGACTGAAGCAATAAAAATAGATTTGCTTCCTGACAGTATGTTACGTGGTTGTAAAATTTGTTCTGCTTAGAACATAGACTGAGAGAAATGAAGAAACCAAGCTTATTTTTTTTAAGTTGTACAGAACATAATCTCATGAAATAATTCTCCTTTTAGAGATTAGATGTTTTATGGTTAATGGGAGTTTTCAGCACTGTGGGAATCTATCACCTTCTTTTAAAGTGCTTACCTCTCCATATGATACTTTTTCTCACATTCCATATTATTTTGCTAATCATTGTCATTAAGCATGTAGGAATTTCAGGTTTAGTGAAGGACAGCTGATTCAGCAGATGTAAGGGAATACCAGTAACGGTGCTACACTGGTTGCCTGGCAAAAGGAATATAAATGATTGGTGGTCAATAAAATAACTTTCTTACATTAAACTCTTCCATGAGTCTGTTTGGCTTCTTTGAGATGTTATTCTGCAAACACAAGGAGGCAGGCTTTGATAAAAAAATCCCTGGCCTGTGTAATTACTAAGGAAATTATATCTCTGTGCCGTAGGCAGTTTGACTCAGATGTTATTTTTTGACAAATTGCAAGGTTTGAGATGTAGTTTTGTCTTCTGAAGACTTAGGTTTCAATGTTTAAAGCAAGATTTTCCTTAATAGCCATTGTTTCAGCCTTTAAGTAGTGGTGTTAAGCTCTTTTCAGAGATGATTGGTAGTTTATTTTGTGCTTCTGTGCTTACTGGGCATTGATGTTCTAGTTCAAAAGTATTGAGAGAATGCCAGGGAGTTGCCAGCAAAGCATTTATGTTTTGTGGTATGTAACATCCTAACACACAGCGGTGTTTGGATATCCAGTGAACACAACATGGAAAACGCTCCAGTAACTTCAGAAAAGCAGGACTGGGATGGTTTTTCCTTTACAGTCTGCTCAACATCAGAAAGCATTCATGTGAGAGCAGTGGACTCGATCTGTTTGAAAAAGGGGTGAAGAAAATCTCCTCCAATTTTCAAATTCTTCTTGAGATAGAAAAGCAGCAGAGAAATCCTGCTGAAAGAGCTCACTGTTGTGTTGCCCTTTCTGGTTTTGTGGGACCAAGCAGGAAGGAAAAGCAAGAGGCAAACTTGTTTCCCACAACTGGCTGACAACCTCTTGAGTCAAAATTCATTCAGGTTTTAGTAGAAATACCCATCTGTTACATGTGACTGGCTTTTTGCTTTCAGGTTTAGTCAGACATCCATGAAACAAACTTCTCACTGCATAGCAATTATAACACTTTGTTTTTTATTTTTTTTAATTAAATTTTAATTTAATTTTTAAATTTAAATTTAGTTTTTTTAATTAAATTAATTTTTCTAAATTAAAAAAAAAAAAAAAAGACAAAAAAGAAAGTTCATGACCTGACTCAGGACTTGTAAAATTACACATTGACTGTGTTTTGCAACTGAAATACTGTTGATTTTTTACTGATCCTTCCTCAAAGCAGAGGACTAATAACAGGCAACTCTCTTAACTGAGATTTTAGTTTATTCAACTTTTATTGTATCTTGATGCATTTTAAATGACAAATTTAGAAGATGCATGCAGTTCAGGAGTATTAATGAAGTGAAAATAACTGGTATTTGCTGTATTTCACTGCAGAGGTTCTGCACACGCTTACTCCATTTAACTGGGACATTGTAGAATTGAAATGCATAATGTTATGTTCTTATAACATGCCTTATTTGATAAGATCAAATTCCTGAGATTTCCAGTTTAAATATTCTTTTTTTTTTTACTAGTTTTACATAATTCATTTGTAAAAGTACATTTTCCATGTTCTCATATTGCTGGTGGCAGAAAACTGTTTTGTGTGCTACTAATACTACACGTGATTTAAAGCCTATGATTAGAGATTGCATACTGAAGAGCGGATTTAATCTGTTCTTTACTCAGGGTAAATTAATCAAAATGGTCAAATATTTAAGAAGTAGATATCCATTTCATAGTGTGAGGCTTGTTTTGATTGTGCTGTAAGTATAAACAAAATATTTCTCAATTCCTTTTTTTTTCCCCTTGTGCTTTCTGTCTTCAGTCTTTGCTTGATTGCTCTTATTTGTTTCAAAGATTTGTAAGTGGGAAAACTGTGCTCTTAAAACTCTGATTTGTCTGTGGAGACAGAAAAACAGTGAGAAATGATTGTGATAACAGAGATAAATATGTAAAACCCACAGTCCTCACAGCAAGCTGTGGGTAGAAGCAAAAATTAGAGATTATGTTAACTATTGTGTAGTGTTTTGGCATGGATTTGATTATGTAGGTAATATTTAAAAATAATCCCAAGCACAAGCACAGGCTGGGCGGAGAATGGATTGAGAGCAGCCCTGAGGAAAAGGACTTGGGAGTGCTGGTGGGTGAGAAGCTCAACATGAGCCGGCACCGTGCGCTGGTAGCCCAGAGAGCCAACCGTGTCCTGGGCTGCATCCAGAGCAGCGTGGGCAGCAGGGCGAGGGAGGGGATTCTGCCCCTCTGCTCTGCTCTCCTGAGACCCCACCTGGAATACTGCGTTCAGCTCTGGAGTCCCCAGCACAAGAAGGACATGGAGCTGCTGGAGTGGGTCCAGAGGAGGCCACGAAGATGATGCGAGGGCTGGAGCACCTCTGCTACGGAGACAGGCTGAGAGAGTTGGGGCTGTTCAGCCTGGAGAAGAGAAGGCTCTGGGGTGATCTTATTGCAGCTTTCCAGTACCTAAAGGGGCTACAGGAAAGCTGGAGAGGGGCTTTTTACAAGGGCGTGTAGTGACAGGACATGGGGCAATGGATTTAAACTGAAAGAGAGGAGATTTAGATTAGATATAAGGAAGAAATGTTTCCCTCAGAGGGTGGTGAGGCACTGGAACAGGTTGCCCAGAGAAGTTGTAGATGTCCCATCCCTGGAAGTGTTGAAGGCCAGGTTGGATGAGGCTTTGGGCAACCTGGTGTAGTGGAGGGTGTCCCTGCCCATGGCAGGGGGATTGGAACTAGATGATCTTTAAGGTCCCTTCCAACCAGAACCATTCTATGATTCTATGAATTTTGGATGTCACCTGGTCTAATCTGCTGGTTGGAGCATGATCACTCGTGCAAGTTGGTCAGGATGGCTTCCAGGCAGGTTTTGAATATCCCCAACGATGGAGATTTCACAGCTGCTGGAAGCAGCCTACTCCCGTGCGTGGATATCCTCACAGCAGAAGATTTTTCTTATGTTTAAATAGGATTTCCTGCATTTTATTTTTTGCCTGTTGCCTCTAGTTGTGGCCCGGGGCACCACGGAGAAGGGTCTGGCTCTGTCCTCACTGCCCCCTCCCCACGTCAGGTATGTATGCATACTGGTGAGACCCTCTGAGCCTTCCCTTTTCAAGATTAAACAGTCCCAGCTTTTTGCTCTCCAGATGTGAGAGACGTTTGTGGCCCTTCATCATCTTTGTGGCCCTTCCAATTCCTCTCATGCTGGGAGCCCAGAGCTGGACCCAGCACACTAGGTGTGTCACACCAGTGCTGAGTAGGAAGGGCAAGGTCACCTCCCCCGGTGTGCTGGCAACGCTTCTCCTAGTGCAGCCCTGGGTGCTGTTAGCAGTGAAGGTCAGGAGTGCACTTCGGAGACTTATCTCATGGTCGTGCACATCTAGAGGTGCTTCTGTTCACCTCACAGAGCAGTTGGAAAGCGTGGAATGGATTTATTCCAGTTTAAACTAAACTGGAGGGTGTTCCACAGCAGTGTTTCAGGTTTATATTCCAATCACTACAAGCTGTTTTAGCTACATGACGTGACCGTCGCTAATCCAGAGTAGCTGCCTTCTTCTTCTTTTGCCTTCTGGAGGTCTCAGTTACTATAAGTCCTGCGATTAAGGTAGTTTTTCTGGTTTTGTTAGAAGTATTTCATTTCCTTTATCAGACTAATAGAGACAAGCTTTGAAAAATACCGGCAGTTCGAATATTACGCAAAAGCTTAGGAACCTGTGAGTTCCACATACAGACCTCTTACTCAAGTTTTACAAGACAAAAAATTGGTCCTTAACCACGATGGAGAATGGCAGTGTAGAATACGGAGTGATTTCCTTAGATTTGTGATCGATATTTTTAAATTACTTGTTTTGTCATCGAGCTTTAATAATTACCACTAATAATAATAATTACCAATTTGTAATGGCAGATTTTTTTGTTTGTTTACAAGCTGCTATTCTTCAAATAACAGTGAATGCTAATATCGTTTACTGTGACTTTCATTTTAAGAGACGTTTTATTTGAGATAGTTTTGACCTGGCAGAGTTTGTCTAGCACGTAACATAACCTTGAAACACACTGTTACCAAAATCCGTTTTCCTCCGTAGCGTTCAGAATACTGTGAGAGAATCTGAGGGCAAGAGGGCATCATGATACTATCCTTTTTTTGGTTTAAGTTTCTTAATTAAATTTCTTCCTTCTCCCCACTTTTGTCTCAGAATTTCTTTTTCCTTGCCTTTCTCCATAAACTAAATTTACTTGAAAGTAAATATTTACAAGTAATTTGTTTTCTCTAGAACATTTCAGATTTTGAATTGATGCTGCCAGCCTAATACTTGCCTTGTCTTTTGCCAGTTTCCTTGAGCATCACAGAATGGAGAGGAGGTATAAGGCCCTTTGAAGCTTGGTTGTCAGTGTTATTAAATCTATTTTTCAGTCTTTGAATTCAGACAGCTTTGACTTAGCCATGTAGAAATAGCATATCTGCATGCAGAAATTACATGAATCAAGTATGGCACATTGATGTTCATGAAAACAAGAGTAATTCGTTTTTATTTTTCTTTGCAGATGCATTCTTTAGGAAAATACATTTGCAGTAGTTGGAGTACAATCCAATTTAATGTTTTTGTGTCCCTTGCTTCCCACATTTGTATTCCAACTGTTGTCTTCCTGTACCAAGCAGTTAACAAACATTTTTCTGTCCGTGGTTTGACAAAGGGAGGAGGAAGGTGTAGAGCATGAGTGAATAATAAATTACAGCCTGAAGAAGCTTTCATCTCTTAATCAGGGTCTAAATATGGCTAAAGTTTATGGCAATGTTTTTTGTTACTATTTAATGTCAATTTGTTACTATTAAATGTCAAAATTTTCTCTACTAGAGAATTAAATACGCATGGGGAAAAATAACTGTAATCCTTTCATCCTGTTAGACCAGGAAAAAAAGATGGATGGTAGGACAGAATTTAGAAGATAGAATCAACCTATTGTGCATGCTTGGTGGCTGGAACTTTTGTTCTCCAGTATTTTTACTTGGCACGGATTTAGTTTAAAATGGGAGTGAGGGGAGTTTCAGTTGTTATCCAAACATAAATCTGGAATAACTTACTGGGTATTAGGAATGAATGCCTGGCACGTAGTAAAGACAAAATGCTCTCTCTGAAATTGTGCTGTGTATTAGCAAAGGAAAAATAACGCGGTATTACGTGACATAAATAAAAGCAGAGAAGTTTCTGCAAAGCTTACTGTATAATTCCTTCCAGCACACCCACACTTAGTATTTGCTGAACAAAGATTAAGGGCAGCAAATCAAGGCATAAATTTTGTAGCTGTCTTGGCAAAACATTTTTCTGAGAATGATTACTTGCCAGGTCTTTATGAAGCTGAAGATAAATGTCCTGTCTGCAAACTGAGAGCAAACCCTCTTTTAGTTAATAATTGGCAAAACAGTTCTGTCTCTGTGCGTAAAAGATGATAAATGACTTGAGCTCTACTTATAATATTAATGAATATTTAGACATTAGCTCTGTGTAACCTCCTTTGTGCCTTACTTTATGCGTATGCTACTGCTGGCCACACAAAAATCTTTCTTGCTGCTTGATTTGGATAAAGGGGGGGGGGGAAATGTAGGTTGTATCTGTTATGAAGCCAAGCGCATAAAACAGGCTTAAAAAGAGCAGTAATTGCATTCATTTATCTGTTCCCAGATATTCCAGATCTTCATCACAAACAGGGAAGGAAGATGAGAATTACAGGTCGCTCATTTCCAAGATTGTCTACACTCTTCAGACACTTTGTTCAGGCTTCAAAAACTTGAAAACTTTTGCAGCTACGAGCATTGGTTTTAGTTGTCTTTTTATATCAGAATTTTCAGCAGCTTGGCTTTTAATCAAGGAAATTTTTAATCAAAAGTTACCAAGCAAATGGCTCCTGTAAGGCTAATTGTTTAGTTCTATAGTGTATTACCATGGTCTTTAGGGATGTAGACTTCAAGGAGTTCTCTGTGTGTAGAGAGAAGTCCTGAGGAGAAGAACTCTGAAATAATTCTGATATAAAATGGCATGTCAAGTGTGGTATTTTTAAAAGATGTAATAATGCCGTCATAATACAGAATACTAAGAGGATTTCTTCCTGGGATGTCCATACCATTCAGGAGATTATCTTCTAGTTGTTAGAAATCGAGCCACTTGCATTAAAGCAAAATTTTTAGGACTTGTCAAGCACAGCAATAATACATTCCACTGCTTTTTCAATACTATAGAAACCAGAACAGCTGTATTTAAAGGGATGTAAATAATTCCTCTGTTTTCTTTCAGATATGGGGGGCGGAAACTGAACTTAGGTTACGTTGGACTTTCTCAGCAGAGGTGTTGGAGGCAGTAAACTTTGGGCCTCTTGCCAAGAGTTCTTTGCTACTGAGGTTATCTGTCAACATCAACATGAAGGACAGTTCTTTGACATTTAATTGCCAGTTTAAAATGTCACTCGTGATGCCAACACAGAAAATTTGTGTTTTGCTCATCGCTACTGAAAATTCAATAATGAAATGAGTTTGTCCATTTGCTGCAAGTTAGACAAGGAAAGGATGTAATAGATTTCCTTCACTATATCAAAGCCCGTCTTTCAGTTACTATCATGTATCCTTACCATAAGTAGTATTTGGACGATAAACTACACACAAAAGTAAAAGATATGTGACAAAAATCGACAAAGGTAGTAGTATCAAAACCAACGTGGTCTTAATGCAGCCTTTGTACAGAATCCTTGGGACATTTCGAAAGTAGAGAGAGCCTGGAGAAGAAGGATGACAAAAGACGCAGACATAGAAAAACTTGTGTTTGGAAATAAATTAAGATTCTTTGCCTTAGGAATAAGATGTAAAAAATAATACCAAAAAAACGTAGAAAGTAGAACTAGTAGAGACTTTCTTCTGATGTCTGTAGGTAAGGCAGGGGATTACTTACTGCTTTCAGATTCACTTACATATTGCTCTTCATACAGATAATTTCCAAAGCAAAATTTCAAAACATTAAAAGCATATCGTTTTTCTTTCGGTAGTGTCTGTAGAGGCAAACACCAAATTATTTCCTCTTCTTCCTATTCTGTTTACGTCAGAGAAATCCCTAGTTCTTTCAGCGTTTCAGCTATTCCACATGCTGTCTGCTTGATAAGTTTAATGATTGAGAGAGGATTTAACCCTCAAGCCCCACTTTTGACCAGAGCAGCTCTGAGTAAAGCAGTAAGTGTGCCTAAACGTACTGAACAACTTCTTGTTTGTCACTGGTGAGTTTCAAACACTGGACAGTAGACTTTCCTTCTGTGTCTTCAGTTCATCAGTTGAAACTGATGTTCCAGGAGATTTCAACTGGTAGGGGTAGGGTATGATTTGTGTTTTCTGACCTGCAGATTGCGTAGTTCTCCATCAGAGTCAGGAGTCAAGACTCCCTTGCAGTACATCCTCCTCCTCCTCCTCTTTCTTGATCACCACTTAATTGAGAAAGAAGGAACAGCTTTTGCCCTCACCTTGCCTTGTCAGAGGGCTGTCTCTGGGCAAGTTTTGTTATGCAGTGCTGCTTTTGAACATACTGCTGTAACAGAGAAAGTAAGTACACAAAACTTCTGAACTTTGAAAGTTCTTAAAGATTGCAGTAGACTCTCTTGTTAGGGTAACTTCAGTGTGCTTTGACCTTTTACCAGTGAATGAGATCATCTCCTAAGGAAATCTCCTTTCCAATTTCTATAGACGTTGATACAAAGCAGGGTTTGATGGCGAGATGTGGTAAGTGCCTTGTGTAATTGCTGTGACAGGTGCAACACGTTTAATTTTAGTACAGATGACATTAGTAGTCTGTCTGCAGGATGTCTCTGTGCTCTGCTGCTAGAGCACCTTGGTGTTTTCTTGACAGTCTGTGTGCTTTGGCTCATAGTCCTTTGATCTTGAATGACCCGAGGCCTCTTGAGCACCTTGGTCTCAGAATCTTTTGTTAGCAGGAAAGTGGTGTTGGTATGGAATGTTTCTTGATGTCACCCACAGTGTAAATTTACATATGGACAAGAAAAACATGTTTCTTATCTATAACTATTGTTCTTTGACCTGGGTTCTCTGTGTGTTCCAGACTCATTCTTCTGCATTTGTTCATTGGAATGCCTGAAAGAGTCTTAGAGTTTTTGTCAGGCTCTGAAATGCTAAGAGGGCAGAGGGCTGGCTTTTTAGGGCTGCCTACAAAGCACACAGATGTCACAGTTCTGGAAATACACCCCTTTGGATATTATTGAGGACAAAAATTATCTTGCTTTCACTATTTAAATGGATGTATTTGCAATGAACATGAAAAAAAGCCTCATATAGGTAACAGAAGAGTAACAATTAAGCAGATCTTTTAATGATTAAACTGATCCTCAAGACTAAAGACATTTGCAACATTTCCATTTATATGGAAACAGTTCTATTTATGTAACTGGATTTTGGAAGAGAGATGAAGATACATACTTCAGCAAGTAAGATAAATCTGTATCCATTAATGGCCAGGGGTATTCTGAATTTGTCACCCTGACTCGTATCAGTCTAAAATTAATTTACTTTCCTCTGAAAAGGTCTGATATTTGCATCTGTCAAAAAGAAATAACTGATCTACGTGGCCCGTAGATCTAGCATCCGTTATGTTAATTCCTGAGTTTTACATTATTAAATCATACCATGAAATGTGTTCAGGAAAGCTTACAATCAAGTATGTACTTAAAAATGAGTTTAATTGAAGACTGTATTAACTCCTCATCATGTGATGGTGGTACTTTAATTGGCAGTAAATTAGAGTGCCTTAGGTACAGATCTCTGTATCTTTCTGTGTTTGGATTTCTTTG
Source organism: Tauraco erythrolophus (assembly GCF_009769465.1). Lineage (NCBI taxonomy): Eukaryota > Metazoa > Chordata > Aves > Musophagiformes > Musophagidae > Tauraco > Tauraco erythrolophus. Next base: position 3,487,657 of record NC_141466.1, on the reverse strand, counting down.
ACATGTAATTTAAAGTTTACATGTGCTGGTTTCATAATTTTTTAATATTAAGATGTCAGCAACTTGAAGATAAATAAGGTAGGCTTAAGACTACATATTGGTAATTAGCTGAGTATTAGTGTTGTCACTTGATGAAATCTACATAGCATAGAACCCACATAGAGATTTTTGTGAAAATTAGTCTGTCCTTTGTTGTGGTCAGTTGTAGCTGTTCAGTGTTTATTCATTCCTGAAGTTTCACTCTGAGAAGACTTTTACTTGGTTCTTCACGGAATACGAAGGTGCTAGTTTGTTTTATGAGTTGTTAATGTAGAAGTAGAGAGGCATCAGAGGGCACAAGTACTTTATTTTTTAGGGGAGGTTTGGTCTTTAAATGGTTGAGCAGCCCAGCAGCTTTAACATTAAAAAATTGGTCAGCTTTCCAGTTCCACATAAAGAACGTACACTTTGCCTGGTTTGAATAATCATTTGTACATGAAACATGAAATACTACTTTTAAAATCCAGAAAAATTAGTAAAATCGTGGTTTTTTGTGAAGATTGTTCTGCATTTGGTTACTGAATGTTTCCGTCCGTTTTCCCTTCTCTGAGCATGTTTATCCTAGGAAATAAGAGCTGTTTGGCTTTACCCCCAGTTTCCTGAAAACGTATAAAGTTCTGCCATATGCATATCAAATTCATATATTTTTGGTAGTAAAAATATAATTTTTTTATCAGAAGGTGTTTATCATTTATTTTTAAGATTACAACTGGCAACTTTACTTGTAGGGAAAGTTTAATAAAGTCTGTCTTGCCTGATTTAAAGATCAGATATATGTCTTGTGTCTTGTGATGATACCTATGCTTATGCATGGATATAATAGTTGCTTAATTCCATTTATTAAAGTACAGTTTTAAAGCTAGCTAGTTTCTGCTACGTGAAGTTCCATTGTTGAGGCATATCCATACGCTTTATAGCTAGGTAATGGCTTTAAACTGAAAGAGGGCAGATTTAGATTAGATATAAGGAAGAAATTCTTCACTCAGAGGGTGGAGAGGCACTGGAACAGATTGCCCAGAGAAGTTGTAGATGCCCCATCCCTGGAAGTGTTCAAGGCCAGGTTGGATGAGGCTTTGGGCAACGTGGTGTAGTGGAAGGTGTCCCTGCCCATGGCAGGGGGGTTGGAACTAGATGATCTTTGAGGTCCCTTCCAACCCAAACCATTCCATGATTCTGTGTAAGTCATATGAAAATTATTCATGTATATTCAGGGATATAGCGGTCTTCCAGTACCTCAAGGGGGCCTACAAGAAAGATGGGGAGAGGCTGTTCAGGAGGGCCAGTTGTGATAGGACAAGGGGTAATGGTTTTAAAATAGAGGGAGGTAGATTCAGGTCAGATATTAGGAAAAAATTTTTTACCATGAGAGTTGTAGAACACTGGAACAGGTTGCCCAGAGAGGTGGTGGATGCTCCATCCCTGGAGACGTTCAAGGCCAGGTTGGACGAGGCCCTGAGCAACCTGATCTAGTTGGAGATATCCCTGTTCCTTGCAGGGGGGTTGGACTAGATGACCTTTGAAGGTCCCTTCCAGCCCTAACCATTCTATGATTCTATGATTCTATAAAAATTGACTTGAAGTTCGTATTTGAGTGAGTTGCAAACAAGAATAGTGATTATTTACAAAAGCACTTTGTGTTGCATCATAGATTGTTCTGAAATCAGCAGAAATACTCATGGAGAAAAATAAAGCATAAATCTTAGAAAAGTATCTCCTAGTATCTCTGCAGGACTGAACATAATCTAGATTTTGCTGTCGTTGCTCACTAGTGCTGTGGTGTTTGCTTATGGTGTTTGCCTTAGATAATCGCTTCTGATTTTTTTGTGTGTTTTGTCTCCTTTAAAGGTCGTTTGTATGCTATGCAAACAGGGATGAAGATTGATAGTAAAACCCCAGAATGCCGTAAATTTTTATCCAAACTTATGGATCAGTTGGAGGCTGTAAGTAGAATTTATTGTTCTTTTCTAAAATGATTCATGATGTCACTTTAATTTTTATTTAAGCTTCTGCAAATACCATCTTTCCTCTGTCATCAGTCATTGATGCAACTATTCCGTATGCAGGCATACTGTATGAATTTAAGTTTTATGTAATAAATTGACAGAAAGATTGAAAGGAGATAAAGCTACATGTGGATATCTGTATTTGTTTCTATGTATGTGTGCACAAACATAACTGACATTTCATCCAGCATATGTTTGCCATAAGGTTTTGTCTGGATGACATGAATTACAATACTTTATTAATACACATTCTCAAGAGAAATCATAATTCATTATGAAATAAATGCAGGAGCTCTAGAAGATTTTTTTTTTATTGATTTGTCTTTGATTCCTTGCAGTTTGTGAGACTTATTTTTACTGTTACAGGACTGGCTAGCCTTGTCCTTGGTGCTTTTGAAATTTTTTTACCCAAATTGTTGTACGCAGGGAGTTTTTTAAAACATTCTCTAAAAGATAAAGATACTTTTGATTGGCTTCTCTGTTAGAGGTTGAGGACCTTTTACTATGAATTTTTGTAAGCACAGCCTTACCTGTGTTGGTAAGAGCTATGACATGCTCTTTTGAGTGGACCTGGTAGTGTTAAAAAGCAAACAACCTTAAATAGAACAGAATTAAACAAAAAAAGGTAAAGTCATTGTACAAATCACCAATTTAAGTTCCAGGAGCCGTTTATGTTCATATACTGTAGTTTTCAATAGTCTTGAAGGAAGTAGTGTGTGGATTTTAAGGTGTAAGTGCTCATTTGGGAGCTGAAAGTAACATTGCAAAATGAAGCAGCAGGGTTTTTTTGTGTTCAGGATTAATGATTCCATCCAAAATCTAGCCATAGCGATGCCTGAAGAGTTTGTGTAAAACTAGTGCAAGACCCTTCCGTTCTCCAGGTTAAAAAAAAAAAAAAAGACATGAACCATTGGTCTTTTGTTCATATTATTCATACCTTGTGCTTCTTGCTATGTTTTATCTCTTGATTTTTTTGCAATGAGAAATCCCGTGTACAGTGACTTCTTAGTGTGTCATCAAATTTTACCATGTCTAATGGGTCTGATTTTTGTGACCAAAAGGGAAGAGAGATGCCAGGAGAGATGAGATTGAGGCTCCAAAAGAATTTCCTCTTCATTCCCTATGAATTGTTAAAATTTAATCAATCTTTTGTGGTACTGCAGCAACTAATCCGTCTGCAGTGTTCAGTTTCCCTTTTTGTTTTGAATTTGGAAAGATGAGAAAAATGGCAAAAACCCGTGGTTTCATCTTTCAGTTGCTGATAAGACGGTCTGCATGATAACTGGTGCTCAGGTATTGAAGTTCCTTCTACATTACCAAGTGGTGGAAGGATGGAGAGAGCAATTCTCAGCAGATCTAATACAGCTTTTTTGGGGCTAGGGAGCTCGGGTTTATTGGCAAGTTGGACCTGTGCAGAACTTCAATAGCAGCCGTTTTCAGTCTGCCCATAACCAAGAGGCACTAAGAGGTGCTACAGCTCTGTGCCAGGTGTTTCTCACAGCTTTCACAGAATCCCAGAATGTTGGGGATTGGAAGGGATCATCAAAGGATCATCTAGTCCAATCCCCCTGCCTGAGCAGGACCACCTAGATCAGATCACACCAGAACGTGTCCAGGCGGGTTTTGAAGTTCTCCAGAGAAGGAGACTCCACAACCTCTCTGGGCAGCCTGTTCCAGTGTTCTGTTCCCCTTACTGGGAAGAAGTTCTTCCTCATGTTTAAGCGGAACCTCCTGTGTTCCAGCTTAGATCCATTTCCCCTTGTCCTATCATTGGATGCCAGTGAGAAGAGCCTGGCTCCATCCTCATGACAGTCACCCTTTCCATATTTATAAACATTAACGAGGTCTGCCCTCAGTCTCCTCTTCTCCAAGCTCAAGAGACCCAGCTCCCTCAGCCTTTCCTCAGAAGGAAGATGCTCCACTCCCTTCTTCATCTTTGTGGCCCTGCGCTGGACTCTCTCCAGCAGTTCCTTGTCCTTCTTGCACTGAGGGGCCCAGAACTGGACACGATATTCCAGATGCGGCCTCACCAGGGCAGAGTAGAGGGGGAGGAGAACCTCCATGTGTGTTGCCACAATTGATTATTTCAGAGGTGAAGAATAAAACAGTGTAGATATATCTGGGAATTATCAGGTGTATTCGTTGCAAGAAACTTCATAGTATTCCAAATATGTGAATTAAATACAGTGATTCTGTGTCCAAAATGCATGTTTCTGTCAAATATTTTTTACATATGATTGTGTCATTTTGCTTTTCCAGTAGGTAACTTTCATTTAAATGTTTTCAGTGAACATAAACCAAATTTGCTGAATTTATTTTTTTGAGGTTCAAATTATGAATCATCATTTAAAACATCAGCACTGCTGTACTGAGTCACAGATTACTTTTGAAAATACTTTTCACACAAACAGCTTCGTTAACTTTAATATTTTTTAGAAGTGTATGTAACTGTCATTTGTACATTTGAAATAATCTCCATTGAACATCAGATCAAGTATAGTAATAAGTTATTTTCTGAGTGAAAGGTGTATGTATAGGCTGGTGAAATTTATATATAAACAAATTTTCTTCTTCAACTTCAGTGTTTCAGTTATATATCTTGCAACTTAACAAATTGTGGTACACTCACAAGGAAAACAATTACACTTTGTAGAACACAAATACTTTTTGAAAACTATGTAGAGTATGAGTTTGACAAAAATCTTCAAATTTGAAGTTCTATTTGGAAAGTTTAGGTTTCACTACTGAAATCAAGTAGCTTTTCTGACAACATTCTGTGTATTTGTGAAGTTGGCAGCAGTCTAGAAAACATGGAAATGCAGGCTGCATGATTAAATTTTCACATGTACAATGAAAAATAACTGCTATTCAGAGATTGTTTTTAAATCTTTTGGCAAAATAAAGGCTTCAGGTTAGTATCATGTGGTGTTCCTGTTTTTGTTATCCGAGGATAACCTGAGATTTCCTTCTGTGCAAACAGTAAGCCTATTGAGAAGCTGTAAATCCACCTGTTGTAGCTGTTAGAGGGTTACCTGTTTTTATTAGGAAACCTGAGGATTCTTGAACTCCAGTGTCTTTGAAAAGGGATCTTTGCTTACACTGAAAATTCCAGTAAATCCATAGATCACTATCACTACATATCCATATAATTATCCATAGATCCTATCACTACATGCCCTTGTAAAAAGCTGGAGAGGGGCTTTTTACAAGGGCATGTGGTGATAGGACAAGGGGCAATGGCTTTAAACTGAAAGGGGAGATTTAGATTGGGTAGAAGGAAGAAATTCTTCACTCTGAGGGTGGTGAGGCACTGGCACAGGTTGCCCAGAGAAGTTGTGGCTGCCCCATTCCTGGAAGTGTTCAAGGCCAGGTTGGATGAGGCTTTGGGCAACCTGGTGTAGTGGAGGGTGTCCCTGCCCATGGCAGGGGGGTTGGAACTGGATGATCTTTGAGGTCCCTTCCAACCCAAACCAGTCCCTGATTCTATGATTCTATCACTAGACCACTCAAGGCAGGGCTCAGACACTTGGAAGGATGTAATGAGCCTTACAAGAGAGAAGATCCATGATCACTCTCACCTACAGTATATTTCTAAAGCAGGCACTACTTGAGCAGTTGGACTGTGTTGAATTCTGACACTGGCTTCAGAGTGCTCGGTCTTTCGGATAGTAAAAGGGAAAATATCTGTAGCTATTCCTTCACAATATTGTAGCTGTTTGTTTTTAACAGTATTTTTGTTTTGTTTTGTTTTTTTTAATATTTCGTGGTTGAAATGATACTCATAGCTACTTATTTGTAATATTTCTCCATCCAAAAGAAGGTGCTTTCTCTGTAGCATACTGCTTCTAGCATTTATTTAGAAGCTAGAGATTCGTAAAATAATTAAAGTATGTGTGGTTCCCTTTTTAAATTGTACTTGGCTTTGTCTAAATCAGCAGCTGCTTCTTGTGTTTGAATTAGATTGCAGAATTGCTCAGGTCGAATAAAGTATTTGATGTATTTTTTTCCAACTTTTTTCAGATGAAAAAGCAATTTGGTGATAATGAAGCAATTACTCAGGAAATCGTTGGTTCTGCTCATGTGGAGAATTATGCTTTGAAAATGTTTTTGTATGCAGACAATGAAGACAGAGCTGGGCAATTTCATAAGTAGGTGAAAATCTTTGGTTGTGTTATCTGAATTAAGATACTGGTCAGGAAATTTGAATGTCCAAACTCTCTTTAATTTGACTGGAAACAAGAATTGGGCTTTAATGCTTCCATTTCTCTTTCAGAAAACTTGATTAATTACTACTTCACACACTAACTTGTATCCTCATCCTTGTGTTCTTTAAGAGATTGCTCACTTACTGGCAAGCCTTCCAAAACCCCAGGCTAATACTGAGCTTGGCATCGGGCATGTTATAGTTTCTACTGTCCAGTGATATTAAAATAATTGTTACGATACATTATGTGATTTGATTTACAGCAATTGCTACAGCATGTGGATGACTTTGCTAGGCTTTTTCTAACGTAATATAGGATTCCTGCGTCCTATATTGAACATTCCAAGCCAGAAATGTAAGTGCAGAACACATGATCAGCTTTAAAAAACGCTGCAAACTTTCTGCATAGTAGTCAGGAGACTAGTCAATATATAGCTAAATTTAAACATTGTCAAGTAATTTCTGTAACATCAGATTAAAAGAAAAAAAATAGTGATAATTGACTTGAAATAAGCCAGTAGGATCTAGAATACCAGCTTCTAAAATGTGATCCTGAGAGACTGACATTACAAAGTTAGTGAAATGTTTTCTTTTTGCAGAAACATGATAAAGTCCTTTTATACCGCAAGTCTCCTGATAGATGTTCTAACAGTATTTGGGGAGCTCTCTGAAGAGGTAAGTGTTAGGGATATCAGTGTATTATCTGATTGCTGTTCCTAGCACAAGTACAAATTTCTGTTTTAATTCTGTAATGTTGTTTTTCTAATTCATGAATATGAACTTTAAAGCACATAGGTTCTAATTGTGTAGTCAAACACGTGTTAGTAAGTCATAAGGAACTGTGCTAAGTATTTCAAATAAATTACATGTGAAATATTAGATAACTAATTTGTTAGAAGGTGCTTAATGACTTAAGTATCAAAAATTCAAAGTCTGATTATTACTGTGGGACACATAGCATGACACTGAACAAATAGGAATGATTATAGGAAAAAATGGTGCAAGGTTCCTAGCTGTTTCCACCTTCACTTTTCTCATCCTGCAGGCAAGAGCTTTAGTGCTAGTAATCGAGGTGGAGTTGTGTATGGTTTTAGTTAGAATAAATATTTTTGATTTTGCAACAAACACTTCTAAAATGTGATACGTTAGTTTGGAAGAATATGAATTTGCTTCATAAAAAAATGGCTTAGTATCTGGCCATTAGGACATGAATGTTTTAATTCAAAAATTATATACAAAAGTAACTAACACAGTGCTCTTCGTGGCAGGTAATATTATTCTGGAATTGACTGAACAAGATCACGATTACTTTTATTAAGTCACACCAGCATAATATCTTGGTCTATTTTAAAACAAACTTTTCTGTTAGGTGCATGATCGGCTACTCTCTGTTATTTATGGCCCACAGAAGAATTAATCTCAGGTATAGAGGAGCAGGTATTCCTAATAAAGTGTTCCTCGTTCTGAAAATTAAACATGAGGTTTCCTTGCTAAACTAACTGAATGAGAAGCTCATTTTGAAAATGTAGTGGTGTAGTTGATAACTTCTGGCAATGAAAAAAAAAATAGAGAAAGCTGCTAATCACTCATGAAGATAAGTTTTGAAGATTGTTAAAGGACGGTTGAAATACCTCGAAAAATAAATAAGAAACAGCAATGACGCTAAACAATCAGACAAAATCAAGAAGTGCTGATAACATAAGTGCTGAATATGTCTCAGGACACCTAAATCCACACAAATAGTCATAGAATCATAGAATGGTTTGGGTTGGAAGGAACGTCAAAGATCATCTAGTTCCAATTCCCCTGGGCAGGGACACCCTCCATCCACTACACCAGGTTGCCCAAAGCCTCATCCAACCTGGCCTTGAACACTTCCAGGGATGGGGCATCCACAGCTTCTCTGGCAACCTGTTCCAGTGTTTTACCACTCTAATTGTAAAATATTTCTTCCTTATATCCAATCTAAATCTGCCCTCTTTCAGTTTAAATCCATTGCCCCTTGTCCTATCACTACACGCCCTTGTAAAAAGTCCCTCTCCAGCTGTCCTGTAGGCCCCTTTAGGTACTGGAAGGCTGCAATAAGATCCCCCCGGAGCCTTCTCTTCTCCAGGCTGAACAGCCCCAACTCTCTCAGCCTGTCTCCAGAGCAGAGGTGCTCCAGCCCTCGGATCATCTTCATGGCCCCTCTGGACCTGCTCCCAACAGCTCCATGTCCTTCTTGTGCTGGGGACCCCAGAGCTGAACACAGTATTCCAGGTGGGGTCTCAGGAGAGCAGAGCAGAGGGGCAGAATCACCTCCCTCGATCTGCTGGCCTTTCTGGTCTGCAAACGCACGTTGCCAGCTCATGTTGAGCTTCTCATCAACCAACGCCCCAAAGTCCTTTTCAGGGCTGCTCTCGATCAATTCTCCACCCAGCCTGTACTTGTGCTTGGGTTGCCCCGACCCTGTAGTTCTCTGGGTCCTCCTTTTTTTTTCCTTTTTAAAAATGAGGGCTATGTTACCCCTTTTTCCAGTCGATGGGAACTTCACCAGACTGCCATAACTTATCAAATGTGATGGATTATGGTTTAGCAACTTCATCTGCCACTTCCCTCAGGACCTGTAGATGCATCTTATCAGATCCCATGGACTTGGTGCACCTTCAGGTTCCTTAGATGGTCTCAAACCTGATCTTCTCCTACAGTGGGCAGTTCTTCGTTCTCCCAGTCCCTGACTTTGCCTTCTGTGACTTGGGCTGTGCCACTGGAGCTCTAGCCAGTGAAGACTGAGGCAAAGAAGTCATTGAGAACCTCAGCCTTCACCCTATCCTGGGTGACCAAGTCTCCCATTTCCTTCTGGAGAGGGCCCACGTATTCCGGACGATTTCTCTGTGTTCCTCCCAGGCTGCCTGTCCCTGCTTCCACCCTCTCTAGGCTTCTTTTTTGTGTTTGAGTTTGTCCAGGAGCTCCTTTAGCTCCTTTTTCATCTATGCAGGCCTCTACCAATCTACAAATTTATTTTTTTTCTCACATACTTGAGTGTAAGCTGGAGATATCCATTATCCTGTCACTTTCTCTCTAGGTGACAGTGCTGTAGACTTTGTGTACAATTTGGAATTTCAGTTTATTAATTCTCAAAAACTTTCGATGTCATTTCAGTCAGGACTTCTAAAGAGAGATTATTCTACCTGCCTCAGTTTCCAAACCACTTTAGCTGTTATTACTACTGTGGAAATTTGAGTTCACCAGTGCTTTACAGATGGGGATGTCAATGTGAGACACGCTATCAACCTGCATTGTTCACTTGGCCAAATTATTCCACTCATCCTTCCACATTTCTCATCTCCATGTTCAGTCTCGTTCCTTGAAATATATTACCTCATATCTGTCACATCTGGTTATTTCTTTTACAACTTTTGACAAAGTAGTTGTTTTGCATAATCGGTTTAAGTTTTCTTCTAACAATTCAGAACTCTTCCTGGATTAAAAACCCACTGTTGTAACACTCCCAGGAGATACAAGGTAGCCATCTTCATTTCATGTTTTGACGTTAATTAAAGTTGTACCTAAGAACAATAAAGTATCTTTTAAAAAAGTGAAATGGAAAATATCAGAATAGTTGAGATTCTGATCTTTATTTCGATCACTGGTGTTTAGTGAGAAGAAGGATCTATGAAAACCCAGGTGAAATGCTTTTCTTCAGTTCCGTTTTCCCAGAAACTCAAAATAGTGAAAAATCATGTTGTTGGTTTAAGTAATGAAGTTACTACCACATTTTTTCTGTCTCAAACTGTTACTGTGGGAATGGAATCAGAAAGACAAGCAGCAAATTCGCTTCTCACTGCTATTGCTGAAGTACTTAATCTGATTTTTAGCTGTGTTGTGAAGACACTAAATAAAAATATTGTATGTCCTAGAATATCGCACACACATTATGTTAGTCTACAACTACAGCAACCTTTCTGTATTTGTGCTCTTAGATACATTTTTTAAATTTAAAATGATGTAGCTAGAAGTGATTTTACATTCTTGACCAGCAGGGAGTAGCATTTTAGGTTTCAGATATTTATATCTAAAGTAAATAATCATCCAAGTTTATGGAGATAGCAGCTTTTCTTTATTATTTCACATCGGTAATTGCTGCACAGTGCTCTGTCTTTCACACTAGATGGTCCTGGTATAATTTATTTCCTTTTCCTGACATTCTGCACTAATTGAAGATCTCCACGTTTTCCCTTCATGCTGAGATCCTGTTAGAGTAGTTCTTGTTCTTTATTTTTTTAACTCGCTGATTAATTTCACATGTGTTGTTTATCTTTAAAGGGATGTCGAACGACAACAGAGAAAGTGGTTTAGTTTTATAATCTCTTCTCAGAGTGGAAAACCAGATTATATTTCTGTTTTGAATGCATTAATTCACGGAAGTGAGTGATTAAAATGGCTGGTCTTTTCCCTTCCCCAGAACGTCCAGCACAGGAAGTACGCCAGGTGGAAGGCAGCATACATTCATAACTGCTTGAAGAATGGAGAGACTCCTCAGCCCGGGCCTATTGGAATGGAAGGAGAGAGCTTTGGTATGTGTTTTCATTTTCTTTTTAAAAGAGCAGAGGGCTCGGCCAAGCCTGGAGTGGTGGTATGCACAGTTCTTCAGGGAGCACCCCACAGGAAGCACTGCTTCCCCGTTTAATGTTCCGTTCACAATGGGCAGCTTCTCCTGCTGTTATTTTCATTGGACCTTGCCATTTGATTGACTTATTAAATAAAATATTCTTTCCTCTGTAGTGGAGGTTATTATTTTGAATACAGCTACTCTCTAGGAAGGCGTTGTCACCTTCTTTAGTGCTACCCACAGTCTTCCTTTTAAGTCTGTTCTGTAAAGTTGTGATCCCTTTGCCAGTTTATCCTCTCTCAGGAATTAAATAGGAATAGAAATTGGATTGATTGTGGTTGACTTCAAAGCAAACACCTGATTGTGAGACAACCCCTCCCTCCCTGTATAATGATGTGGTGTGTTGGCCTGCTCTTTTTATATTGGATTTCCTGCCACTTTCTCCCTCATCCCCCTTTTCCTTGTGTTTTCATTACTCCCTGTGTTCTTCTAGCTGCCTGACTTTCGTGTGCAGGATTCCTTGAAGTTACTTCCTTAACTTCAGATAAAAAGTTGGTGATTTCCAAGGCCACCCACTTACCAAAACAAATGTTTGTCAGAACAGGTTATTTGAAGCCTCCCGAACTGTTTAACTTTTACTGTCTTCTATTTAATGCATTCAGACCTCTCTAAATTCTGCTGCTAATTGAAGTCTTAGCTCTTCGGTAAGAAATGTTAGGGGCATCCAAACCTTTCTCATTTAGAGCTTTTTTTAAGACAGATAATGCAACTGTGAGCAGATGCAAGCCAGCCTCTCCGAGAAGTAACAGCACACATACCAAGCAGACCCGGTTTTGCAAGAGCATATCGATCACATCCTAACCTATTGTTCTAGTTTTGGCTGGGATAGAGTTAATTTTCTTCGTAGCAGCTACTATGGGACTGTGTTTTGGATTTGTGCTGAAAATGATGTTGATAACACAGGGATGGTTTCATTATGGCTGAGCGGTGCTTACGCACAGTCAAGGCCTTTTCTGCTTCTCACTCCACCCCACCAGTGAGTAGGCTGGGGGTTCATGGGGAGTTGGGAGGGGACACAGCTGAGACAGCTGACCCCAGCTGACCAAAGGGATATTCCACACCATGCTCAGCATATAAAGCTGGGGGAAGAAGGAGGAACAGGGGGACGTTTGAAGTGATGGCGTTTGTCTTCCCAAGGAACTGTTATGAGTGATGGAGCTCTGCTTTCCTGGAGGTGTCTGAACACCTGCCTGCTCATGGGAAGCAGTGAACAAATTCCTTATCCTGCTTTGCTTGTGCATGTGGCTTTTGCTCTTAAAACTTGCACTTATTAAACTGTCTTTATTTCAACCCATGAGTTTTCTTCCAATTCTCACCCTCATCCCACCAGGGGTGAGGTGAGCGAGTGGCTGTGTGGTGCTTAGTTGCTGATTGGGGTTAAACCATGACACCTATCCTGAGAAAGACAGCTCTATTCCCCTATGTCATTATGTGTGTTTAAATGTGCTCACACACACACACATTCATTTGTTTGTTTCCATTCATTCATGTGGGGGGTCTGCACCTGGGTCTTCAGTGGATTTTGAAGTCTGAACCTGTAATTTCAAATATGTCATGAATAGGCTTGTAATTTTCTGCACATTGGATTTATTTTAAACATGTCAGAACATGAGAAAATTGGTTTATTTTCTGGTTCTCACTCTTTTCATTATGCGATCTCATATTTTGAAGCTTCTTTCCCGTTCATCTGTGAAGAGGAGGGTGGGCACGACCTACTGTTTATAGAAAAATTAAACTGGTGGTCCTTCCATTATGGTATAGCACCCTATTCCGCTTGGCAGCCACTAGCTGGTTCTTTAGCAGAAGACAAATGTGCAGCAAAAGATAAAAACCGGAAAAGTAGCATGAATAAAAACTGTCTAGCTTACCACCTTTGTATCAGACAGTGAGCAAAGCATGAGGAAGTAGAAGATAGGCAGTCTTACTTCTTCCAAGCCCACCTTTGTTAGAAAGTAGTGTATTTCTTGAAGTATGAGAGTTTTCTATTGTCTTCCAAATGTGAACTGGAGAACACGGCATACGAGGTGAAGTTAAGTGGGTCTAAGAAGAGTTCTTACTGCTATCATAAGCTATACCTCATGGGAGAGAGCAGAGAAGTTCTAAAACAGGCTCTTCTTGGACATGCATAGTGATTGGACAACAGGCAATGGGCACAGGTTGCAACAAGGAAAATGTGAATTAATTATTAGGAAAATAATTTCCATCAGGAGTGTGGTCAGGTATTGAAAAGAATCCAAGAAAGGTTATGGAATCTTCATCCTTGGAAATATTCAAAACCCAACTGGACACAGTCCTGGGCAACTGGCTCTAGCTGACCCTGCTTGAACGGGAGATTGGACTAGATAAGGGACTAGAGGTCCCTTCCAACCTCAACCATTCTGTTTCCAGAGCAGCATGATCTGTGTTAGCGCTGCTATGAGTGAGGATTTGGACCAGGTAATATATAAGGGATCCTTCAGCCTTTTTATAATTCTTGAAAAAATCATTCAGTTGTATATTCATTCAGTGGCTGAGGGAGCTGGGACTGTTTAGTCTGGAGAAGAGGAGGCTCAGGGGGAACCTTATCACTCTCTACAATTACCTGAAAGGAAGTTGTAGGGAGATGGGGATCGGTCTCTTCTCCCATGTTATGAATGACAGGACGAAAGGGAATGGCCTCAAGTTGCACCAGGGGAAATTTAGGTTGCATATCAGGAAGAATTTCTTTACAGAGAGGGTTGTGAGGTATTGGAACAGGCTGCCCAGGGAGATGGTGGAGTCCCCATCCCTGGAGGTGTTTAAAAACCATGTGGATTTGGTGTTGAGGAACATGGTTTAGGGACCCTGACAGTGCAGGGTGAATGGTTGGACTCGATGATCTTGAGGGTCTCTTCCAACCAGATGAATCTATGATTCTATGATATGGAAAAGAATCAATGGGTGGAAGGGGGAGAGGGCCAGATAAAAGTGCTTCTGAGGCTCAAAAAGTCTGAGAAGTGGCTCTCCACTCTCTTATCATTTATATCTCCTGGGCACTGTTACATTTTAAAAAAAAAAATTAGAAAACTAAAAAATGATAAAATACAACATCACCATTTTTTTTAACGAGAAAGTGTACCAAACATCTATTCCTGTTTATTGTTAGCCTTTATTTTGTTAGAAGTAAACAAAAATATCTAAAAGCCTGGATGCCAATTATAATTTCTTCGCAGTTTCCTGGATAAAATACTGCTTAATACTCTAGAAACATGACAACACAAATAAATTCAAATATTAGTGAACAAATAATGAGTATGATACAATTTGATTTCCAGGCCACTGGTTTATTCTTGCTACTGTATTTTCCTCACCTAAAGATTCCCTACAAACTTAAGCACTGGAATGGCTGTCCTACCCATGGAAACATGCTCCAATCCAGGCACAACTATATTCGAAGTGTTAGAAAATGAATTTCTTCTTCAACATATGTTCTTTTTCAAGGCAGTTTTCTTAACTGCTGAATGCAGCTGTAGTTAGAGACACCTATGATGCAACTCCAGCTGCAAACATCACCACATCTTTGTAAGACAAATTACACCAGTTTGATAACTTAATGGAGAAGACAACATGTGGGAAAAAAAATCTTTTGTAGTGAATGTAATGAATTGCCCAGTTAAATATTTCTGGCTTTAAATGAGTGCTCTTTAGTGGTCTGGCTCATAGTGTGGTAATGTTTACAAAGCTCACCTGGTGATGTGAAATGAATTACAAATTCTAAACAATTGGAAAAATAGAATTTCTAAGCAAAGATTACAGAGCTTTTGCTAAAAATGTGTGTGTGCAGCTTGTGCAGAAACAATAATTGTCATCAGCAACAAATAGGGTTTTTCTTTGTTTGATTAATAGGGAAGCAAAGCTAACTGCCTTGCTCAAGGCTGCAAAAGAAACTGTTGTAGGAGGGAAAGTAGAATTCAGACTTTACTCAAATCCTTACTATTTATTGCAGGTCATTACAAGCAGTAGTGTGAATTGGTGAAGACTACTGCTTTCATTACCAAGTTATGTCTACATGCGACTTAGAAGGGACGCAAATGCGGAGTGAGCCAAAATTTTAACATCCTGATTGATAGGGAGCCTGTAATATCTATAATTTGACTTTTTTTGTTGTTGTTATTGAGTCGTATTTCGTGTGGTAAGAGAATTTCTCACATTCGTTTATATTCTGAGCAATGAAATTAAAAAATACTTTTTGATGTTTATTTTTGGAAATTAACTCCATAGTGTAGGTGTCCATAATGCTTTGCACAACCAAGACAAAAATTTTATGCAAATTATTTTTTAGAAGAATCAGTAAAAAAAAGTGTCAATTCTGGCTTTGTGCACCCTAAGAAGAAAAGCAGCATTGTTTGACTGTATGACTGGACCTTCCCCATTCCTTTCTGCTTGCTCATTTTCTTCCTCCCCTTGCAAGTGGAAAAAGTCTGTTTAAACAGAGTGAAACTGGGTCTCTGTAGCTTGACAAATTACCATTTTTTTCCAAAGTGTTATTTTCTTTGTGATTCTTGAAAACCATACTGTAACTCTTGGAGATGTTTTTACAGTCACATAGGCATCCTTTATGCAGTTCTGCCGTTGGATTTATGGATGCTTTTGTCAGGATGCCACCATGGAAACCTTAAAATGGTGTGCTTGATTTATTAGTGCAGTTGGAATACAGGTCCCAGAGTACACGTAAAGGTCACTTAGTAGTAGCCCTAGGTCATCCAACAAGATTTGATACTGATGGAAAAAAATTAAAAAGGTGATTTCAAATATGAAAAAGTTCCTAAATGGTCATGATATATCCACAGTAAAATACATCCAATGTTACCACTTTCATTGCAATATATAATATGTATTCTACATTTATATCGCGGGATTTCAGGAGACCTTTTTAGTTCCAACTAGTAAAAAGAATGGTGTATGAAAAGTTGATGGAGTTTTGAGTCCATTTCTCAATGTTGTGGAAAGAAATATCCATACTTTTTTTTTTTTTTTTTAAAAAAGCAGTGTTCCAATAGAACCTTACATTGTACATCTTCTAGTAACATGTCAAGCAAGCTGAACAGTGCAGCAGAATGAGGAAAAGAAAATGTTTTTGAATTAAAATGAATAGATTATCTTTTTAATTCTTTAGGGTCCTTAAAAATGGGAGTCCAGAGAATTGAGGGAGTCTGGACTTCTTAAAAATTTTGGTAGTTTTAAATGTAGTGCCCTGGGCTGCTGAAGTGAAGTCATAATTGATGCTTCCTTACACTGGAGAAGGGAATGCTGTTAAGCCTTGAGAATCCTCTATTTATATGAAAGTATCTTTGGATTGTTGGTTATAGGGCCAGGGGTATCAGCCATATTCCACAAAGTCTTGCCTTCAGTAAAGAAATAATAACTTAAAAAAACCCAACCAACCAACCAGATAGTCTGGGTATCCAGTAGCTCTGAGGAAAATCTAAAGAGCACATGGATTCATTATGTTGGGATCCAAGCACAAAGGCTGATGAGGTTCCAAGACAAGGAACTCAGCTGGAGCTGAACCTGGATGTGAAACGATTGTGTCACTGTTTCACATCCTGGTATTTCAGCATCCGTAAGCAAATGGCGAGGAACTTTTAATTTCATAGGTTATTATTGCTTTATGAGAAATTGTTTCTCTAATTTTCCTAGTGGTCATTCGTATTCCCAGGAAAAGATTTGTTTTCCAATAACGTTACGGATGTTCTAACCACAGAACTTAAAAACCAGTTTGTTGAGTTAAATGTTCTTTCCCAGTAGCCTGAAATCCTTCTGTTTGGCAGGGCTGATAAAACTCTTCACAAATACTGCAAGTGCGTATCTTGAAATGGTTCTAATACTTTAATCTGTGATAAAGAATATTTTAAATATTTACTTTGCAGAAAGAATAGTTACAATGCTTTGATTAAATTTGGACACTTTAAATACTTGAGAAGAGTTAATTTAAACCAAGCTGCTTTTATGTTTAATACAGTTTAACATTTGCCAGTTGCATAATGAGCAAATCAAACAGTTGAGTTTGAGCTCTTGATACATGTGCCTGATTAAAAAGTATCGCCCTTTTGTGAATTTGCCTCTTACAGGCACTGACATTAAGGGTGGTCAGCACTTCTAACGCTTTTTTAGTTGCTTTTTTTATTTATAGCATTGCCAGACTTTAACTATTTGAGTTCATATCTTTTGTGGGCCAGTGTTGTCTGCAGCATTGCACTTTCACAGGAGTGACTAGAGACCATGAGCTGTACGGTGAGGAAGTTTGAAGCTAAAACTAGGAATGTGTCGGAGAGAAGACTGGGACGTAGTGCAAGACAGACACAAGTATGGGACAAGGGGTTGCAGATACGGGATATGAAGTTCCATTCAGCTCTGGAGTCCCCAGCACAAGAAGGACATGGAGCTGCTGGAGCAGGTCCAGAGGAGGCCACAGAGATGATCCGAGGGCTGGAGCACCTCTGCTCTGGAGACAGGCTGAGAGAGTTGGGGCTGAGGGTGGTGAGACACTGGAACAGGTTGCCCAGAGAAGTTGTAGATGCCCCATCCCTGGAAGTGTTCAAGGCCAGGCTGGATGAGGTTTTGGGCAACCTGGTGTAGTGGAGGGTGTCCCTGCCCATGGCAGGGGGGTTGGAACTAGATGATCTTTGAGGTCCCTTCCAACCCAAACCATTCTATGATTCTAAGTCTGGGTGCAGAGAAAGAGGAATTAGAATGGGCCTGAAGAGCCGGATAAGGGCAGCAGGAAGCTACAGTGGGCAGGAAAAGGGAATAAGTGCATTAACGGTTTAAGTCTGGGCAAGAACTTACAGGTAATTTCCCTTAATTGAGATACTGAGTACAATGAAAGCATGTTTTCTTCCACTCCCTCATTCTCAAAAGTGTAAATTTTACATTTTTGCCAAAATACTAGCTTCAGGCAGACACCCAACATGGAAAATCCAACTTTATGGCTACAGTTTGGCCAAGCTATTAATAATTGATAATAGTGTTACAAGTAGATTTGGGCAGCCTTACCTTTGGACAGCATGATGAGTACAGTCTGTAACTCTTTCATTAATCTTATGTGCACTAAGTCTATGGAATTTTGTTAAACTAAACTTTATTTTTTGAAACTGCTTCAAAATAATTTTTTAGTTAGCACCAAAACCACTGAAAAATACAGGATTCAACCAATGACTTACCCCTATCGTTACATTATTATTTAAAAGGTATTATATCCTGTGTTTACTTTGGAATGTCACCTTTTTTTGCCAGTTTTAACACATTTAATTTTACTTCCATGCATGTTAGCCACATGATATCACAGCAGGAGTTACTAGCAAAAAAATATAGCTAAGGAAAAATCTTGTACCGTGAAATATCCTTTGTCTTCCAGAAATCTGCCAGGTTTTGTTTGCATATGTCAAAAATGGCTCATAAAACCACAGCCTGAATTACTGGTTGCAGCAAGTGAAAATAATTTTCACAAGAGTAACATGCAAAAATTTTACCATGTTCTAAGTTTTTATATTAAATTCTGCTGGCAGTGCTTGGCACTCCTGAGAGAACTTTGCTTCTAGTTTTTTTGTTGCTTTTTAGTACTTTTAAATGAAATTATTGGTATTAGACTGTGGATTCGGGGGATTTGTGAATTAGTTTATTAGTACTTGGATGTTCCGAATGAAAGTAAACTACTATGACTTTGCAATATAAACCAAAAATATATTCTTTAATTGTGCATTTATTAAAGGCCAGTAAAAACGTGCTAATGTCAATACTGTTGATTTTACTCTGCTTTATAGCCTTTTATTGTAGTAAATGGTATTGTGAATTAGAAGATGTTTAGTTGTTTCTAGTGAAGGTAGTACCTGAACTTTTTCTAGGAGGAAGAGGACCTTACATGGGAAAAAATTCTAATATTTGTAATAGTAGACTGTTTAATCATTAAGCAGTAGAGGTGTTTACATAACACATAATCTTGTACGGTTGAGAATCAGTGCAGATTTCATGAAGAAAAACCATCTCTTGCCAGCTCTAGGCACATAAAAGTTTTGTGCTCCCATATTTGTTTCCCTCCCTTTCCAGAACTGACTGTTAACAAAGCCAGTCCCAAAACTACTCGTTCCACCTGACATTATTGATACAGATGAACATGAACACAGTAAAAGAAAATAAGCTTTTTTTAAATTAAACTGAATTCAAATTAAGGCAAAGAAATCAACTATGTTCTAAATTAACTGGCTTATTAGGATAATAAAATTGGATCATTACTTTCTCAGCCTTCAAAGCAACATTGGATAAACTTAGACCAGAACCTTAAGAACATGACTAGATTGAAAAATAATATATATGTTCTTTATACATGGAATGGAATGTATTGAACTCCGATATTCTTACAGCACATTATGTACTCCCACTGTTCAAGATACAGTTATGACTCACCTAAGCTGCATTTTGTTTTCTTGTTTGGTATCACTTTCCCAAAGTTCCCCTTTTTTATTATTTATTTGCTATTTAATCGATATGGCGTGGAAGGATTGGCACTGTCTTTCTTTTTATGAAGGATTTGTAAGGCAAATAGTTTTCCATTTTCTGATTCGTGTCTGTATTAAAATACTGATTACTGCATGTTTTTAGTCTCTTGTTGGAACAGCGCTGGCACAGGTTGCCCAGAGAAGCTGTGGCTGCCCCATCCCTGGAAGTGTTCAAGGCCAGGTTGGATGAGGCTTTGGGCAACCTGGTGTAGTGGAGGGTGTCCCTGCCCATGGCAGGGGGGTTGGAACTAGATGATCTTTGAGACATCCCTTCCAACCCAAACCATTCTGTGATTCTACTATGGATGCAGTACATGGAAGTATGAGAGACTGTAGTAATGAGACAAATCGCTTACTTTCAGACCAGTAATGAAGTGATCCTTAAATTTAAACAGAAGAGATCTTTGAAAGTATGTGAGTTTCTAGATATTTATCCTATGATACATTGCTTTTTCACTTTGTCAAATCAACAGTAGGTGGTTTATATTGATGAATGTTTTATGTCACACTGTTGTGGCAATTTCTCTACTAACAAAAATGTGAAAGGAGGTTTTAAAAGAAAGCCTAAGTTTTCAAGTACTTGTGCAGTAATTCCTATATTGTGTCTTAGCAGATGTTGAAAGGGAAGGAGCGGGGCCATCTTCTCTCAGTAGTGGAGCAACTCAACCAACATCATCATCTACATATGAAGCTAACAACGTACCAACTAGTAATTATACTGGCATACATATACCACCAGGTGCCCATGCACCAGCCAACACTCCAGCTGAAGTACCCCATAACACAGGTATGTCCCAGTCACACCCCAAAAATTCATGCCTTCATCGAGAGGCACATTCTCGTCCTCTTTCCATTACATATAAAGTAAAGTAATACAGATATTCTATAGCAGAAGCAGCTGCATAAATTAACACCGTAAAAATAGTTATGGTTTTTAAAAAATATAATACCTATTTTGGAGCACTTTGCCAGAAGCTGTACGTGGACTCAAAGAGTGAGTGTTCCTGCAGACAGAATGGTTTTTGCTTCCCTAGGATCATGCATTCCAACATCTAGATGGTAAAGCACCCTTTGAATCTCTCACTTGATAGGTGAATGACTTCATTTCATAATGATAATGTACTTTTCACACCTTTCTTCTAGTTGGTTTATGCTTCTTTTCCCATGCAAGCACTTTAGTGTGATTGACCACACACAATATTATTAATGGAAATTTTGTCCTTACTGCTAAACATATTGGCTCCTGCAACTTCCTCCTTATTCCGTGTAATTTTTGGACCAAAACTTAGTTCTTAAAAATCCAAAGTTCTTCCCAGTAGCTGTATGTTTTATTTTTTTTAAAAAAGTTATATTAAATGATTTGTGAATACAACTTTTTCACCTCATGTCACCTTTTGATAATTATATTTAATACGAGAAAAACATTAAAAGCTCTTGATTTCAATCCTGATGATAATTTGATTGTTTAGATATATTTTTATATTACAGAACATATAAGATATTTTTGTCACACAGCCCCTCAGTTTCTTTCACTTTCTCATTTTAAAAATGCTTCACTCTGAAAAGTTCAAGATGCGCTTTTTTTAAGCTTTATCAAAGGGAAATCCTTCAGATAGGTGGGATTTTTTGGGTCTCGGAGAGGGAGAGTGGGGTTTTTTTACATTCAGCCTAGGTAAATGTTTACTTCTTTGTTTTTACCAGATTTGAAAATTATGGCATATATACTGGACTATATGAATACTTTGCATTACATAATTTTAACCCCTTTAGAAATTCCATTTAGAAAAGCGATTATACCATCTTCCTAGACAGCAGATACTGTAGAAATAATTTCATATGTGTTCTGAACATACTGCAAAAATATATGTTTGGATCAATGCGAATGAGAGTGTCTAAAATGGGAATGTAGATACAAGAATGCTTCACAGCGTAAAGTGCTGTTTCTTCTTCTGGCATCACTATTTCATTTTAAATCTGGCTAGCTTTTTTGTTCTCACCAGTTGTTTGCAAAGGAATTAGGAAGGAGATAGTTTGCAAGTGTGAGATGGCAGGTGTGGGGCTTTAAAAATAAAATAATGGAGACTCCTTCTGATATCATAGAGTCATAAAAGCATTTGTATTGAAAGAGACCTTAAAGATCATCTAGTTCCAACCCCCCTGCTATGGGCTCATCCACCAGCACCCCCAAGTCCTTTTCCTCAGGGCTGCTCTCAATCCATTCTCCGCCCAGCCTGTACTTGTGCTTGGGATTGCCCCGACCCACGTGCAGGACCTTGCTCTTGGCCTTGTTGAACTTCATGAGGTTCTCACAGGCCCACCTCTCCAGCCTGTCAAGGTCCCTCTGGATGGCATCCCTTCCCTCCAGCGTGTCCACAACACCACACAGCTTGGTGTCATCTGCAAACTTGCTGAGGGTGCACTCGATCCCACTGTCCATGTCTCCAACAAAGATGTTAAATAGCACTGGCCCCAGTACCGACCCCTGAGGAACACCACTCGTCACTGGCCTCCACGTGGACATTGAACCATTGACCACAACTCTTTGAGTGCAACCATCCAGCCAATTCCTTATCCACTGAGTGGTCCATCCATCATATCCATTTCTCTCCGATTTAGAGACAAGGATCTTGTGCAGGACAGTGTCAAATGCTTTGGACAAGTCCAGATAGAAGATGTCATTTGCTCTTCTCTTATCCACCAACACTGTAAACCCATCATAGAAGGCCACCAAATTAGTCAGGCAGGATTTGCCCGTAGTGAAGCCATGTTGGCTGTCACCAATCACCTCCTTATTTTAAAAGGCAGAATTTAAACTTCACATTTAAAAGTTTACTCCTCCTCTTCTTTAGCAGGTTTTCCTCAACCCTCTAAGGTAACCAGTGTCTTTTGGACTAGTATTTTTTTATTTTTTTTTAATGCATGAAGTTAGGTTTCTGTGAAAGACTGTACTGATAAAATTCTGTGCCTTAATTTGATTTCAGTTTAATTTAAACTTTTACTAGGCCTGTAAATTCTTCTGTATTATTTTATGAAACATTCATAGTCTGAAGTGAATATTCGGAAATCATTTGTTACAAGCTTTCAGAATTGAGAAGCTGCCAGCTGCGTAATTTAAAAATCGTTTAGTCGTTAGGTTTACCTGTTCTGTTTCCTTATTTTATTTGCTTACTTCTAGGTCTATAAATGAAAATAACCCAAATCCAATTTTTTCCATTGATTTACAGGAGTGACAAGTAACACCCTTCAGCCTGCTCCTCAGAATATTCCTCTAGTCGACCCTTCCCTTTACAGTGCTCAGTCTGCAGGTAAGATGGTGGCACTTGTCTTGTCTGTCCGTGGACATGCTGTGTCCTGTGTGTCTCCCCTCCACTGAAGGGGGAAGTGTGAGAAATGATGTCATCATTCTCTCAACGCTGCTAATTCAGAAACTTTTAAGAAAATGAACATCAGCTAAACATTGTTTTGCTGAGTTTCATAGTTTCTGAAAGCTTTGCCACAGTGTACGATGAGTGTTAGGTCTGCCTGACTTTCTCGAACCAATGAGCTATCATTGTGGTAGACTTTTTATTATTTATTTTATCAGATTATTATTTTTATTTTTTATTATTATTTTATCAGATGAGGTTCTGATACATTTAGCAAAACCTGTATCCTGTTTGCCTTGCTAAATTATGTCTTTGGTAATTAATACATATTCCTTTCACTTTAAATTTCTTCCACAGGGTCAGTGTATAAGTTAGTTATTTCCTTCATTAAATAATCGTGACATTCCAGTGTTTTTTTCTGTGGCAGCACAACTGGGATGTGTGCTTGTTGATTATGAGTGGTACCTGTATTAAATTAAATAATTTATAAGGTACTGCTAATTATGCCATATTGATGTACCATTTAATCAAGGCTTTTAACTTTTAGAATGCCATCTGCCTTTGATGTTCAAATCACTGATAACCTATATTACCTTTATTTTCTGTCTGCTTGCATATATCGTGCTTTGAAGTGCACACATAAGTGCTAACCTTAGGAAAACCATGGCCTGTGAAAGAGTAGTGACTGACAATAAAGCCGGAATCATCCTAGATTCTAATTTGAACACTGATGTGCATTTGGACAAATTATCAACTGTTTCCTAGGAATTCTTCTGTCCGTGGAATAGAGATAATAAAAAGCTGACTTACATCTGTATGTAGTACTCAGATTTTTGTTGGCAGTATAATGTGGATGTTGAATGAGGAGGAGGTCTAGAAGTCCTGGTATGAAATCTGTTCCCATTCCCAGTTTAAATAAACTGTAAACCCTACAGTTTATCCTCACCAGGGAAAGCTAATAGTATGCATAATTGGTGTTTTGGGTTCCAGTACTAGACACAGTCAAGTATTGCCTGTTATTACTGCCGAGTTTAGGTAGGTGTATTCTTGTATATTGTAATATTTTGTTAGATATTTTAGTTTATTATGTTGTTGAAGAGGGTGTCGATGTTAAAATCGAAGCTTTACTGAAAAAGCAATTTTGATTCAATAGAATCCTATATCAGGAGTTCAGTGTTTTGCTTGATTTTAGTCTGCTGGCATAAAAATGTTCAAGGATAGAATCACAGAATGGTTTGGGTTGGAAGGGACCTCAAAGATCATCCAGTTCCAACCCCCCTGCCATGGGCAGGGACACCCTCCACTACACCAGGTTGCCCAAAGCCTCATCCAACCTGGCCTTGAACACTTCCAGGGATGGGGCACCCACAACTTCTCTGGGCAACCTGTTCCAGTGCCTCATCACCCTCACAGTGAAAATTTTCTTCCTTATATCCAATCTAAATCTGCCCTCTTTTAGTTTAAATCCATTGCCCCTTGTCCTATCACTACATGCCCTTGGAAAAAGTCCCTCTCCAGCTTTCCTGTAGCCCCCTTTAGGTACTGGAAGGCTGCAATAAGATCACCCTGGAGCCTTCTCTTCTCCAGGCTGAACAACCCAACTCTCTCAGCCTGTCTCCATAGCAGAGGTGCTCCAGCCCTTGGATCATCTTCGTGGCCTCCTCTGGACCTGCTCCAGCAGCTCCATGTCCTCCTTGTAAAGATATTAAGATGATACTAAGATTTATTAGGAAGCCATTTTTCTAGAAGATGTCTTTAAAAGATAAAAATAACAGCATTTGCCTTTGATAGTGACACGTTAACTGATAGTATTCTCTTGAAGAAGAAAAGGCACATCCTATTGTTTGTCTAGCGTATTACTGTAATGTCTTGTGACAGTTAACTCATTTTATTGAAAATAATACCTCAGACATGTAGCTGAACCGTTTATCTTGGTGATAGTTTTTGAGTTTTGGGGGCTGTTATGGGGTTTTTGGTAGCTCCTCAACCAAAACAGCTGAAACTTTCCCATCGTAACTGCTAATTGGGAAGCTAATTTTATGTTGTTTGACAGCAAAGCTTTCATATTTAACCAGCTTATCGTGATGTTCTAGATGGTCATTCTAATAGGTTTGTGGATAACTACTCTGAAAATTTTAGTCATTGTTTCTTGGTTTGAATGTTCAATTCTGGTTGTCAAAAATGTCATTGTTTTGATTTCAACGTTATTTCTCCGTTAAGTATTAGAAGTTCATTTATCCACTATCTGGATAGGACCAGTGCATTGTTCCCTCTGGCTACTTACCTGTGATAAGGAGTCCTTTTAATTAGTAGCACTCTGTTCCACAGTAGCCTCGTTCCCTGACCTGTAGGTAGATTTGGAAATGCCTGTATCTCCCAACGGATGTACTAAACTGTGGCACTCGGGAGCCCTTGCCAGCTCCTGACTCGCAGCAGATATATTTGGCCTCGATCCTGGCTGTGTGCTGAGGTTAGCCTTTGGTATGCACTATTCCTATGGAACTGAAGTTTCCTTTGGACAGGAAGGAGGGATCAGTGTTGCCCTCCAGTAGATCCATAGAGCCTAGCACAGTGCAAAGAACACTTGCTCCACGGTTTAGGCACGATGTCTGTGTTTATACTAATAAATTAAACATGCCTGTAAATATTTGCCACTGAGAACAGCTGGCACAGAAACCACTCACATCCATACTATTAAACTTTTAAACCTTCTAAACAGGGTAGTTTGTGAAGGCTGCCAATGTGGAATGGTCTCTAGCCTGCTCTAACCACAAGCCGTGCCCAGGAATTGTTTGGGAAAGTGCTAGTTTGCATGGGCCAAAACCATGCTGGAGTCTGTTCCAGCAGTTTGACAGTGTAGACAGTCAAGTTTGAGTGCTGAGACGCATTCCCTGGCACTGATGAATGTACTAGTATAGTCATAGCCAAACAGGATATTCCGCATATTCCTGCAAGACTCTTTCTGCTAGTAAGATCAAATGTATATTTTAAAAATATATTATATATTTTCTTTCCTTCCCACAACATGGGAGAAGGAATTTGACTGATGCTATGATGGGAGAGAAGCTTTTGGTGGAGAAAAGTGGAATAGTTTATCAAAAGAAAATTAGGTTAAAGTAACAGTATTCCTTAGATTTTAATCAGCATGAATCCTTCAGTAATCGTCCTGTCCTTTGAGAAGAGGTTTCAGAGCTTAACATTGACTTTTGAAAGTGTCGAAGCTTATGCAATTAGACATTGATTAATGTCTCTGACAACAGCATCTTGAGCTACACAGCAACTTTGTATAATGTGTGTGTGCACTTTCCTGGTGTCGTTTGCGGAAAAAATTTATTACTCCTGGATTTTGCTAACACTAAACACATTCATGGTTGTGCTACACAGAGTTTTTATAAAATCTTCTTACATTACCATATGCTCCCTTCCACAGGTGGCCTAATATAGAGTAACCATTTGTCCATTTTAGTTGTGCATATAATAATGTTTGATTTTCTACGCACAAAATAGAAATAATAATTTGACATTTTACATGTTTTCATGATGTTAAGAAGAAATCTTTGAGGATTTATATTTCTAATATCTTAAGTGCTTCAGTGGGAAAAAATAGCATCTTGTTTGAAAAATCATTTCAGTTACTTTTGCCATCGCTGTTGTTATACACCGAGTTGCATTATTAAAATGTTCTTAAATCAGCTGCCTTGTATTTCAGCAACTTCATAAAAAGGAAAAATGCGTGATGGATAGAAAAGGATACCAGGGAGAAGCAGATATATCATGTAAAATACACATTATTTTAATTCTAAAACTATTTTAACTCTAGTTAAATCACCTTTCTGTTTTCACTTTGTGTTCCTGTTAAACTAGAAGGACCATGCTTGTTGACATTAGTTATAGATTCCATATGTCTGTCACATTTCAGTAATAAATATAACTACTGTGCTGATAAATTTAGTGTAGGATAAATATAGTATACTCTTCCCATCTCAGTGTTGTTGGGCTTTTAGAGCTAGGAATCACAGGATGGTTGAGGTTGGAAGGGACCTCTGAAGTCGTCTCAAGCTCAAGCAAGGGTTCTGTTAAATGGTTGCTCAGGACCATGTCCTTTGTGTGTCCCCCTACCCCTGTACGCTCCTAATGGTTTAATTTGCAGCAGTGAAGGAAGAAGTTTGAGAAAAATGTCACTGTTAATTCAGAAGACAGCGTTTGAATCTCTCCAGGGATGGAGACTCCACAACCTCTCTGGGCAACCTGTACCTGTACTCGGTCACCCTCACAGTGAAAGTGTTTCCTGATGTTCAGACAGGATCCTCCTGTGTTTCAATTTGTGCCCATCACCTCTGGTCCTGTCACTGGGCACCACTGAAAAAAGCCTCTGTCCTCTATGCACCCTCCCTTCAGGTGCATATATAGAATCATAGAATGGTTAAGGCTAGAAGCAACCTCAAATATCACCTAGTTTCAACCCCCCTGCCATGGGCAGGGACACCCTCCACTACACCAGGTTGCCCAAAGCCTCATCCAACCTGGCCTTGAACACTTCCAGGCATGGGGCAGCCACAGCTTCTCTGGGCAACCTGTTCCAGTGCCTCACCACCCTCAGAGGGAAGAATTTCTTCCTTAGATCCAATCTAAATCTCCCCTCTCAGTTTAAATCCATTGCCCCTTGTCCTATCACTACACGCCCTTGTAAAAAGCCCCTCTCCAGCTTTCCTGTAGCCCCCTTTAAGTACTGGAAGGCTGCAATAAGATCCCCCCAGAGCCTTCTCTTCTCCAGGCTGAACAGCCCCAACTCTCTCAGCCTGTCTCCAGAGCAGAGGTGCTCCAGCCCTCGGATCATCTTTGTGGCCTCCTCTGGACTCGCTCCAGCAGCTCCATGTCCTTCTTGTGCTGGGGACTCCAGAGCTGAACACAGTATTCCAGGTGGGGTCTCACGAGAGCAGAGCAGAGGGGCAGAATCACCTCACTCGAACTGCTGGCCACGCTTCTTTTGATACAGCCCAGGACACGGTTGGCTTTCTGGGCTGCCAGCGCACGGTGCCGGCTCATGTTGAGCTTCTCACCCACCAGCACTCCCAAGTCCTTTTCCTCAGGGCTGCTCTCAATCCATTCTCCGCCCAGCCTGTACTTGTGCTTGGGATTGCCCTGACCTACGTGCAGAACCTTGCACTTGGCCTTGTTGAACTTGATGAGGTTCTCACAGGCCCACCTCTCCAGCCTGTCAAGGTCCCTCTGGATGGCATCCCTTCCCTCCAGCGTGTCCACAACACCACACAACTTGGCGTCATCTGCAAACTTGCTGAGGGTGCACTCGATCCCACTGTCCATGTCACCAACAAAGATGTTAAATAGCACTGGTCCCAGTACTGACCCCTGAGGAACACCACTCGTCACTGGCCTCCACTTGGACATTGAACTGTTGACCACAACTCTCTGTGTGCGACCATCCAGCCAATTCCTTATCCAGCAAGTGATCCATCCATCAAATCCATGTCTTTCCAGTTTAGAGACGAGGATGTCGTGTGAGACAGATCCTTGGCTCATGGGCAAACAGGTGTCCACCCAGACTCCCAAGTCCTTTTCTGCAAAGCTTCTTAACCCTTGGAATATGTAAATTGAAGTTAGTTACTAACTCTTGTGGTTATACATTATAGTTAAGTTTCACATTATTTGGAAATTTAAGAACACAGAGCTGTTTTATTCCTATTCTGCTTGTCCTTTGTGAGGTGATGGCTTCAATAGGAGCTGAGGCCACTGAGCACATCAAAAGATCAACGCCCTTACTCTGTAAACTTAGGTTTGTAAATTTAAAATCGTTAACTTCTTTCCCTCAAGTTATGTCATAATAGCATCTGAAGTAGATTTCATAATAAATAAGGCTTTATGCCAGCAAAACATTAATAGAGCTCATACTGTAAAAATAAGATTAGACTGGTGAATTTAGGCTTCCTTCCAATAAATTAGTTGAATACTGGACTGATGCCTTGGCCAGTTTTTAAAGAATGATTTTGTAGTTTCTTTTGGCGTCGGAGCATAAAGCCACTTTGAGGGGAACTTGGTCTTTTTAATTTCTTAAAGATGTTCAGTAACGTGGTCACAGATTGACTCCAGCTGCTTTTAGTCTGTGGCTTTAGCTTACAAAATAACCTGAGTGAGTGCCTGTGTTTGTGCACTCCCTCATGCGTGTTTACACACATGTTGTATGTATTTTAAGAGATTTAATGTGGCTTTGCTTACTCAGCAGTAGAATAATACACATTGCAACAATAACAAGCCCACCAAGTTGTCCTGTGCTTCAATCTTCAACAGTTATTTGGTGAACGGAAAATAAACAGAATTCTAGAGTATATTTTAAAAATTGATGAAATTAATCTTAGGAGCACTTACCCTTCTGCTTTTTATTGGGGTAGGGTTGTTTTGAAAACCAGCAGACCAGTCTCGTTTTTAATATTCCCAGGTTTTCCGTTTTATTTGTTCCAAAGCTGGTCTTAAATAATAAGATTGGGGAAAGGAAAAGCAAATATAATAGACATTTTCTGATAAGAACTGAGATTCTTTAGTAAACGTTCTCACAGTATTGCTAACAGCAGTTTTATTTTGAAAGAAAGGGATCCAGCTAACTGAAATTGTACCATAAAAAACGTGTCTAAGTGTATTCATGTCATTGCTTAAAATTAGAAAACTGTGCTTAGAGAGCTAGGTCTTTGTTTAACCAATTTTGTATAAAATCTGTGGTGCATTTTAAAAAGCATTTTTTCTTAATCTATTCATTGCTTATAAGACACTATCGGAAAACCTATCAAATAAATTCAGAATTCTTTAGCATTGCATGTAATTTGTATTTGTGTCCGTAAAAATCAGTCTTTTACAAGTTAATTTGTTCTGGAAGAACATGAGTACAGGTTTATAATTTATCTGTAGGTTACTGAAGCGCCATGGGATTAGCCTTAAAACTCCCAGTGAATTTGTGAGTGAAAGAAGGGACAGTGACATAACTTTGCTTTATTTTATCAAATAAAGTATTTTATTTTATAGTATCAGTGATGCTATTCACGTATTAAATCTTCTGCCAGTTAGGACTTAAGTCTCTACTATGCTTTCTAGAAGACTGAATGCATATGTGTGAGCATTACAGAATTCCCAATGTTTTAACTTATGTCAAGAAAATATTCTGATTAATAAATAACAGTTAATTTTTTTTTTTGTACTATGAGAATATGTTTTGCTGGTGTTCTCCAGTATTATGAAAATGGGCACATTTAATGGGATCAATCTTGTTTTCAGTCAACATACATAAAATTGGAAACATAAACATTACTTGGAAAAAAAAAAACCAGAAATGTAAAATGTGCAAAAACACGCCGGTGAGAAATGCTTCTACATTTTGAAAAGTTATTCCAGTTGAGATGGAACAGTTTCTAACTATGTGGTGTTCCTGAAGAAGAGAGCAAATTATACTGTAAATACAATCATTTCTTGCAGGTTGTGATATGGCTACAGCTAGCTTATTGTTAAAATCTCTCCTTTGCTGCCTTAGGTGAAGAGCAGATCTTTCTCAAAGGTATTGACTTACTTTTGAAAGGCACTGGCTCGTACAAATACCATTGTTTAGAAAGGCCCTCTTATGTTTTTCAAATGTGAGCAGCAAAGAAGTTAAGCATTATTATGTGAATGGCAGGAAGAATGAACAGAAGCAACGCTGTGGCTTGATCTTTGTAATGGTGCCACAAGTGTTTGCCTGGTTTTCATAATATTACCACAAATATAAGTAAAACACAGCAATCATGTGAAAGGAAGCCTCGGTCAGATTTATTTTATAGTAACTTTGTAATACTTATGTTTTTGCAGGGGAAGTCCGTTTGACACCAGAGGACTTTGCCAGAGCTCAGAAATATTGCAAATATGCTGGCAGTGCTTTGCAGTATGAAGATGTGAGCACTGCTGTGCAGAATCTGCAGAAGGCCCTCAAGCTGCTGATTACGGGCAGAGAATGAAGCCTTTATCCAACAGATTCGTGTCCTTTGCCTAAAGAACTAACAGCTTATTACTGTACCTGTTAGGGGAGTGGAGTTATACAATTCTCCATCCCATCACCCATGACAATAAAATCACCGTTTCAGTGTCAGATTAGCAGTTAATGGTGCAGTAGGAATCTCTGTTTTCATTTTACAAACAGTGGAGCCAGACACACGGGAACGCAGTGGCTCGATGCGAGCAAAACGCTGAAGGAAGTCCTGAGAACGCTGCTCAAGGATTAGAATTCATCTTGCAATATTTAGATTATTAGAATGGGAAAATGCTGAATCTGTAAAAAATTTGAGCATAAGATTTTCTGTTAAAATTCTTACTCTGATTTGGTTCTTTGGAATGATTATTTAATAAGTATAATAGCTTTCAAATGGTAACTAAAATTAGCACTTTCCTCCTGAAATGAGAGCATGTGAGAAGGCTGACATCCACAACGGGGAGGACTTTTTTCTATACATAAATTATTTGGCTATTATCTGAGACACAAGTCAAAGGTGAGGGAGAACTGAGGACATTTGTATTTTATTTTAAAACATGCTGGAAAAAACATCTCTTGATACTTCAGAGAGAGTCATTTTGACCGTCCCAGTCCCCCACAACTGTATGGAATGCTACATGTATTCTTGATTATTGGTTCTTGCTCCTTTTGTGTGAACACTTACAATTTTGTATATGTATGGGTAATAAAGAGGAAGTACTAATGTTTATCAGAGATGATCCTGAAACTGGAGGCAGAGATTCGACACAATGTGAACTTTTAGGGAAATTTTACTTGGTAACTGTTCCATCTTTTTAAGAGGCCGAAATAAAAGGCCTCTTCTTTAGCCATTAAGGCAGTATAGGTTCATCTCTGATATTAGTGTCATAGAGCTTCATATTTCCAGCTAATATTCTTCCTGTCTGCTTTGTTGTGGAGACTTTTTGGACTTGGGATTTAATTAAAATACCTTGGAAACTAAATTTTGAGTCTTTATGAGGTCTGCCCTTGCAATTACAGAGCTCTTGATTGTTAAAAACCCATCCATGCTGTTTAAAAGAAAGAATAAGTAGTCTTGTAACTACATGTGACATAATAATTGAGTTCACCATAAAGCATGTCTGATTTATGTAATAATTTTGATGACATATTATCTGAAATGTCTGGTTTTCCAAGCTGCTGGATCGAATGCACGTATTCTTTATAGCTACACTATTTTGCAGTGACTTAAATAAGTCTGATATTTGAAGCAAAAAGATGAGGAAAAGAAAATCAAGCATAAGCATGCATTAAAGTTTAGCTGGTCTTACCCTTTTAAGAGTGTAGAGTCTCTGACAGCAGATTTGAAGAGGATAGTATGAAACTTGTAAATGTATGCATCAGCATTTTAATAGACTGAGATTTATAGATAAAATGTCTGGTATTGTTCGTGTTGCTTTCTGATACGGGATAGCATGCTAATCTGGACAGGGATTTGGATTAGATTTTAATTGTTTGGGGAAATTTAGAATAAATCAATTGAAACTTTTTTGTCAGTAATGCTGTACAGACGTGGGCAATAAGCCTGTGTTTTGTACAGTGCGTCGTACAAGATCGATCCCTCACTTCAGTATCAAACTGAATTATTGTAAATTATTCCATATATTTTTGTGGTGTTGCACTGTAATTGGAAAAGCTGCTTTTCAGTTGAAAGAAGGATGCAGAACATTGATCCATGTAGACATACACATTGAATTGCTACAAAAAAACAGAAGTTGCTTTCACTTGGGAATCATACTACTATTTACTAATACTAGCTTCAGTCCCCAGCACTTGAAGGAGGAAAGTCAGTTTTCCTGTTTCTATTTATAAAATAATTAAAAGAACTATGGGCCTTTTGTATTACATGGAAAAATAAGCAAGCTATGATGTAATACTGTATTAATTTGAGACTTTTCAATTAAACTTGATATTAATCTTTTTGGTGATTGAAGATATGAAGTGGAAGTACATAACTAAGAAGGGTGCAAATGAAAGTATAAGTATTTCTTAAAACGTATAAAAGATTGGCTGTTGGCTGTGATTATGTTGAACCTCCAGGTTCCTGTAGGAAACCAGGGAACCATCAGTGAAAATGCAATAGGCAGTGAAAAGCCACACACAATTTTTTTGAGTGATCATTTTCAAATGTGTAACCTTCTGCCTGAAAAGAAATTAAAATAAGTGTCTCTGAGGGGAATGGAGATGAAAATGCTGATAGAAAATTTTAAGAATTTCTTAGAGAAGCTCTCAGGACATTCTTTCTGAAAATCAATTAGTGTTTAGAACATTTATCATGTAAAATTCTCATGAATTCTGTATAATTAAACATATCACCTGAAGGCTGTGCTGCCATTCAGAGAGACCTGGACAGGCTGGAGAGTTGGGCGGGGAGAAATTTACTGAAATACAACAAGGGCAAGTGTAGAGTCTTGCACCTGGGTAAGAACAACCCCACGTACCAGTACAAGTTGGGGACTGAACTGCTGGGGAACAGCACAGGGGAAAGGGACCTGGGGGTCCTGGTGGACAGCAGGATGGCCATGAGCCAGCAACGTGCCCTTGTGGCCAAGAAGGCCGGTGGAATCCTGGGGTGTATTAGAAGGGGTGTGGTGAGTAGGTCGAAGAGGTTCTCCTCCCCCTCTACTCTGCCCTGGTGAGGCCGCATCTGGAATCTTGTGTCCAGTTCTGGGCCCCTCAGTTCAAGAAGGACAAGGAACTGCTGGAGAGAGTCCAGCGCAGGGCCACAAAGATGATGAAGGGAGTGGAGCATCTGCCTTGTGAGGAAAGGCTGAGGGAGCTGGGTCTCTTGAGCTTAGAGGAGGCTTAGAGGGGACCTCATTCATGTTTATAAATATGGAAAGGGTGAGTGTCATGAGGATGGAGCCAGGCTCTTCTCAGTGGCATCCAATGATAGGACAAGAGGAAATGGATATAAGCTGGAACACAGGAGGTTCTGCTTAAACATGAGGAAGAACTTCTTCCCAGTAAGGGGAACAGAACACTGGAACAGGCTGCCCAGAGAGGTTGTGGAGTCTCCTTCTCTGGAGATGTTCCAAACCCGCCTGGACGCGTTCTTGTGTGATCTGATCCAGGTGGTCCTGCTCCAGCAGGGCGATTGGACTAGATGATCCGTTGGGGTTCCTTCCAATCCCCAACATTCTGTGATTCTGTGATATCCTAATACCAACCTTCAGACCACAGTACCTGAATTAGCATATTGAGTTTTATTTTGCATAAAATTATTTTGCTCTGATAATTTTTTTTTAATTTTATAAGTTTTGTAACAGCCTGTCAAACCATGTTTGAAGCCACATCTTCAAGCTGCTAACATTGAATGCAACAGACTCTTGAGTATTTGTCAACCAAACTGATGCCTGAAGTAAATTAGAGCGAAACGTTTCTGTTCCATTAAGCGTAGCCTCTGGGACAGCTTTAAATGTGGCAAAAAATACAAACCAAAAAATGTACGTATTTGAAAATCATGGAATCATAGAATCACAGAGTGGTTTGGTTTGGAAGGGACCTCGAAGATCATCTAGTTCCAACCCCCCAGAATGTCAGGAGAATGTAGGTAGATAGCCTGTAATTGTTCCCAATTGGAATTTGTGGTAGGCACTGGAATTTATGGCCCCATTGTTAAATACTGTGTGAGCTTTAAGTGTTGACTGGTTCATTTTACTCTGGCTGATGAAGCATCAACCCATAGCTCCTCTTAAACCAATTCCCAGCACGTAGGAAATAAAGGAGAGTGCCCGTTTTGTGGCATGCTACAGACAACAGCTCTCTTCTTCAGTATGGTTGCCACCTACATGCTTGTTGGCCTTTCTGCTTTGGATTGTGAGTTCCCAATCTTCTCAGTCTTGCTTAAGAAAGAAGAAGTGTTTTCTGTTAGATATTCCATGTTCAATTTTGCTCCTTACATAAGCTGGAATTTTGGTCAATCTGTTCAATGTTTGTTACTTAAGAGGCTTTTGGTATTACTTCATGTTTTTATAGTTCTTTGTTCTTTCTTTCACCACTCTGCAGAGAAAGTTCCATATTGTACTTCAGGATTCCTACAAAAGTCTTTGACAAGTGTCTTGCGGAGCAGGTCATTGTTTATGAAACATAAATTTCAAATTTTTTCGATTTGATTTTCAATTTGAGATTTTTTCAAATGCGCACTAACTGGAGGTGCTAATACTGGAGGTGTTCTTTTCAAATTATTGCAGTTATTTCAGGTGGAATTTTTAATGACGTCCTTTGTAAGTGAAATTTCAGGAGCACAGGCTTAAGTATGATCATGTTCCAGAGCATGACTGTAATTGTAGTATTTGAGGCCATATAATACTTACTTGTGCAAAATTAACAGCAGAGAAACGTCCTGTCTGAAGTAAGATTGGAGAGGGTTGGGGGGGTGTGCAGACACATGTCTGTGCATTTATAATATAATGCATGTAAATTCAATGGTGGCCTGTAAGAATGCCTTCCAAAAAAACGTGATTAGTACCTTATTTACAAGTATTGGGAAAATGTCAGGTGCAAATATATAGATACTATCGACAAATGCTGTTCTTCATGATAAAAAAATGCACTAATATAGTACCAAAAGTTAGCTTTTAATTGTGCAATATTCCAAATGAATGATCTTTGATTTTCTTCCTTTTCATGTCCATAGTAAAACAGGAGCTTGGTACAAAAAGAATGAGAACACAAATCTAGGGGAAGTTAGATTAACGAAAGATCCAAGATAGTTGTAAAGTTTTTGTGCTAAAGTTCTGAATGAGATTGGAAGGTGCCCTTGCTTATAAAGTACAAGGGCGTGTAGTGACAGGACAAGGGGCAATGGATTTAAACTGAAAGAGGGCAGATTTAGATTAGATATAAGGAAGAAATTTTTCACTGTGAGGGTGGTGAGGCACTGGAACAGGTTGCCCAGAGAAGTTGTGGCTGCCCCATCCCTGGAAGTGTTCAAGGCCAGGTTGGATGAGGCTTTGGGCAACCTGGTGTAGTGGAGGGTGTCCCTGCCCATGGCAGGGGGGCTTGGAACTAGATGATCTTTGAGGTCCCTTCCAACTCTAACCATTCTATGATTCTATGATTTTTAAATGTTGGGATTTTAACCAAGTTTGTTGAGAAAAGGAGCAATACTTTTTTCCTGTTGCGTCACCACCTTTCAGTGCACAGCTGTAGTAACGAGAGAACTAGAGAAAACGTGAATTTGTATTAGGTATTTCACTATCAGCAAGGAAAGAACGTTTTGTTGGCAGGAGAGCTCTTTTTGGCTTACGAGAGTATTGGAACAGTCCGATCATAGAGATCGCTCCGAGTGTAATGCCCTAAATGATCTCAGACTAAGAACTTTGTAAATAAGAGCGTTGAAAACAAACTTGAAAGAGAGTGGAAACATGTGCCAGGAGAGAAGAAGAAATCACACTCTGCACACAGTGGGCAGGTGCGCAGAAATGATTGCAGAAGAAAATGAAATACTTAATCCCACATGGGATGGGAGCAGGGCAGTGAGCAGAATGATGTTGAAGTTGTTGGCTGATTTCTTTAGAATCTTGAAAGAGATGAGAAAGGAGCTTGAGCTTAAGGCAAAAGATGACAGGAAAATGAGAGAGGTGGGAAAGGGCACTAGAATGACCAAAAAAACCCACATTTTTTTCTGCAAACTGGGAAAGACGTGAGTTGTAGCACAGGAGAAGGTTGACCTAGTTGAGGAAATGATAGCAGAGACTAAAAGCTCTAAAAAGGAAAAAATAGAAGTTGACAGCGTTCTGCAAATGGAGAGGAGCAGATCTTCTCATCCTTGGAACCTTTGCAGTCATTAAATGTCATATTTATTAAATAATTAAAACTGGTTTTGTGAGGCTCTTTTGAAGAACTTAGGAGACTGCATAAACAACTGCATGGTACCTGCAGAGGTCCACGTTTGTCCGTAAAATGCTATCTCCTGATTTTGTGCTTTCCTTCCTGTTTTGATTTGCCTCCTCTTTTTCACTCTCTATTTCTTCTGTGGTGTTCCCATAGCTAGAGGGGAGGTTGTTGTGGTTGAATACAACGCTAAGTATGAGTGATAGCCCACATGCTTAGACATTCTTGGGTCATTTGGGAAGATTAACATGTCTGGATTTTACCTGCAATGTGCTATGGAGAAAAATGTGGCGATCGTCCTTCCCTCCTGAGCTTCAGAGGCTCTTTGGCAGCAGTAATTGACTACAATATTTAAAGAAGTATATGAGGAAATTAACTCTGCTCTGAGTCATGTCCCAATCAGAGCCCAACAAACTGATCTCTAGGAGTCTGGAGACCTCCAGCTAAGCAGCTGATGTAATTGTCAACTTTTCCTTGCCTCAATCAACCCATCTATAAAATGGGCTTCTTTAGATTCAAGACTTTTTAATATAGTCAGGATATTTGTAATGCTGACTAGTAATGACAAGACAAGGGTTGATTTCTGACAAGTTCCCAAAATAAACAGAGTTTTTAGGAGAGGCAGAGGAGGCGTTGATACGTAATGAGAAGATGTATAATGAGAACAGAAGAAATGGAAAAAAAAACTGATAGTACAATTTAGGGAACAACAGGCAGGAATGAGGAAATTTGAGATATGGAGATGGTGTAGTTGTAAATCATGGGCAGCAATTTATATAGAGTAGTAAGATCTAATGCAAATCTTAAAATGTTGGATTTATCAGAGGACCAACATAACCTCCATTCTACAATACTGAAATAAGTATAAATCCAATAAGAACTTTTTAATGGATCTGTAAGTTAACAGTTTATTTTACAGCAGAACAGCAAATAAAGTAATTGTATTAAAAGAAAAAAGTTGTGATCAGCTTCAGGCCTGTTGGTTTAACCATGAGATTAAGCAAAAGCTGACTTCAGATTGTGAACAAAAGACCTGAAGTTCAAACGTGGTATGACAATATATAGTATGTCTTCTCCTATCCCTTTCGTTCTGCCCCTTGCCCCAGGTGGTTTGGGACACTTAAGTTTTTAGGAAATGAATGCAATGAATTTAATTTACTTAAAATGAATTAATGTTTGACATAAGGCTCTAAAAATACTTAGGTGGAAATAGATTAACATGAGAATCAACAGATGGTTTAAAGCTGGTGGGAAAAGAGTTGCAGTAAACTCTATATTATTTTCAGGATGGAAATGGAGCAAGATCAGCCTAGGGACACGTCCTGTTTCATATATCAGTGGCTTAGGTTGAGGTCACCATCTAAGTCACATGTAATTTATGGATGAGATAAAGTTGGGAGGTATTGCAAGTACTGCAGAGAACTGGGAAAACTTCTGTGACTTTGAAGGAGTAGAATGGAGTGAAACTGAAAGCACAAAATACAAAGTCACTCACTTGGGTTCTAACAAGAGAATATTTTTGAATAAAAAATAGGATGTTGGAAGCTGAAGTAATTTTGATCAGCCTCACCTAGTTCAGCAGGCTAATGCAAATTTCGGATGCACTGGATGAGATTGTGTCAGTACAGAGAGTGGCTACGCTGTCACAATCCTGGATTTGATTCTGATTGTTGTTGATGAAAGTTAGTTAGTAGTAAAAGATGCAAAGGAATGATGATGAGATGATGAAAACCTTATCTATTGAAAAAAGATTAAGTCTACTTGTGGAGTGGCTTTCTTAAGGCAGTAGGGACAAAACATTAATTTATTTTAAGAAATCTTGACAAAATTTATGGATTGGATTGCAAGGTGAAGTGGCTCTAGAGTTAAAATTTCAGTTTGCCTGTCAGTGAGCTTTTGGGAAGGTTTTTCTGGCTTCTACTCAACTTTGAGTAATGGTCTATCTCCCAAAATACCTGGAAATGGTGCTGTAAAAAAAGACATTGCAGGATCTGAGACACTGTGATGACCTGATTTCTCTCAGTGTCGTTGAGTGTCACGTTATTTTGTCTTTATTAGGTCTAACGTTATGGTGCATTGTAAGCATTTTGTGACTCATAGTGAACGTGAGGCAGAAGAAACAGAATTCTATGAATTTTTAGATTCAATACCTAGTGTATGTTTGCTTGTGACTGTGGAAGACTATCTACAGCCTGCGTGCCTCTGAATCATAGAATCATAGAATGGTTTGGGTTGGAAGGGACCTTAAAGATCATCCAGTTCCAACCCTCCTGCCATGGGCAGGGACACCCTCCACTCACTACACCAGGTTGCCCAAAGCCTCATCCAGCCTGGCCTTGAACACTTCCAGGGATGGGGCATCCACAACTTCTCTGGGCAACCTGTTCCAGTGCCTCACCACCCTCAGAGGGAAACATTTCTTATATCTAACCTAAATCTGCCCTCTTTCAGTTTAAATCCATTGCCCCTTGTCCTATCACTACATGCCCTTGTAAAAAGTCCCTCTCCAGCTTTCCTGTAGCCCCTTTAGGTACTGGAAGGCTGCAATAAGATCACCCCGGAGCCTTCTCTTCTCCAGGCTGAACAGCCCCAACTCTCTCAGCCTGTCTCCAGAGCAGAGGTGCTCCAGCCCTCGCATCATCTTCGTGGCCTCCTCTGGACCCGCTCCAGCAGCTCCATGTCCTTCTTGTGCTGGGGACTCCAGAGCTGAACACAGTATTCCAGGTGGGGTCTCATGAGAGCAGAGCAGAGGGGCAGAATCACCTCCCTCACCCTGCTGCCCACGGTCCTTTTGATACAGCCCAGGATACGGTTGGCTTTCTGGGATGCAGACACCTTTTCAACTTGCAATATGAAAAGCTTATAAAAGATTTGGATGTACAGCACATTGTCAGGATATGGCACTGCTTGGAACAGAGGGCGTATCTCTGGGTGTGAATGCAGCTTTGCAGGAACCAGCCCATACTGAAAGCCCTTTGAGCTACTGGAAAAAACAGCAAATATTTCTTTTGTGCCGAAGGTCATCAAGTGTATCAGTACAGTCTTGGGAAAAATATTTTATTCGGTGTTAGATATTAAATCAGTGTTTGTAAAAGAAGCACGCGGGTGCTCATGACTGCTGCACTTCAGCTCAGCAGTCTTCTGATACTGGAAGCTTTACATACATCTGGCCCTTATCCTACACTTACTAACTTCACCCGTGTGAAAGGTCCTGTTGAGGCAGTGAGAGTACTCGTGTACGTAAGTGCCCGCTGTGTTCGGGTAGAAAGCTTTGCTTGTTGTTCAGTAAAATACAGGTAGAACAATGGCAGTGGCTTTAACGGGCACAAGTGTGGTGTGCTGCTGCTTCTCCAGTGTGTGGGTTCTGGTCTCATCATCTTTGTACTGATAGATTTCGAGACAGAAGTTTGGACTTTGTTCCATTTGTTTTCTGTTGGGAAATGCTGAGGTTTTGTTTGTACTCTTTACAAAATAATGATTATAAATATTACTGAACCGATTGCACATGTTTTATGGTTCAGACGTACCTAAGAATAGGGCCTAGGCTCAGAATATGCCCCTAGGAGAAGGGGAGTTTAAATTATTTCTTGTCATCAAAAATGAGTATGTCATTTTAAATCTTAAATCTTAAAATTAATTAGAATCATAGAATGGTTTGGGTTGGAAGGGACCTTAAAGATCATCCAGTTCCAACCCCCCTGCCATGGGCAGGGAAACCCTCCACTACACCAGGTTGCCCAAAGCCTCATCCAACCTGGCCTTGAACACTTAAATTAAATCTTTAAATTTTAAATCTTAAAAACATGAATACATTTTTGAGTTTGAGTGAAGAATATCACAGATGTCTTCTTCAGTAGTTGAGATTTCACAGTGAAATCAGACCTAATCAGAATCGTTCCAGATTGGAGTCCTGTTTGTAGTCCCAGAGGATGGTCTTCTTCGCTTTCCCAGAAGTCAGTCAATGGACCAAGTATCTCAAGCATCGAATATAGAAGGTGAGGTACAACTTGTGGTTCTAGCTGCGACTTCATGCCGTCTTTGTATTTTTTTTTAATTTACCTGCGTTTTGACTAAGAGCTATACTGTGTCCTGTCAAAAAGTGCTTTTTCTACTAGCTGTTTGATCAGGAAAGCAGGAAAGAGTCCGTTTCTGGGGTACAAACCTGATGTTTTACAACCTTTGAGGAGTAGGTTACTTTGACGATTTGCCATAAGTTTTTTCTGAAGATGGGTATCAGAGTTTCACTTGAAGCTGTTGTCTGTCCTCATCCTTAAGCCCGTTCACAGAACCGAGGCTGGGTGAATGCTGCATTGGCTTCATCTTTTTCTGGTCGTAGAAGTTCATTCAGGCTGTCTTGTCTGTCTACAAGCAATTGGCAGTTTTGGTGCGGAGGTCCTCCCAGTAGACTGTGATGAGGTGACATGAGAGGAGATAGAACCATGGATGGCAATGGGGCAGATGCTGCTGGAAACGTGCCATTGTAAAGGAGTGGATGGAGATGGTTGAAAACAGCAATTCACTCGCTAACGCTGCTGCATCTGTAGGTAACACATAGAATCACAGAGTCATAGAATGGTTAGGGTTGGAAGGGACCTCAAAGATCATCCAGTTCCAACCCCCCTGCCATGGGCAGGGACACCCTCCACTACACCAGGTTGCCCAAAGCCTCATCCAACCTGGCCTTGAACACTTCCAGGGATGGGGCATCTACAACTTCTCTGGGCGACCTGTGCCAGTGCCTCATTAACCTCAGAGTGAAAAATTTCTTCCTTAGATCTAATCAAAATCTTCCCTCTTTCAGTTTAAAGCCATTGCTCCTTGTCCTGTCACTACACACCCTTGTAAAAAGCCCCTCTCCAGCTTTCCTGTAGGCCCCCTTCAAGTACTGGAAGGGGTATAGTAAGGGGTAATACATCTTAGAGGGAATTAGTTACAGGTAACTAAACTCTTTCATACAAGTTTTTAAGACACATTTTCATCACTAAAATGACCATAGCAGATATTGTTGATGAAGACACAATTTGAATGATAAAGTTAATGCATATGCACAATACAAAATAATAGAAAAATTAGGGTGGAGATTCATATTTATCCATCTTTCCAACTATGCTCTGGGCAGTGCCCAGTAAAAGGACTTTATTTGGAAAGCACATCTGACACAAAAATTTCCACACAGAAGTGGATGGGAAAGAAAAATGAAACTAGATTCTAAAATAAAACAAATGTTCAAAACAGAACTGCCTACGTCCTTTGCAGTGGGGGTTTTGGGGAACATGTATTCCAATTTCTGCTTTCGATACTGTAAGCTTCTATTTTTATTCTATGTGGGCATCATAATAAGATGAATATGTGCTTCATTCTTGTAAGTGTAAAAGAAATTATAGGTTTTAATGTAATTAATACTTGTCTCTGGCAAGATATAATTGAAACCAGAGGTTTTATGTATTTGAAGTCTCAAAATAGTAAAACGTAGAGAGAGGCTCGAAGTGGGAGAGGAAACTTCCCCAGCAGAGTTCATTCATCCTTGAAGTATTTTTCTCAGTAGATCACACCATAGATCCATTTGGTTGTCCAGAAAGTGAGAGATTTGCACAGATGTGTTTTATTCAGCGTTTTTACTAAGGTAAAGTGCTCAGCTCACAACTAT
Organism: Tauraco erythrolophus; assembly: GCF_009769465.1. NCBI lineage: Eukaryota > Metazoa > Chordata > Aves > Musophagiformes > Musophagidae > Tauraco > Tauraco erythrolophus. The sequence continues at coordinate 3,445,356 of NC_141466.1, read as the reverse complement.
TGTACTTAAAATTGTACGTTAGACCAAACAGAGGCAAAGTAAAAAGTTTTGGAAGAGTTTTGCAAATTTGTGTTTTGCCTTATAGACATTTAAATAAATATACTCTGCACTGGGGAAGGATGGCTCTAAAAGATAGCATAGCACATCTGGTTTTATCTAATATTTCTTTAAATGCTACGCCTCCAACCACATGGAGGTTTGTAACATGGAACATGGCATTCACAAACAAGGCAGCATGATTCATGACCACACTAAATCCTGGAATCTGTTGCAAGTGTTCAGCTGATGAATGCAAATAAAGACTTCTTCAGTGGTTCCCTTCCCTAGCACCACAAATTTTGATTAGTGTCATCAAAACAGGCAGAGAAAGAAGAAAATGACCTGATCAGATACTACATGAGAAGAAAGCTAATAAAATTCAGCGTATGAGCATTGGTCTCCAGCTTTGTAATGTCTGATTCTATCATGCCTAATTTATGTGTCTAGATGTCAAGTTTTCTGTTTATGGGAAGAGGAATCCAGAGCCAGAGAGATCTTTCACTAAAATGATGAAATTAGCACTTTCCTGGGGACACAGTCAGAAAATTCATTACGTGTTTGGAATTATCTGCAGAGAAGGTTATGCAATATGAATATTTATGTGCAAGAAAAATTCTTTTTATTCTATTTAACTCTCTCTGACTACTTTCAATTACTGTTTCATGCATGCAACATGTTGGTTCCTGGATGGGTACCCCATCCCTGGTAGTGTTCCAGGCCAGGTTGGATGAGGCTTTGGGCAACCTGGTGTAGTGGAGGGTGTCCCTGCCCATGGCAGGGGACTTGGAACTGGATGATCTTTGAGGTCCCTTCCAACCCAAACCATTCTATGATTCTGTGATTTGCCGTGAGTCATGTACAAATCCCATAAACAATTTAGAAGAAACCCAATCCCACCCCTGCGATGTGGCAACAGTAATGGCAAGTACTTCAGACTTGTCAGAAGTTTTTTTTTTTTTAATTAACATTGTTTTGTAAAAAGTACATGAGCTGCTGGTGAATGGCTTGCTTTGTTCTCCTGAGATGGAGCATGCTCGTGTGTATATATGCCATTTCACCGCTGCTGCAAGCGTGATTTCCATGAATCCATGTAATTGCCACAGGAACGGCGGGTTCTTGGAGAAGGGGCAAATTATTTGGTGACGTGTGATTGCAGAGCATGTGAAGGACAAGTGGGGAAAACTTCCAGGGATGGTGGAGGCGAGGAATAATTTGAGGATGTTGGAGAACTTACATCCAGATTGCCCTAACGTCAATATGAGCCGCCAATGTGCTCTTGCGGCCCAGAAGGCCAACTGCGTCCTGGGCTGCATCAAGAGGAGCGTGGCCAGCAGGTCGAGGGAGGTGATTCTCCCCCTCTACTCTGCCCTCGTGAGACCTCACCTGGAGTACTGCGTCCAGTTCTGGAGCCCCCAACATAAGAAGGACATGGACCAGTTGGAGAGGGTCCAGAGGAGGGCCACGAAGATGATAAGAGGGCTGGAGCACCTTTCCTATGAGGACAGGCTGAAAGAGTTGGGGCTGTTCAGCCTGTAGAAGAGGAGGCTCCGGGGTGACCTTATAGCGGTCTTCCAGTACCTCAAGGGGGCCTACAGGAAAGATGGGGAGAGGCTGTTCAGGAGGGCCAGTTGTGATAGGACAAGGGGTAATGGTTTTAAAATAGAGGGAGGTAGATTCAGATTGGATATTAGGAAAAAATTTTTACCATGAGAGTTGTAGAACACTGGAACAGGTTGCCCAGAGAGGTGGTGGATGCTCCATCCCTGGAGACGTTCAAGGCCAGGTTGGACGAGGCCCTGAGCAACCTGATCTAGTTGGAGATATCCCTGTTCCTTGCAGGGAGGTTGGACTAGATGACCTTTGAAGGTCCCTTCCAGCCCTAACTATTCTATGATTCTATGATTCTAAGTGGAAGCAAAGATGATTAAAACAGAAAAATACTCTTAAGCATCAGTTTAAAGTTTTAGGGCTTAGTTTGTGGTTAAGATTTTAGCTACTAAACTGTGCTCCTGAAGTTTTTTAACCCAGGTTGGAAGTTTATACGGACTAAATGTAATCAGTGGCTGTCATTTTTTTGTCCATTTGCTTTGCAATGCCAGCTAGGCTCTGGTACCTGTGGAGCACATGGTGTAAAAAGGACCATGTGGATGTTACAAAGGTTTTTCTGTCTCACATTTGGTCAGATATTTTGCTTCCTACCTTTATTTGCAACTTCCAAGATTTGCTTGGGAATGGAAGTTAGAATCATAGAATCATAGAATGGTTAGGGCTGGAAGGGACCTTCAAAGGTCATCTAGTCCAACCCCCCTGCAAGGAACAGGGATATCTCCAACATGTTATAACTGTTATAACTGTATATATCCCTGTTACAACAACTGATAAGTTGTCGTTATCAGTTGGCATACCCCAACCTGGGCACTCCTGGAGAGGGCAGTTTTCTGCCTGTGCCATGACGTTGTTGACGTGCTATGGAATTTCCTTGTGTTGTCTTCTGAGATGCAGGTTTCCACAACTTCTCACTTTTTATTCTAGATCCACAATCTTGTTCAAAGCAGCCTAGCTCTGGGTGGAAGGATTCACTTATTTCTGTATCTATCCAACTCTTCTAAAAGTCAGCAGACTAGCTAAAGATAACTTCTTTCTCCTTTCAGATAATCTCAAATGTATTTTTCTTGAGTATCTTGTATAAGGCAAGCAATTTCTAAACCAGAAGGAGAAAATGACATCACTTGATACGTTCTGGGTTTTTTAATACAGCCTTATTCCACATTGGCAAATACTGTTTTTTCAGTTGTTCCTTCCATTATAATTTTGAGCGTAGTATTTCTTAACAGGATACATCTCTGTTTATTTTCTCTAATTACAGTTTTGGATGTGAAACTTGACTGGATTTGCCAAAATTACAATCCAGTGAACCAAGCCTAGTTGAGGGGGTAGAAAGGCGTGAGTCAGTATTTTGCAGTGCAAGCTCCATTTTGATTTTTTTGCTTTGTCTTTTGGAAGATTCTTGGATAACGAAACCTTAGGGTACAAACCCAGATGAACCCACTCATGAGAGTGAGCAGCACCACTCGGCTTCGCATCGCTAGCTGTCCTTACCCTGAATAACAGCTGCCAGTTTTCTATATGGGGGGTTTATCTATTCAATAGGTGTGCTGCATTTTTTTCCCTTTAGTTCTAATTTCTTTCAAACAGGAGTGCTGCTCTGAAAACAAAATTAGATTTAAGTATGTCTTAATTTTGTCTTGGAAGCTGCTCTGATGGGTATCCAAGAGCAGTACTTCTGACCACAGCATGATACAGAACAAAAGAAACAGGATGTAAGCATGCCAGAGTTTTACAAAGCACCTTTCTTTTAAAAATGGGAGTGTATTAATGTGTTGAAATATATCCAGTGTCAATTACACTACAAAGGAATAACCATCTCTTTGCAGGCTAATTAGACTTCCTACTCCTGCCTATTTGGAGTCAACAGTTATTGTGTACTGCTTCCTTGGCAAAACTAGGAGCCGTGCAGAGAAGAGGATCAGGCAGAGCTTTGACATTCCTACCTCCCTAATGGATCTGAACGTCTAAAGGGAGAGCTGTGCATTTTTATATTTAACTTTCATTACTTACTTTGTGAACCAACCCTAACATGGGACTGGCACCAAAGGAGAAAAAAAAAAAAAACCAACACAAAAACAAACAAACAACCACCTAGCCTGTACTTTGATTCAGTGATGAATTTTGATGATAATGTCTAGCGTTATAATTTTTATTTTATTTTACTGGTAAATTCTTCTAAGTCTCATTCAACTAGTGGCCCTTCTTCTATTAAGCGTGTTTGCTTTTTACTAGTGATGAAGTTCTAATATATTTTACTGTCTTCCCAAAGGAACTTGCCGTTGGTGTACAAAAGATTAATCTGCCTCCAGAAAAGAGGGATCACCACTGTGGCCTTTCCTTGATCATCCCTAAGGAAAGTACGTGCTGGAAGGGTTCTGACTTCCCCAACCCATCTCTCTGCTTTTCTGCAAAGATAGCTGGCAGTAAAAGTTAAAGCTATTAGTGAATTTTTAAACAACAATCCTGAAACACGCAATGAGAATGTGCTATTGCAAACAGTGTTTTCAGCACAAGTTCTGTTCTTCAGAGCCATGTTTCCTTAGGATCCCTCCTGGCATGCTTGCTGCAGGGATGCTGGTGCAGGCACAAGAGAGGCAGTGGTTGGGGCAGAGGTTGTCACACGCTGCTCAGATTGTTCCCTCTATGTCTAACCAGACTTCTGGCTTCAGTGGAGCAGTGGCTCTGCCCATTCTACTGGTCTGGCTGGAGCTGGTATCCGACGCTGTGATAGGTTACTCCAGTGAACGATCTCATCTGCCTTCTCTGTTTTAATCCTCTCTTCCAGTGGTTTTCTGCTTTTTTTCCTGTAGTTCTGCCAAACTGGAAGAAGCAGTTGCATTCTAATACATATTTTGTATAAACGCAGGACCTTCGAAGTGTCTAATTTAGATATAAATTGCACTAATTTAGATATAAATGATGCCAGTGAAGAACGAAGCAAACTGGGAAACAATGTATTCTGTCCAAGTAATTTGAGAGGGTGATATCTGGGTAAATTCTGCTTTCCATAACCTGTCATGGGTTCCAACAGAAGAAGATCTAAACACTCAGCATCGCTAAAGGACTGCGCAGGAGATGCACAGCCAGTTCCAAGCACCACTCAAGTTAATCCAAATGCTAGAAAGAGAAAATAAATCATGCCTGGAATTAAACTTGTATGGTGGTTCTAGAAAGTCTAAACCAACCTTTTCTTTAGTGCTTATACTTCCAATTTCATACTCCAGTTATGCTGGTGTTTGAGTTTTAGCTGTGTTTTTGGCCTGGTGACCACAACTCCTAGACTGAGAACAACTGAACAAGGTGTTATAAATGAAGGCTCTGCACTACCATATACTGTGGAAATTACCACAATAAAAACCAGGCAAATGGTATTTAAACAAGTAAATCAGTGTAATAGCAACGATCATATTGTCTAGGTGAAGTAAGGGATTTCTGAATATATCTTTTTAACTCTCTAGAATGTGAGTAGCAAAATGACATCTTTTTAACACACCAATTTGGGACAGATACACGAAACATAATCTGAGAGTGACCACAGGTAGTGTAACAGTTATTTTCAAACACAGCAAATAAATGGGAGCTTTAATTGCCCTCCAGTTTCTGTCTTTCATGACTAAAGACTTCACTGGGGGGGAATTAGCTATAGTGAAATACAAAGTGATGTGTCATAAGGTAGGGCTGTATTAAACTTACCTCATGTACAACAAAAGGATAAACAATAAGGACATAGTGTGAATTCTTCTGCTGAAGGAACGCAGGTGGGGCTGCATGAAATTTACTGCACATTTTCCCCAATCGAGAATTACAGTTTCATTTTTGTTACTGTTCCTATTTCCACCTCTTCTTATATCCAAGTGGGTAGGGTTAATAATTCCATTTATGATATTAGGATACAGTATAGAATAAAACTTTAGAATCATCGTATGCCATTCTGTAATGCCTATAGAGATGCAAAACCTTTTGCATTTCATTGACACGTGCTATTTAAAACTTCTCTGTTTTCAAAACACCAGGCGGATGCCAGTTCAGTTTAAATGACATATTTGTCTGGATGGAGAGTTGTTCCAGGCAGGAACTTCCATATACTCCTATGGTTCTTGGAACAAGGCAAGGAAGCTTCAGGTACGTGTGGTCTATGGGAACTATAGCTCTAAGTGTAGGAAATTTGGTGAAAGTGTTATGTTTATAAACCCACATGACGTCATAGTCACTAATCCAACGTTGTCTATTCCAAGGGCAGCCTTCTGGCTTGGTATTAGTATTCCTAGTGATAGTTTTGATGACACTGATAGCTTTCTGCAGGTAAATTCTTTGTATTGTTGAAAACCAGGTGGTATTCTCCGGCGTCTCTCATCAGTTTTTGTCGTCATAATCTTACATAAGTGTGAGTGGGGGAAAAAAAAAATCAATGAAGTAAATGAGAACCTCACCCTTGAAATATTTCTCTGTAGATGACTTGAAGTAGATGAATGGCTCTGTTTGTACACACAAACACATTTTCCGTTTAATATGTAATATAACAGCACTATCTTTTATGAAAAATGATTAGCTGAGTACCTGTCATGTGAATTTAAATCCTGTTTCCTGCTGCTTATCAGGAAGCTAGAGGCGATATGCCGTTCCTGGTGTTTTGTTCCCAGAGGAGACAGAAGTGCTATAGCTGCGGCGAACGTAAACCTGGCAGACGCTGGAAACAAGGAGCGGGAAGGAAGCACGTTAAGTGCTTAAAGTTGGGGAGTGTAAATATCCTTTTCCCACTCCCTACGCCGTTGAAATCCCAAATATTTAGGCCAACTGATAAAGCCAAAACGTCGCTCTTTGTTTCCATGTGCGAAGCAAGGGCATATTTTTTACGGCTCTTAAGCTTCAAGTGAGGAGCGTTCCTGCTGCAGAAGTAACCGTATCAAAGTTCTTTTAAATACTGGTAAGAACAAAATTTGGGCAGCTTGGATTTCAGAGCTGCTGGTTATCCCTGCTGGCCTGAGGTCTGGAGCGCTCGCACAGCGGCTGAAGCCCGTGTCGGGGCACTTCGCTGCCACCGTGGATGGTTGCAACAAGTGGCTTATTAAAGTATTGCTCTCTCTTCGTTACTGTTTAAGTAGTCAGATAATGCTCTAAATCATAGAATCATAGAATGGCACAGGTTGGAAGGGACCTCAGAGATCATCTAATCCAACCTCCCTGTCATGGGCAGGGACGCCTCTCAACTAGATCAGGCTACTCAAGGCTCCGTCCAACCTGGCCTTGAACACCTCCAGGGAGGGGGCACCCACAACCTCTCTGGGCAATTTATTCCAAAGTCTCACCATCCTCGTACTGAAGGTGTAAATCATTATGATGATTTAATGATTTACCCTCGTAAATCATTAAATCAGGCTGTTAAACAGGTTCCTCCGAATGGTGAAGTAACAGTGTCCTCAATTACTCCCTTGTCTCTCAGATTAAGCATTTTGGTGATGCCCTTTACTGGGGAAGAGCTTACTTGAGAAATATTATTTCTGATGCGTTGAATCTGCATTTTCTACTAGTACAGAAGCTTTAGCCATTGATCATGCTCTACTTTTTGTCTCAGATCAAAATGCTTTCGAAGACCTTTTTCAATGCTGTACAAGGATTGCTCCATTTTGAAACTGAGACGCACTGAAGCACCTTTGAAGCCATACCAAATCCAATTTCATTTGCCCAAATGTTTTCTCTTTATCAAAGGTACATGCAAAAACCCTACTAACAAATCGGAGGTAGAGAAGTATTTGGCATCAGCTGTACTTCTGTAATGTATCCCTTTAACAGAAATAGACTATTTCAGTTGGAAGGGACCTGCAACAATCATCAAGTCCAATTGCTAATTTTCCAAATGGAAAATGTATTTCCTTTTTATATTTAGATACTTTTAAAGTTTTCACGTGAATTGCCTACACTTCAGATAACTTACTTTTAAAAGAACTGTATCTTGGAAGAAAAAGAGTCTTTATGACCTTTCATGCTTTGATACCAACGCAGAATTTGCACTAAAGAAATAATTATAATAAATGTAATTTCCTTATCGTGTAGATACACTACAGCTAAATGCCATTTTCAAACACAATGCAGCCAAAATTCCACTTAAATTCACTGAAGGCAAGGTGAGCCCCTGTAGCAAAATTCATACAGCATATTCCCATGACATATTCACTGACTTCTAGTTTGCATCTGTACATGGAGGTGGAAAAGATTATCCACCAAAGGTAACTTTATCCTAGGGAGGTGCACTTTCCAAAACTACGTTTCTAATCTTCAGTCCCAGGTAATATTTTCCCCATCAGCAGTTATGCTTGATTCGGAAAACTTTGCTATAGCTGCAGGAGGTACTGGAATACCTGTTACATATTGAAGGTAGTTGATTCTAGTACAACAGACATTTAAAAAAAAAAAAACGAGAAAAGATAAATTGTAATTATAATTTGAGCATTAGGTGAAGAAGTGAGGAAAATAGAGGATTTACCACAAAAAAAAAAAAAAAAAAAAGTAACTGCCTACCTCTGCTAGGTGTTGTAATTCTCAGCTGTATTTAGCTCACCTTCTGTTAAGGCTGTTTAAAGGCATCCTTCACTTTCCAATGGAGCCTGATTAGTTGCCCAGCTTTGCACTGTTAGCCTTTATTTGCTGTCCTTTTAACCAGAATTGAGGTTAACTGGGCTCTCTATAATTAGTATAATAGTATTATAATTATTAGTTCTAGAGAAGATAAATAACATGTTAGGTTTTGAGGGAACTGTAAAAAGCAGTCAACACAAGTGCTTTCATTGAAAGCGATGCTCTGACATGAAATAATGGTAAACAATAACTGAAAACAGTAGATTAGGCCTGAAAAATAAGTCCTTCCTTCAAACTGACTCTATGCTTCTCCCTAAGTCTCATCCTATCGTGGAACTGCCTGTTTGTATCCGTTGAAATAAATCTTGGTGCTGAGGGCTGCAACAGTTATAGCCTTGTTAATGACAATTTTTCAGCATCCTCATTTTATATACAGTTTCTCAGACTTTAATAGTGGGAGGAACAGTGTCTCTGTTGTCCTGCCTCTGGTTTTTATTGAAAAGTTGCTGCATCAAACCCAGTAATTATGTAGCTGATTTGGGTAATTTAGATAGTATTTGCTAATAGCTTTCAGTGACACCATAGGGATGGATCTCTATTATTTCTATTTTGGTAGAATTATGGAGGGAGTCACATCAATACAATGCCTTTGGGAGCATCAACCTACTTTTTTACTAGCATAGCTTAGCCTTCCCTCCAGATGGATGTAAATTATTCCAGTATTAACAGGTCGGTGCTATGGTATGATTCCACCAGTTGTCTCAGTTGATGAAGTGCAACAATCTCTGTGCAAAGAAGGCCTACATCTATTTTTATTTTTTATAAGGAGTCTTCTTTACCTCTGGAATTATCCTCATATTTAATATCTTTTTTTTTTTTAATCGAATCTTAATAATACTGTGTAGCATTTTGAATTCAAAACTGCCAAATTAACGAACAGGTATGAACTGACAGTTGCATCTAGCCAAAGTAAATGTCTTTTACAACAAAGCAAAGAAGTAAATGAAAAACAAGACGTGCACAGAGATCCTATCTGTCCAGTAGAATGCAATGGAATTAATAAAATAATTAAAGCATTGTGCTGTCCTCTATAAAATATTTTTCTAATGAAAGACAGGCAGTACATGCTCATATAAAATAGACAGCACCAGGCATTCTCAATAGTGGAAAAAAAACCTGCAAATCGCTTGCAAATTGGTAAGAAGTTTCAGTAAACAAAAAAGGTCTAAATTATTATAGGCAACTAGTGTGCACTACAGCCACCTGCAAGCTCTTCCAAAGGGAATTCCAGTTCTTAAAAAGAGTTCCAGCAGGAGGGACAGCACAAGTCAAGATGAATTAATGAAAAGGAGCACTGCGTGTGCTCTCCCTGCCCTTTTCCACCTACCATCAAAACCATGGTTATTTCTGCACATGCTGATTATCATGCTCCTTCCCCATATCTTAAAATGTGCTCCACAAACTGCTGAGCCATTTATAAAAATATTTTGGATTGGAAAGCCTTACCTTTGAGATTCTCATGTCCAATAGGGAAAGCAACAGAGATGTCAGAAGCATTGACTTGGAGCAATTAGGATCAAAAAAGTCAAGGAAGCCTTCAAATGTGGCAGGAGAATGATAGCTGCTTACAGGACAAAAGTTCTATTTGGCATAGAATCTATTGAAAAGTGAAATACTGTCATCTCTAAGAACTTACTCCTTGAGTGATGAAAGGCACTTCATAAATTGTTTCATATAGAATCACAGAATGGTTAGAGTTGGAAGGGACCTCAAAGATCATTCAGTTCCAACCCCCCTGCCATAGGCAGGGACACCCTCCACTACACCAGGTTGCCCAAAGCCTCATCCAACCTGGCCTTGAACACTTCCAGGGATGGGGCAGCCACAACTTCTCTGGGCAACCTGTTCCAAATATGACTCTGTAATATCCATTAAGGAAAAATGGCCCCTCACCTAGGACCATTTTAGGGGAGAATAAAAAACTTAAGTTCTAATTTTGAACGCTCATGTGTTGGCAAAGAATTTGTTTAATTTATTTATTTTATGAACAGAGGGGTAAATAAGTTTTTGGAAAGGTGGCCTTTTCTAGCTGTGGACTGTAATGCAGCCAGACAAATAACTGTTTGCTACCCCAGTCACGAGCTGAAATCTCTGCTTAATTGACAAGTCTTCTACTTCAGATATAAATGCCGAGTGCTGCTGGTGGTGATTCTCACCCTGACTTGCTCTGTCAACTTCAGCATTCAGTAGCTATCAAGAAAAAACTCACGTTTATTCTAGAATATTCTCCCAGCATCTTTCAACTTCAATGGTAGTTACGTTTCCTGCGGAGAGAACTATTTGTGTTACAAGGTCATAGTCCTCAAAAAGGCCACAAAGAGAAGCCTCCATATCTTGTCCTTGCAAAATTCCACTCATTTCATTAGATGAATGTCCACTCAGTGGACAAATGTGGATATGTGGTCTCTAACGAGTTTGCATTTTGGTGCCACCATCCTTCAGCTGGAATCCTGACTATTCATATGCTTCTACTTTGCATAATGGAAACCAGAGATATTTCTCAGCTGTATCATTAACATTTTTTCAGTTAAAGCTGGAGGGAGGTTTCTTGCTGATGTGGCTGGTAAAAGACGAGTGAGAAACGCTCATTGGTAGAGCACTCGTGTATTCCATAGCTTATACCAAGGTTGTGTTACAAACTTTGGGTCCTGCTGACAAAGACACGCAGAGAGCATCCAGATAGAAGGCAGAATCTTATCTCCCAACAGAGAAAATAGGAGCATAATTTCCTACAGCAACAAGACAAAGACGAGTAAATTTTCTGTTACCATGTGCTAATTTATTTGTCATTCTGACAAAATACAAAAGGACTTTGGAAGGAAGTCCAAAAGTTTTAGAAGCTCTTCTGCAAGTAAACTAGCCTGCAGTGACAGCTGAAAAAAAAAAAATGAATCTCAAGAGAAAGACAATACCAAACGTTTAGCCTAGGAGGAAGGGTAATAAATAAGCTCTAAAATCTTTAACTATGTGGTGGAAGATTATATACACGTGGCCGTCATCCCATTACCTCTGGAAAGACCTGGAGAGAGTAAGAACAGTGTCCCATTCATGCTTTCAGATCTTGAAAAAGAAAAAAACAAAACATTGTTCTGAAATGTTGGTTCGTAGAGATGTGTGTGTATAAGAAAAGTGTTCTGATTTCCAAAGAGTGGTTAGTGCTGTGTGTTTTCTTGGGGTAACTCTGGCTGGAAGGCAGAAAAGGAAGCAACTTACCTTCTTGTCTCGTCAAGGCTGTCTTGTCTTAGTCCAGAAGACCCTGCAGAAGAAAGTCAAGGTTCCACCATTGCTCGAAGCAAGCAAGCTTAGCAAGGGAGAAGTTCACAACTCAAGAGTGAAAGAGAGCACAAATGGGATACTGGGAGCACTATGAGGAAAGCAGGGACTGGGAAAATAATAAAAAGAAAGTCACTGTCATAGATAGCCAAGGGGAACAGCTCAGTGCTCAAAGCTGTGCAGAAAGCTGTTGGAAATTGCTGGACTAGAAATCAGGCCTGAAGTAAAGGTCTTGCCATTCAAAGACAAGAGCAGGCAACAAGGAAAATTTCTCTTCAAATGCTTTGATTTTTGTCTGATTTGTCTAGCAGATCTAAAGACTTCTCTTTTGAGTCATCTGGTTCTAGTTTGTGTTCTGAGTGTGCCGGTATAGGTAGAAGGTCTTGTTGGGGTGTTCAGTACACTCACTTCCAGGAAAAAGTGCAGACAGATCCACCACGAAAGGTTGGGCTGTCTTGAGATCCCAACATAGCCAAAATCTTGAACCTTACGTGGCAGGATTGCCACATGCAGTTAAAAACTGACAACCAACATGTTAGGAGCTTGGTAGAGAGAGAGACTGAGAGACTCTAATGAGCTGGTGCTGTGCTAAGGCTATAACAAGCAAGTATGATCATGAGAGGACAACTCAGGAAACCATTCAGATTCCTAGGAGCGGTGTGAGGAAAGGAGTCAGAATAGCCCTGCCTGGACTACACATTACTTCTTTTAGGGAATGACCTTCCTGAAGGCTGAGACTTCCCTCACCATAAACGATAAGCTTTGGGAGGGCAGAGGGGAAGGGAGATTGGACAAGGTGGCGAGAGCATTTGTACCTTGAGTTCTGACACTGCGTAACGGGAAATCGAGACCGAAGGCTGACTGCCAAAGCCATCACGGAGATGGAGATGTTATTGATTGTCTCCATAAACATATTGTTGGCTTATTGTTATACTTTCCAAAAATGAAAGCCAGATTCCTTCTCCTCTTCAAATTTTCTTTGTTTACATGCCAGTATCGTTCTTAAGAGAGAAAGGAAATACAGCAATTGTGTGGGGTCTGTTTCCATCCTTTGCTTGCTGTGATTGAATTAAGTTGTGGTCTATTCTCTTTTTTAGTAATTCTGTAAAGGAAAGAGTAGAAGTGGATGACAAACTAACAAATATTATAAATGGTCATGGCAACCATTAGAAAAACGTTTTCCTTCACTCATTTGATGGCCATTTGAGGAAACTCTAGTCATTTTATTTCTGTGCACACAGCATAAACTGCCCTCGGCTTCTGAAGAAATACTGGCAATCTTTTGACTATCAACTAAGAAGACACGCAAAATAGGAAATCATTTTAGAATAATTTATTCTGGAGTAAAAGGAACTCTGTGACTCTAAGAACAAACTCTGTTAGAGTTTACATCAGTATCCCCTTGTAAACATGTAACCTCTAAGTTTTTCTTAAGTATGATTGTGTGTATATCATAGTATCATAGAATGGTTTGAGTTGGAAGGGACCTCAAAGATCATCCAGTTCCAACCCCCCTGCCATGGGCAGGGACACCCTCCACTACACCAGGTTGCCCAAAGCCTCATCCAACCTGGCCTGGAACACTTCCAGGGATGGGGCAGCCACAACTTCTCTGGGTGACCTGTTCCACTGTCTCACCACCCTCAGAGTGAAAAATTTCTTCCTTCTATCCAATCTAAATCTCCCCTCTTTCAGTTTAAAGCCATTGCCCCTTGTCCTGTCACTACACACCCTTGTAAAAAGTCCTTGTATATCGTAATAAGGGTGTACGCATGAAACTTGTGAATCACTGGTTTACCATCATTCTGATTAGATTAAGCCTGAAATAAGTGTTTGCACCAGGAAATTGCAGTTTCCTATCTTAAAGCTTGTAACAGGCTACGTCAAGAGTTATGTATCATATTCTTTGGTACTGAATTTAATTATTCGCTTCACATCTCACCATCTTATACTGGTGCCATACCAGTTAAAAATGCTTCTCACTATTTTGAGAAACAGCCAATAAACATGATATTGCCTGTTGCATAATAGGAATTCGTTTATACATGTATGTATATGCATATATATGTTCATATATAGAAATATAACTGGCTTTTCATGAAAACAAGCGTCAGTTTGCAGGGAGGAAGATTTTGCCTGTGTTGTCTCAGTATGCAAAACTCAACATGTTTATCAATGACATTCATGCTGTTAACAAAATGAGCAGTGAGTTAGCCCCTCCTGGAATTTCCATTTAATAGTGTTAGTTCAGGTCACAATTGAACCTGAAGCTGTTTGAAAAACGCTTAGACATATTCTGAAATAAGGAGGAGCGTTCTTGCATGTGAGAATTAGCTACACCCTGCCATGACACAGTAATAACAGAGGCAGAGTCAGGGTAAGAGAGAAGAAATTATTTGCAATGGCTTATAAATAGAATCATAGAATCATAAAATCATAAAATGGTTAGGGTTGGAAGGAACCTCAAAGATCATCTAATTCCAACTCCCCTGCCATGGGCAGGGAAACCCTCCACTACACCAGGTTGCCCAAAGCCTCATCCAACCTGGCCTTGAACACTTAATACCAGGAGGGATCTCCACAACTGCTGCAGGTAAAACAGTGTCAAATTTATTTATTGCTAGTTAACATAAACTTCTGATCATTGACTCAGAAAAAGAAAACATGAACAATAAAGCAACCATCAAGGGAAACACCTTTTCTACCCCTTTGCTAGGCTCAACTTCAGCCAAATCTCTCTCCTCCACTCTTCCTGGTCTCAACTCCCCTCGTTTTTATCACCTGTTACACTTGAGACTTTGGTACTCCCAGTACCTTTACAACAGGGCAATGCACGTGACTGGAGGTGGTGGATAATGGTCACTTTCTGACACTCCTTGCTTACTCTTTTTCCTTGACTGTCCTTCACTTCTTACTCATTGCCCTCTGCCTCAGAGTGGGTCACTCATAGGTCATAGTCCCTCTGGGGTGTCTCTGCCCTGGCATGGGTTGTCCATAGTCAAAGTCCTTCAAAGCCATAAATCTTTCATCGTGGAGCACCTCCTTCCAAGAGCATGTCTCCAGCCACATCCCAGGAAATGTCCTCTTCTAGTTTCCTCCTCTGTTCCTCCTGCCCCTTAGCAGCTGTTGCTTGTTCTTAAATGTCCGAGCAGAGGTGCTGGGTGCTCCCCCACAGTGATGTGCCATAGGTTACCCACACAGGTTTCAGAGCCAGTGTGATGGGTTGCCTATGTGGGTTTCAGACCCAGCTGTTGCCATGACAGAACAGCCCATGGTCTTTTCCTACACAGGTCTACCCTGCTGCCACCTGCCCCCAAACCCTGCCAGTTATACCCAAAACGTTAGCCATGCTGATTTCGAACACACTGTATCTCCTCTGTAGAAAAATAATACGAAATATCATAGCTAATAGGTCTTTAAGATATAGGAAATAGATGATAGGTGAGTGGGTGATTCTAAAGAGTTGTTGAGATAAAAGGGAAAGGAGGACATGATGAATTTGCAGTGGAAGGATGGGATTCATCTCATTTGACATTGGTCAAGTTCATTAGGCATCCACAGTAAGCTGATGGTCCTCACTCTTGTGGTCAGTGCGTCCTTCAGCACACAAGTTCTCCCATCTGATTACAGGTGTCCGAAAGACATGAAATAGCTCTTCTCCCCTAAAGAACAAGGTAGCATAGATATCTATGTTAGACTATACGTTTATCTTCTAGACAGCTTCATTTTTAACTGCTCAATGAATCTCACACTATGTTTTCAGTTATCAGTTATGAAATTAGTTATAAAATCCATGCTACTTTCACAGACCAAATATCCATCAGCATTGTGAGAAAATTCATGATGTAACGGCACAAAAGTTTTCTCTTGGTGTTCGATTATTTGTTTTTCTTCTACGTTTCTGTTGAGAACAGCCACAGAGCTATTCTCAAAGTTTTACATACATGAATGTTTCTGTAATGGCTCAGATATTGTCATGGTTTTTGGACTGAGGGATGAGACAAGAACCGAGAAAGGGAGCACCCACCAACCATGGTCCCGGGCAAAACATGACTCAGGCTTTTTTTTTTCTTAAAACAAAACAATTTATTAACAGTTACTTAACAAGAGACAAAAGGGAACAAAACTGGTTACTTGAGAGGAGAAAGAGAAAACAAGGCCAGATCTTAAAACAACAGCTCCCCATCCCCTATTTCCTTTCGTTCCTGGCTCTACCTGCCCCCCGGGGGCGCAGGGGGACAGGGAATGGGGGAGTGCAGGTCAGTTCCTCCATGTTGTTACTGCCGCTCCTTTCTCAAAGGAGGAGGAGTCCTTACACCGTTTTTCCCTTGATTCAGTGGATCCCCTACTCACGGCGAAAAAAAATCTCCAAACTTTTCCAGCGTAAGTCCTGCCCGCAGGATGCAATCCTTCCCCATGGATCGCACCAGTTCGGGCTTTACCAGTCTCGGCCTCTTAGGGAGCTGCTGCCACTCGCGTCGGCGTGGGCCGTCCCACGGACGCCAGATGCCTCCGCGACCCCATCGTGCATCCCATGCCCATTATTAACAGTACCTCGTCGTGCATCCCCTGCTCCACGGCCTCTCCTGGGCTCAGGCATCTCCTTCCCGACGTGGGTTTCTCCACGGGCCGCGAGTGGGTCTCTGCTCCGCCGAGTACACCCTGGCTGCAGGGGGCCGCCCGCCATCTTCACACCGATTGCAAGGGAAACCTCAGCTCCAGCACACCTCCTCCTGCTCCATCCTGACTGACCTGGTCGCTGTGGTTGTTTTCTCTTAGATCTTAACCCCATCTGGGGGAGCTCGGCCCGGCGGGCACCCCGGGAGCGGGGCGCTTCCCGAGTCCCCCATGCGGCTCCCCCGGCGCCATCTTGAGCACATGGCGCCCGGCCGGGAGCCAGAGCAGCGCCCTCCTGCCCTCTCCTCGCTCCTGGGCAAAAGACCACCCGAAGACCGCCCCTTTGTCCCAACTTAAATAGGGCAATTCGCAGAGGCGCCAATTTGGCTCAACCCCCCAGGGGGGATGGGACTCAGATCTGGTGGCACAGGGAGCAAATCCCCTCTCCTGCCACCAGAACACCCCCCCCCATCAAACTACCACAGATATCTTTCCTGCTTCCACAGAGGCTAATTTAGCCTTCTCCAAGAACAGCCCTCAGATTCGTTAAATTCTGCCACTTACCCTTCTTTCACCTGGCTCCTGCCAGCTTGCCTCTTATTTAACAGCTCTAATTCCAGAGTCGGAGGATGCCGTGAGGCAGGCTGGGGCAGAGGGAATGTGAAGGAAAAGGGCTGTAGGTGAAAGGCTGTGGTTTGAAAAAAAAAAAAAGACAGCATGGGAAAATTATTGGCTTTATGAACATAACAGGGAGGGAAGCAGATTGGGAAGAGAAGTCAAGACTGGTATCCTCTTGCATTGCCCTGAGAACCACGGGGAACAGTGTCAAAGTTGGGATGTGATGGAGGCTGCAGGGCTGGGGTCTCCACAGCACAGGGAGGGTCAGGAGAGGAAGAGGCTTTTGTGAAGATGTGGGCAGTATGTGGGTTGGAGAGAAGACCATACTGTAGGTACCAAAATTGTCCTAGGCGGCTGCTTTCTGTTGTTAGGGTGTCAACACCGTGGGGAGCCAGTTCAGCATCCATTGAGCAGAAGGCTACTTTGAAATTTTAATGCATCGTGGCTGTGAGAGGAATGACTAAAAGTCTGCATTTGACATGTTTTTAGCAGCTTGAAATACGAGCAGAAATACAGGGATAAAGCATTAGGTGAGGGAACATCGATTTTTGGTTAGACAGTGTTACTCTCATTTGGATTCAGGATCTTAACTGTTGTCTTGGTGATTTTACTCAGTGGGCTGTGCAAGACTTGTTTTTATTACATCAGTAATTTAAATGAGTAATTCAAGCACCAGCTAGAGCTAAAATAATAAACTGGAATATATTTACATCTATATAGACACAAGAGGGTTCTTAGCTCCTTTATTAAGGTAATATTTTACTTGAGGAATACACACATTAGCAAGCTGATTGTTTTTCCATGTCATTTTCTGAATATGGCACTTCTTTTTCGGCGTGCATCTATGAGTTCTGAGTTTATTTTAGTCTTCATGCAGACGATAAATTAATTAATTATTAGTCAACGCACATACATATGTGTGTGTTTGTGTATATAGGATATATATGACTATATCTTGACCATGAAATGGGGCATTTTCTCTGAGGAGAAAGTCTTTTGTACTAACTACTCACACTGTCCTGCTGTTTCTTAGGCAAAGCAAGTAGAAAAGGCACGGTGAGTTGCCAAGGAACTATTACCTCAAGGGAAAATAAACCCAAAACCTCAGGCATTTTGATCTATTGTGCGTTTAAAGTAAAAACATATTCCGTGCTAAAAGAGACCCAAATCAGAAGACTTGCAATCTCATCAAGGCTCATTCATATACCTATTTCATCAGCTAAGAGAAGTAGAATATAAAATATTGCATCCAACTTGCCTGCAACAACTTTTGCACCATTGGGTAAAATCGCACTGAATTTGGCCCCATGCTTTAAGAATCTAATTGTCAAGATCACTTTTTTAGGCACGCCATGGTAAGGCAATCCTAGTGTATCACTGTATTATATTCCTGCAAAGTTTGGGCTTGAGGGTGTGGTGAAGGGGTTAGAGTCGAGGGATTTTTTAATCGTGCTTCCCAACTGCTTTTACGTGATTCCCACCAAAAAAAATGTTAGTGGGAAGCTTAACTTTGTGTTTTCTGAAGAAGAAAGCCTCGAGGGTCACATTTTTTCAGAAGTTTAGACAATAATGTGTAAATTGGACATATTTGCACTGCTGACACTGGGAAAGATGAATGTGCTTTCTGGCTCAGAACAGGACAAATGCTTTCCTCTGTGCTGGAAGTTCAGTCTTTATGCTTTATTGCTTCCCTACACCAGTCTTTGTTCAAACCCGGTTTTCTGGTAAAAATTATCTATTTGTTATGTCTTAAAAGCACCAGTGTGCCACGATAAATGTAATACAGCGCTCACATTTGCTGCTTTTTTCCACATGTCTACTTGAGCAGAAAGTGCTTGAAGACAAAACCAGTGATTAATTCATTAGTGATTTAAAGAACACAATGCTTAAGCACTTACAGTGCCTCATATGACGATTTTAATACCTGTCCAGTCTATGTCATGAAAATAAATCAATGTATTTAATTCTGTTCTAGTATAAAAATTATTTATTTTCAAGGTGTTATCCCCCCTTGGTAAAAATTTTTAAATCTAGTATAATTCAGAAGGCGTTAACACGTCACTAATTTACAAACATGAAAACCAACGGAAAATTAAAAGAAACATTACTCAATATAAATTGGAATTCTTGCCATGTCCCTCCACAAAATCAGCTTTTAGGAGGATTTCATACTACAATCTCAACAAAAAGAGCATTCAGTAAAAGGAATATCCCTTGGCTCTTGATAGGCAGAAGTAATGTTATAAGTTATATCTATACAATAATACCAGGGTTCTAGTATTAATCATCAGACTATTTCCAAACAAGCACGAAATAGATACTGAATGTGAATGGAATTCTCCAGTGTACATTCTGATATTTAACCCAAAACCTTATTTAGAAGAATTCTCCAAGGGTTCTAACACCACTGACTTTTTTCCTAGATCATGCCTTCCTATATTTTGGTTGTTGTCACTATTAGTAGAGTAAAGACTATTTAAAACAGATTAGTTTCTCATGAATGTACTCACATTCTGTTGAAGATTTGAGAGGAAAAGAAAAACCCAGTCTTTTCTCCTATTTCTTTCCTAGTGACGTTTTTTGGATGGGGAATAATTAGAGCTAAAAAACAAAAGATAGAAAGTCTCATCTCTTCCAGGAACGAAGCATTCCGAAATTCCCTGTTTCTCTTTCTGTGTTTATCTGGCAGAGCCCCAGGTTCTGTCACCAGTATTTACCCTGTGCAGCTCCTTACTCACAGCTTAATCCAAAGCCTGTTGAAGTCAGTGGGAACCTTTCCCTTGACCTCAGGGGGAATCAGCTCTGCGTGTGTAGGCAGAGCAGTTTCACATTATTTCCACTGCTGATTACAGTACAAGTAGGGGTTGAAATCAGTAACCTGTCCTGAGATCCAACGCTACAGCTAAGTTGATGATGTCTTAAGTTACTATTATACTCTTCTAGTTGTGCTTTAAGAAGCTTAAGTAGTAACAGCTGCCAGAAAAACAACAGAGAAATTACTTTTTTCTTCCCTACTGAGAGTAAAGAAATTAAGAACAACTGTACAGCTTCTAAAGACTGTCATCAATAACCATCACTGGAGACATCATAATGATTCTTCTCGTCTTTTGAAATGCTTTTGTTAATAATACAAGCTAATTCAGTCGTTATAACTCGGGAAAAAAAAATCTTAGTTTTTGTCTGGAGATTGTTTTTCATGGTAGAGCGAGTTCTTCTGATACAAAATAAAGGCACAAAATTTGGAGAGCAGCTTAATAGACACCGTTCTTACTGACTTCAGTAGGAATTTGGGGTGTTTGGACCTTCCCGATTCTGAGCTGGTTATTTATGGAAACCCGACAAAAAATCAGGTTTAAATCTTACTGACAATAGAACCAAGCAGCGTTGGGAGCCATTCCAAGCAGACTAGAAAAAATCCAGCTCCATTTTCCTCATTAGCTTAATAGATGTCTGCATTCAAGTTTATTAAAAAAGGGATGGGGAAATGGAGGAAGAATGTAACAATTGTAAATTCGTGGCTTTTAATGATTTGGATTGTTCATCCTTATAATATTTAGTATAGTGGGCATTATCTCTACACACGCTTTCTCACATAATATGTGTGATATCTAAAAACAGTGCTCTGAAAAGTGTGTTTCCAGTTAAAATCTTCAAATGTTTACAAAAATACTTTTTTGTTTGCAGTGTATGACTCCAGGTCCAACTTTTTGCATCATCTTTTCCACACCCATTTCTTTTTAATGGAATAATTTTAATTTCAATAAACTTAACGCTTATTTCATATTTTGCAAGTTTTCTAATTTAATGTGTTTTTTTCCTTCTGTAACTCCTTCTGCCTTCTTCCAGTCTTTCCTTTTCTCATTACCATGACTTCTTTCACCATTTCTTCACTCTGTAGAAGTATTTCCATTTCTCTTCTCTCCATTATGTGGTCCTGTCTCTACCTCTTCAGCGCCTCTTTGCTTTACCCATCCAGCCTTCTTCCACCGATCCATCTTCAACACTTCTACCATTCTCCCATCATCTTCCTTCTGAACACCCCACCTCCTGAGATTTCATGTATCTTCTCAATCACCCCACGTATGTCTGTCTTCTGGCCACCTCATTCATTCACCCTTCTTCCTCAAGAGTAGTTAGGATTTTGCACCCCTTTGTTTACATATGCCTTATTTGCTAAGATAATATCTAAAATTCCAGTGCAGGGTGGATCTAGTTGCCTATTATTGAGCAAGGAGAAGATGGAGGGGGAGTGCTGCATGCCTGGGGACAGAAAGATGACGAGGGAGCCATTGTTGTCATCTGTGGACATGGTGCTGTTTCATTTTTCATCATCCTCCGAAAACACATGAGGCAATAAGGGCAGAGAGGAGACGAGGAGGAAGCATGCTTCACAAGAAGAGAAGAAGGACCCATAGGAACACCCACTCTGAACAACTAAATGCAGCCTTTTATAGTAGGACCATTTGATGATAAATAAAATAACTCTACTAATACGTGAATGTTTCTAGCATACTACTTTAAATGCCCTAAGGTGGTTACATGAAAGTGGGAGTGCTGTAGACTATCTTTTCAGAGGAGGAGTTTGAGGAGTTTGAGGGGTTTGCTGCTTTCCCAAGTCATTCAACATGTCTTGTCCATAATCAAGAAGGACAAGTAGGACATGGAGCTGCTGGAGCGAATCCAGAGGAGACCACGAAGATGATCCAAGGGCTGGAGCACCTCTGCTATGGAGACAGGCTGAGAGAGTTGGGGCTGTTCAGCCTGGAGAAGAGAAGGCTCCGGGGTGATCTTATTGCAGCCTTCCAGTACCTAAAGGGGCTACAGGAAAGCTGGAGAGGAACTTTTTACAAGGGCTTGTAGTGATAGGACAAGGGGCAATGGATTTAAACTGAAAGAGGGCAGATTTAGATTGGATATAAGGTTGCCCAGAGAAGTTGTGGCTGCCCCATCCCTGGAAGTGTTCAAGGCCAGGTTGGATGAGGCTTTGGGCAACCTGGTGTAGTGGAGGGTGTCCCTGCCCATGGCAGGGGGGTTGGAACTAGATGATCTTTGAGGTCCCTTCCAACCCAAACCATTCTGTGATTCTATGATTCTATAAATCGAGTAGCATATACCTGCCGTAAGAGAGGGGTCGGCCCTTGCTGCAGTTCCATTCGGTTCTCTGCTGAGACTTGAAAGATCCCAGGGCAGATGTTTAGAGTTATGACGTGATGATGGTAAAACCAAGTCATTGAGAACCGGACTCCAGTAACTCAGGACATAAAAGAACCTGTATATTAGCTCATTGCTTTAGGGACATATTTGAGCTGCTGAGTCATTAACTCTATTAACTCTGACTGGTCCACTAAATACCTCTACTGACAATATTAATGTTGTGAAGTTAATAAGCAGCACTAACATTCGACTGTCTGGATTTCCTTTTCTATTTGAAAAAATAAATAAGTATGTTCAGGATAGATTAGACAAAGGTTAGCTGCAGGAAGACGTTTCAATATGATAATGAAAATGGTGAACTTCAAAAGAATTATTGTATTTTTTTTTAACTAATCTTTGCGGATTATCAAAAAGGATCATTAAACTCAGTTCAGATGTTTTCTTGCAAGGGATTTATTTGGAATTTGTTCTTTAACCCTCTGCATTCTCATGATTGCCTGTTTCTAATGAAAATAATTTAAAATAGCAAAATAAGAAAGTTAAATGGGAATGATATTCAAAAATCTTTAAACTTTGGGAAACTTGAATATTTATGCTTGTATGGGAAGGCAGCAAACATTTGCAATGGTTTCTCTCTGTCACTGCTTATTGTAATAGATTTCAGAAATTGAGTGTATATAAGTAGTCAGGAATTAATATTATTAATAATAAGAGCAGATTTTTCTTATTTCTTTTACCTTAGAAGCACAGTAACCCTAATATATGCTATAATGCAACACGTGGAGCATGTAAGTAGTAGCAGCTGCCATGATTAGCTAGACCTTAAGGCTGAAAGATGAAGCAAGCCACAGGAACAGAGGAGCAGCTACAATTCCTGTGCCGTGGGATCTGTCCTCCCTTCCTGTGTCCTGATCCATGAGCAAACCTCGCTCCTGGCTTCTGTAAGTAACGGGGCATTTCTTCTCATCAGCTAGAATTTGCTGGGAGCTACGGGGTCTTCCTGCAGGCGTTTAACTGGGAAACAGTCCCGTGACTGTGGGGAGCCGTGGGGAGAGGGCTGTGGGATGGGGAGGATGACCAAAGGTTTATGTATCTGCACTCAACTCCCCCTGGCAGTCAGGGGTACAGTCCATGGGATTAATTTCTATATCCATACATGATGTAATGCTCAGGGAAGCAAAACATCTCCAGGTCCCAGCAAAAGAGCACAGGAGACACCTCTACTGAGGGTAAGACTGGTCCGTATTTCCCAAACAGAAACGGAAAATAGTGCTTAAAAATTATGAAAAAGTTAGAGGTAGGGTTTTCTTCTCTCTTCTTTTTTTTTTTTTTTTTTAAAGGCAGAGGTTTTGACTGACTTTGTTCTGTAATACAGTTTGTTCTTTTTATGATGTTTTGAAAATCTTAATACAATTCAGGGAAATGACTGAATATATCTAGGTAATACAAGCTTGGAGTTCGTGGTTTGGGTTTTTTTTTTTCTGCAAACATACATTAATCTCACAATTTTTCAAAATACATGCAAATATAGACTTTTAATGCTTTAAAAGGTATGTCATAACTTTTCATTTAAGTAGGTCTTAAATAGAGTTGAGTAACACTGAATTCAGAATCTCTAATTAAAACAATTTTAGCATCAAATGTTTGTAAGGGAGAGAGGTGAGAGGAGAAGGGATGGGGAAGGGAGGGAAAGCAGGGCAGGAAGCAAAGAAGGGGGAAAGGAGAATAGAAAAATTCTAAAATAGTAAAAATTAAACACCAAAGTTCCATACAGAGTTAAATGAGAAATCTATTATTTTCTCCTTGCACAGTTTTCTGTGACTTGTCAAGCTCTGATTTCAAGTTAGGAAAGTAGACACTCCTTGTTTCTTTCCCCTTCCCCACAAAATTTCCCAAGTCATATTTATTCATCATGAATAAGTACAACCTGAACTGTTTTTCTTTGCATTCTCTCTTAAATTAAGGAAAAAAGCATCCAACACATGTCCATTTAAGTAACACTAAAAGATTAAGTGAATGCAACTCCTGAGGCTATGTTTTAGGATTTTTTACTATCTCTTATTCTAAAAAACTGAAGAAAATCGTAAACTTTCACAAAGCATCTAAAAATTTTTTTAAAAAATTAAGGGCGACTTGGGCTATGACAAGCTATAAGCACATCCTACATAGTCTGAATTATCCCTCACTAAATGGGAAATGCACAGGGCTGCACGTTCATGTTACGGTGCAAGCAGGCGCAGTCTTGCTGCTATGATGAGAGTCAGAGCAGTGTTTAAAATGAAATAAAATAAATTGCAAACATATGCTTTTAGCTCAGCTTTCACAATGAATCAAGCATGTTCAGATGGTGAACTAGGTCTTCTATTACAATTCTAAGAAAAGCTGCCTGAATGCAGTGAAAAATTTTAGAAAAGCAGCCGATACCTAGTTAATCTCAAACATGGCACACTCTCTTTTTTTTTTATTTCATTCTGTTAAAAGTCAGAAAGGATTTATACATCTGTACATTTACTGCTTTCATGCTACAATTACACCATTGCTCTTTGAAATTTTTTTTTTTTTAATTTAATGTTGCACTTATGTTTAGCATCTAATTTCCATTCTGCGTGAGAAGTGTATTTTTTTAATGACATGGGAAAAAGCTAATTGATTATGATTCATGTGCAATTATTTCCATTTCTATGCAATCCTGTGATTTTGTTAGCACTTGTGTGGTTTTTACATAGAATGATGAATGAACTTCATAATGTTCACTTTGGTTTCAGTTCTGATAAGCATCCAAATATTTTAATGCTTACTCAAAACTTATCCAAAGTTTCCTAAGCTCTTGAGTCTGCAAAACGAGTCTGAACACTTAGATAGAGAAGGGCTTTCCTCATGAGCTTTCCAGTTGTTCCACTAGTGGAACCTGATGGAAATACCAGAAGGTCAGCTTTTCTTCCAGTTCTTCCAAATCTTTAACATCTGGGCAGAAACCGGAAGTGAGAAATCCTGCCCAGAAGTTGTACTATAGGAAAAGTTAGGTTCTAAAAATAGGTGATGGACGACTGTTATTTTAACTCCTCCAAACTGGTTAATCCGTTACTGAAAAAAAATCAAGAATTCAGAATTAGAGATTAAACAGTTAACTGGTACCAGAAAGCCTCCTCAGCCAAAACCTTTTGCTCTGAGGGGCATATGCAGAGCAGAATTCAAATTTGGTGAACATTTTATAATCTTTCAGGGATGAGTATTTATTCTCATTCCAGCTGAGTATTTGTTCATTCATGAGAGAGTAGTACACGGATCGTGATGGGAAAAGCTTATCTCAGTTTTGTACAAAAAATATCTATGTGTTTCCTCCCAGCATTAATACTCTGGAGGAGACTCTAGCTATCAGTGTTGTCTTCTTTAAATGGCTCTAATTTTAGATTTAGTCTGTTGAGAAGGTGGGGGAGTTTAGCCAGCATTGAACTTCACATTAAAATGACCTACAGCCAGAGACACATTTTTGGACAAAAGAATCGGGGAGCTTAATGCATTGTACCCTGTTGGTTGGTATTTAATAAGCTCAAAGAACACTTTGCAGAAGTGAATTATGTCTTCGATGAAGCCTTTATTTTCACTACCCATGATCATCTATTGGCCGTGCTTCTTCCCCCGTGCTTCGTATCACACCAAGGATGACTAGCTCTCCCTGCATATCCTCTGATTCTACAAGTTCTTGCTTATCAGGTTTATCTTCCTGTTCAAATACCTGACACCAGCTCAGATCGGGCTGCCGATAATTTTTCGTTGCTGCTATCAACGTCATCCTACAGGTTCTTTACAGCAATAGAGTGCACCAGCATGTAATGCAAGCCCTGCTCTCAAGTTCATTCATCTGAAGCTGGGAAAAAATTCTGAGGTTGCACTTCCTCTGGAGAGACATGAAAGTTCTGGAAGCCTTTACAAGTGGGCAAGCAAGGACCCCTGGCATCCTCCCAACCCCACAGGTCAGAAATGTGTGCAAGAACACCAGTGGCAACACACTCCAGCAGGCCAAGTTTTAGGACCTCCAGAGTGCTTGATCAAGGGTAAGGAGTTGAAATGGGCTCAAAAAAAAAAAAGGTGATAAAACCCTGAAATGTTCTGTGAAAACTATCCAAATTAGTTTGCTGCCCAATCCCTCTCTTGCTTTGCTTGAGGTCACAGACTTGACAGAATTTATGGAGTGCGATGTGTGCAGGCACTGTGCATGGCATGCTCTCAGCACTTCATCAAAGACCTTTCGCCTGGCGCGAAGCACAGCGTTTCAGCCGTTGGTAGCCTCCCCGACAGGAAACAGTTCAGAACCTCAGTTTTATGCACGTGAAAGCACACAGAGCAAGTACCAGTGAGGCAAACCTGTGGGTTTATGCTTATTTTCAGGAGACAAAAAAAAAAAATTCTAGAACATATATGCCAGCGCAATCATTTATAGGCAGTATCACCAATTCCTAACGTTAGTCATAGAATCATAGAATGGTTCGGGTTGGAAGGGACCTTAAAGATCATCCAGTTCCAACCCCCTGCCATGGGCAGGGACACCCTCTACTACACCAGGTTGCCCAAAGCCTCATCCAACCTGGCCTTGAACACTTCCAGGGATGGGGCAGCCACAGCTTCTCTGGGCAACCTGTGCCAATGCCTCACCACCCTCGGAGTGAAGAATTTCTTCTTTATACCCAATCTAAATCTCCCCTCTTTCAGTTTAAATCCATTGCCCCTTGTCCTATCACTACACGCCCTTGTAAAAAGTCCCTCTCCAGCTTTTCTGTAGGCCCTTTGGTCCTTCCAACTCCCAAGTCCCTGGAAGCCCATGCTTGCTTGGTACTTGATCAGGCATAGAAATTGTGTGTCGTTTCCCCCTGTCTACTGGATCAGCAGCCTCTAAGAAACATTCACTCACCCAGCGTTCAGCCATCCCTGCCCTGCACGTGGGGCAAACCACTGCATTAAGGATCATGGCAAAAACTGACTTGCCACCTCTTTGGTCTCTTAGCAATGGGAAGCAGCCCTGTCTGGATGGCATCTCGAATCTGAAGGGAAAACATCTCTCTGGAAAAAAGAACTGAAGAAAGAAAAAGCCCCGCCTGATCCCGTTCTCACCTCATCTCCACCTGAAACAGAAGAGTAAGGCTCTTAATCGCTCCAATAAGGGAAAATAAGGAAAGAGGAGCTGTTTAGAGACCTTCTGGCAGACTCAGTAGAAAAGCCAGGAAGTTCAGGCAGCTTGTCCTCTGGACTGTGAAGGATGGCTTCTGCTGTGACCCAGCTAGCGGCGAACAAGGCTGACCGCAGCTGGGAAATCTGGGAGCTGATCAAGCAGTGTTCTGAGAGATAGGGAATTCTTGAAAAGGAAGAGCTGCAGGACTGTAAGGATTACTTTACGTAAAAGCACAGCGAAACGGAGTCCTTGTCTGCTGTATCTCAACAGTCTGAAGTAATTCTTGAACTACAAGTATTGGGAGCAGCAGTTCACATCAACCCTGCTACTCCACCTTTTAGGTCAATGCCCAGACTTTGATCCTGGGCTTCTGGGAGCTCACCTTTGAACTTTCAGACTCAGCTGAGGGTATCTATCGTGTTTTCTCCAAGATAGGAAAATGACCAGGCAGAAAGGAGGAGTGGTTGTGGAGTGCAAAGCCAAATATTTTTTTGCCCTTAGAGTTTTTGAGAATGCGTATGATCTTGAATTTTCTTCTTAAGTTTGTAGAATTGCACTATTTATTTTAAGCTTCCTTTTTATCGTTGTGCGCTGAGTGTTTTCTCTTTTGCGCTTTTTACACGGGCCATAAAGCTTCAATATTTGCCTGTCTTTGGAAAATAAACACAGGTTTTCCGAAATGTAATTGATATAAGAAGAAGGAAAGTTTCAAAACAAAAGTTCTGAGAAAAATCGTGTTTCTCAAACGTTAAAAGGAATTATCCAACCATAAAATACGATATTTCATATTATTATTCCATTGAACATTCTTTAACATTCTTATAAAATATTTTCAGAGGTACATGCAGTGTTGCACAAAACATAAGGATACCATCCTAACTGTAAGTTTAAAAAATATATGAACGAAGCCATAAAAATCGAGGCCTATAAAATTCATACAAAATATTTCACTAATCATCTCGGAATATTCATGCCACACTCTGGAATGGTCATAGAATATGCTACCCTTGTACCTATGAATATTCAGGCACCATTGCTTGCAGTTTAATAAAAATAAGCACGACGCAGCACTGCCACTGCAGACCCAGTAAGAAAAGAATAAAAAGATCCGCTCACCTTTCTGTTGGAATCGCTCACGAGATGTCTCTGCAATGTGAATGTGAGATGAGTGTCCTAAGGTGGCCTGCAGTCTCTCCCTCTGAGATGGAGACCTTAAAATCAGCCACCTACACACATGAACTCTCACTCATGATGAGCAGCAGCACGACACGTACCAGCTAGCAGGCTCCCACGGCTGGGACAGTAGTAGTAGTAGATTAATTCTTCCAAAATTACAAAAGAGACGTTAACATCATTCATGTCCATCTTGGTTTTGGATGCAAATATTCCTCTTTTTTATTATTATTACATGTAAGTGGTGATTTCCCAGTGGCTTGAACCTTTCAGTATCATCCCATGTTGACACACATTAACACGTCGTGATGGTTAACCACAGTATGGAAGTTAGTAAGAAATATTTGTCCGTTAAAGGGATCATTGTCCTTACAAAAAATTTGTTTCAACAACCATGTTAGGCCAAATAATTGGTCCTAAAAATGTCTTAATCAGAATAGCAGCCCCTCTCCAGCTACCCACCCTGTACCAAGTTGTTTCACTATTGATTAAAGGCAGATGTGGCACAGCAAGCTGCTGCCAGACAACGATGGGCATTTTCTCGTGAGAAGTTAGGCTGCTCTTGGCTGCTCTGCAGCTCTGCGACAGTCTCCAGCAACATGCTACTTCATCATCCAGAAAATCCGTGCTGTGCCTTAGCCCCACTGGACAGCACAGGCATTTCTCACCAGGCAGCGTTTAGTTTGGGGATCCAGAAGCAGCAGTGCTCCTGCTGTGAACGGGAAAGCGGATTGGTGACTGAGAATATGACAGCAAATCCAGAACAGATTAATTAAGCAAGAAACAGCTCAACAAAAGCATGACAGGAGAAAAATTCCACAATTTCTTTTTAGCTTTTTTGGTTGTGCTTGACTCCCAAGTTCTGGAATTGCAGTCACCTCTGATGCCTTCCAAGTAGAGAAGGAAGATGGAAGTTTCCAACATAGCCAGCAGATAGGCACTCCACACCTTTCACTAATCTCTGCACAAACAGCAGCTTGGTATCTTCCAGGTGCTCTTGACTTACTGTGAACATCACACACACAGTGAATCCAATACACCCAGGAGATATGGAGCTTAATCTTCCATTTTTCTGCACACGCACCGCGAGTCCAATGCGTTCTAGATGCACAAACTTTGCTGTACCTGTGAGGTAGAATCATAGAATCATGGAATGGTTAGGGGTTGGAAGGGACCTCAAAGATCATCCAGTTCCAACCCCCCTGCCATGGGCAGGGACACCCTCCACTACACCAGGTTGCCCAAAGCTTCATCCAACCTGGCCTTGAACACTTCCAGGGATGGGGCATCTACAACTTCTCTGGGCAACCTGTGCCAGTGCCTCACCACCCTCAGAGTGAAAAATTTCTTCCTTAGATCTAATCTAATAAATGCAACCTGTGTGTGTACGACAAACCCAGGCAGTGAGAACTTGCAGGGAAGGCCCGTGTGACACCAGACCCAGGCGCAGGGTGGACAGCAGTGCAACGCCTGCTCAGGATACAGAGCTCTTTCCGCGGGGAAGAGGCCGACCGTGCACAAAGCCGGCTGCGCTGCCTTCCCGTCACGGCTGCCGTGCAGGGTTGGCTGACCCGGACCCAGCGGTTCCGTGCTCAGTGCTGGGAAGCTCCAATGAAACCAAGCCTGCAGCTCATTGGTTTTAAAGACAGTAAAAATTGACCAGAATGAGAGAATATCAATGTTCAGCATAAAGTTCATGAAAAATTTAATGATGTTTCCTTTATTTATTTTTTTTTAAATAGGAACTCTGTTTGCTTTTAACTGCCATGGCATGCTGATAACTTCATTGCATGATTCACTATGCCAAGCCTTCTCTTTCTCCATCCTTCCAGATCCTGCCAGCTCAGATCCAAGGAGTATTGTGAAAATTTTGGACTTCTTTTGTGACCTTGTGTTTTTGCTGTGTTTCCCTTTCGATCATTTCAATGTCTTCGTACCTAGCTGTAGTGCAGTACCGTGTCCCACGGATTTTCATCGAACAAAACAACTCAGGATCACTAGCAAATGGTGCAAAAGTGCTACCCAGGAGCGACGTGTGGGCCAGCGCTGTAGGCAGAAGCAGCGTGCAGCCTTCTGTGCTTCAGAAAATGGGTCAGAGACGCCTCACCTCCACCTACCTCCTATCCCAAGCGTGGTGCGTTGCATGCATCGGAGAAAAATGGCACAATTTAAGCGCCTTGGGGTCTGTGTCAGCAGCCCTGGCACACAGAGGGGTGGTTTGCACCCCGGAGGCGTGCAGGCAGGTCCGTGCGTGCTCACCTCTGCTGTGGACAGCGTGGTGGGTGGCGCGGGGAGCGTTCGCCCCCACGGAACCTGCTGCTGCTGGGATGCTGCGAGGTGCTGAGTGCCCAGGAGGTCGTGACCACCGAGGGCAGAGTCCCTGGGATGAGATCGCCTCAGAGGCGACCTGCGTTGTTTGAGGGTGGCTTTGGCACCCCTGGGCTAGCCCCAAACCCAGTGGGCTAGGACTGCCTAAAAGGCGGCGTGCGGTGCCGCCCCGGAAGCGCCCCCACCGGAGGTCGCCGGTGGCGGGGTCCCGGTAGCCACCCCTCTTCCCAGCGCGGCTCGCCGGCCCTGCGGAGCGGGTCCCCGGAGGAGGGCGCGCGGTGCCCCGACAGCGGCGGCTCGGCGGGGCGCGTCCTGCCCCCGGCGCGGCAGGGATCGGCGGGGCGGCCCCAGCCCTCCGCGGAGGCGGCTTCCCTCGGCACCCAAGTTTCCCCGACTTGTGCCGAGAGAGGCAGGTCCCGGCGCGGGGTGGGGAATCGCGGCGGCGGCGGAGGAGGAGCGGATCGCCGCGGTGCCGGGCCGCCGCGGGCGGCGTGCGCGGGGGCGGGCGTGGAAGAGAGAGAGGTGGGCGAGCAGCGATGACCTCGGCGAGGAGCCCGCCAGAGGCAGAGCGAGAGGCAGCGAGGGAGGATGGTCGCTGAGAGCCGCCCCGTAATGTCACCATGTAAGTTTTTTCTCCGGACTCCGGGGCGAGGGCTGCGGTTTGCCGCCCGCGGCGCTCGGGCAGCGCGGATAACCCCCCGCGGGCTCCTTCGTGGGGCGAGAAACCCCGGAGAGATCTGCAGGGCTTCCCCCACCCTCCTTCCCCGGAGAAGGTGATGAGTAACGCCAGGTCGGAGCTGCGCAGATAGGTAGGGCTGAAGGAATGGGGAAACGAGGGAGTTTCACGCCGGGAGCTCAGCGGGCAGGGCAGGGTAGGCAGGGCTCTGCCCCGTCCGGGCGCCCGGCTGCCCTGCCGGGTCCCGGGCGGCCGCTGCCTTTCTCAGGGCACTGTAGTCCCGTGCTCAGGACCGCTCTGCTGAGCTTCCCCGCGCTCGGAGGCACGGAGCGAAACCCTCGGCCCTCGCCCGCCTCCCGCTGCCAACGCCGGTGCCCCCGGCACCCGCCCGGCCCGGCCTCTCGGTTCGGGGCCGCGGCCGCTCACGTCGAGGAGCCCCGTCCGCCAGGTGCGGCACGGGCGCAAGTAGGGAAAAAGGCAGAGGAAGGGCCGGGCTGGCTCCCTAAAACCTTCCCAGGAGCACCGCTCCTCCCTGCGGAGGGGAGGCAGCGCGGGGCTCCGCCGCCGCCGTCGGGGGGCGAGGGGCGGGTCGGGTCGGTGGCTCTTCCTCCCTCCCTCCAGTCCGTACGCCGCCTGGCCCCGGGCTGGCCACTGTCGTGGCCTCTGGGCGCCTTCCCCGATATGTTTATCCGTCGCTGACAGGCTCCCACCGGAGGTAAGGCAGCGTACTGGGGTTTGCGAGAGAGGGGACCTGTGGCTGGACCGAGGGGAACCAGTGCCAGGGGAAAAGGGCAGGGATTTCTACCAGCGCGCCGTGGAGTTAAAACAGGAATGAGAGGTTCTTAAAGACCTACTGTTTGCAGCGCTACGGAGTTGCTAACAGCCGGGAGGTTCGCCTGCAAATGGGAAAAGTTCGTTTTGAAAGGAAAGCCAAGGGAGCAAGGCGGATCTGGTACAGCTGGCACTGTTTAAATTAAAAGGCGGTGTCTTACTTTTTTGGTCTCTTTTGATGAGTGTCAGGGTGTTTCCAAGGCTGACTGTAAGAGTAATTAGGAGCAAGTAATGCTTAACAAAATGCAAGTTTTAAGTGGCATTGTGCAATTAATCTTTCAAGACATTCGTGTACTACAGTTTAAAGCAAGGGTTTCGAGGTTAAAATCGGCTCCTCTGTTAACCTGCAGGAACTCAACTGTGAGGTGCAATTACCTTTCACTTGTTGTAGTTCCACTTAAGAGTCATTAAAATCTTTTTGTTTACAACCTACAAGAGGAAAAAAAAATTGTGAAATTGATGTTATCTTTCTTTTAATTTTAACGTGTCAGCAACATTTTTTCCTTAATAGCTTTAGACATGTCAAAGACCAAAGAAAGTCGTGTCGGTCTGCCTGAGGCAGAGTTCACATCCTACTCCGGGGAACTCTGCCGGAGCTTTGAACAAGGAAGATAATGTACTCAAAGATGTATTGCATGTTTTGAGACCATACAGTATACAAATTAAATGCTCTGGGATTATTCACATTTTGTGTATATTTTCTTACAGAGCTGTATACACCCTGAAAGGTGGTGATGTTGTGTTAGCTGGCTGCTGGCATGTAGAGTAAAAGGTTTAGTAGTTAGATGTAGTAAGACTCCCACTAATTTCATCTTGAACTACGTCAAGTCACCATCCATTTATGGTTTAGATAAATTACATGTCTATTTTGCTCTTCTGGAATGAATTGTGAATAAGCTCATTGTCTCCCTATGTTATAGGAAATGAAAGTAGCTGTGGATTGGACTGGACTGTATTGAATTGGTAGCTAGAGTGCATAGCTGGTCATGTCACACAGTGCCTGCCATGGAATAATGCAAGTCCCTAGAAAAATTAGTAGTTCTTCTGTCAGACTCCATAGAAGGTCACTTTCTAAGTTTTCTGCTTTTTTTTTTTGAAGAGTATTAAGAGGGATAGCTGTTGTGAGACTATATCTAACTTTTAATGGATGTACTCCTACCATGGGTGTCCTAATAGTCCCCAAATATGTTGGGTAAAACGTTGGTTTGGTTCTGTGCTTGACCATCTACAATGATTTGTTCAGAGCTGCTAGCGTGTTACCAGCTGGGGACAGAACAGTGCTTTTTCATTTAAACTGAAACAAAAATAGAGAAGAAAACCCACTCTGATCAGTGTTCAGCAATTTTAATGTACTCAGGGTTAAAGACTGAAATAATCTGTGTTTTCTGAGATCTTTGTTACGAACAGCTTTGCTTACTCAAACTCTTGGTGTGTTTTAGTACCTTCCTGTGCTGATATCCATTCTCTGTGCTATTGGTGAATATAAAATGATAGAAAACATCCTTTTATACTTTTTATACTGTTTAGAATAGGAACACAAGACCGAAGGGGTTTCTTGGGCCATCAAGTCAGTGCTGTTGTAGCAGGGGACCATATCATTCCTTGATAAGCTATAAACTAGCCCAGAACTGCTTGCGAATTTTTCTGTTGAATTATTCATATACTGTTTGGATTCAGTTCTAGATGTTGATTAACACTAATAGTCAAGAAAATGAACCTTAAAATAAATATAACCACAGTGCGTATTAACAGGTGAATAATATCTGCAACTAAGTTTTTTTTTTTTTAATGTCTGGGAAGTATTTATCAGTTGCTGTGACTCCTTTTCATAATTGTCTGCCAATTGGGATGTCACATTACAAAAATATCAGGGATGGATCTTGTTATGGAAGAAACCTTTTTGTTGGCAATGTATTAGCTGACTTCCATCCCTGACAACTTCTCGTGTGAACAGGGGTGTTACACACATGACAATTTTGGCTTTTTGTCTATGCAAGATCTCAAGAACACTTAAATAACTTTTTTTCCTCACTCATTTATAGCACTCAGCTCGAGGTCATGCTTTGTAACATAAATCTTCAAAAGTCCTCCAAAAGAAGCAGATCTGACTCATGGTGCCTGCATTAGTGGAGTGTTTTAGTAGCGTGCTGCTTCTGTGGCCGTTCTTGTTTGAGTTTGATAAACTTTTCTTTCTTGTCAGCTGAGGTGATGTGATGTAAAGAAAATTCTTTTGTCCTTCAGCAGGAAAGAATGTAAGTGGAGGAGACAGGTTTGCTTTTTTTTTTACATATTTATTTTAGTGGAGAATTGGGTTTTTTTAATAGCAATTGTATAATTATTTAGCCTTTTTCTCAGAAAAGTCTTTATCATTACTCCTTTCTGCCTCGTTGTTTGCACTTATTTATGCTCTGCTGTGTTGCTGATTATCCACGTTCTTGAAATCTTGATTTGTGCTCCTTACAAGAGTGAGGATGAGGAAACAGGCTGTAAACCAACGCTGTGGAGTACGGGCTTGTAAGCGTTACCGCAGTGCAAGTAAGCATCAACAAACAGAAATTGGCCAAATTAAAAGGCGCTCTCAGGCTAAGGCAGCATCTCAGATTCTTTAAGAAAGGCACTAAAGGCAACGTGACTGGGTAGATTCACTCCAGACCAAGGCAGTGGAAACTTGTCACGTCATTTTTCCTTGAGTATCTTGGAAGTTGTCTCTTGGATTCTCCAGCTGCTCAATGAGCAGAAACTTCAGCTGAGTTCACAGAAGTGTCAAACGTGGTGATTGCTGTAACACGCGGAAAATGTATCAATAAGATGAAAACCAACACAGATCTCTTCCGAGTTAATAAATAATTGTTTGCAACTGTTTCCTAGTCTGATAACTTTAGCTGTGCTTGCTCGAAACAAACCAGCAGACAAAACCAGTAACACAACCACTTCCACAGCTTTGCATTGGTAGATTATGCAGCAGGCTGGTGTGTAGCTCATCAGTAGCTGCAAACTTTTTCTTCTGTAGAAACAGCAATATTCTTCTGTATCTCTGGTATGTCATGCTGTTACCCTCAACATTTCCATTTCATCACTCTGAGTATGTATGCATAATGTAGGTGTTTGCATGTGCGTAGAATGATTTTCATGTCTTAAAAGGACTTCTGTTCAAAGACAATTTTCTAAATTAATATTAAGGGCATGTTGGATTTATAAATTATATACGTTGAACAGTAACTGTTCCCAAACCTCAGCATTCTTTCTGTTGTCTGGGATTTTAAGAGGGATTTTTGGGTCATTAAGTTGAAGGACAATAATTCTATTGTTTGATAATCTGGTTTTGTGTGTCTGGCTCCATCAAAGGGATTCTTGTATTTCGGAGCCCAGTGTTTTCTGTGCTTGCCTTCAACACTTGTTAAGTTTGACTTTACAGTATCTCAGAAAAATCAATCAGCTTCAAATTCCCAGTTTGATACAACTATCCATAAAGAACTGGGCTGCTTTTGTGATCAGATACTTGTGCTGTGTAACACTACACTGAAGGGAAGCCGAACTGATTGCAGCAGTCTGTTGAAGTGCAGTTTACCTGAGCCCACTGGCGTCGAGCCCACAGGAGCGGTTTGGTGAGCAACTACTTTTAAAATTGAAACGTTAGTTGTTCCTTTACAATGGTTTATCTGGCTGCATGAAGTTCGGCTTGTCTACATTACAGCACTCCACTTTGGGAAGAAACAGAAGCTGACGCTGGGAAAGGATGTACATTTGCCTCCAAGTTTCACTGGTGGGTTCACAGCAATGTCTGTGGAGCAGAAGACTGTTTTCCCAAGTTTAAGAAAATCAGTTTTTCTTGCCACTGAGTATGAACTCTGTACTTTCTTTCATTTAGCTCTTTTTGCATTTCCATCCAGATAAATCATACTGGTGGCCATTCCGAATACCTTTCTTTTTCCTGTATTTAACATGCACAAACCTGGAAGACGTTTGTGTTCTTGGGTGTTTCTTCATGACTATTCGTTTGTGGTTCTTCTTCACATGCTGTTGCTGGGAATAGGTTTGTGAAATATTTTGAGGATTCTGTTAGAGATTTTTCTCCCAGTGTAAGTAGGTGAATATCTTAAGGAACAAAAGCCAGTTATCATAGGGGAAGGAGTTGGTCAAAATAATACATGTTGTGTTTCATAACTTGTTGCTTGCATTTGCTTGTTGCTAACTTGTTGAACAAAATGAGGCAGGAATGTAATGGAGCACCATTCGTTTTGGATACATGATTAAAAGTCTGACCAAATCTGTTAAGAGTCTATCTTGCTTCCTCTTCTGCTCACTATGGAGGAAACATTTTGGTTTAGCCATTGAATGTCCCGTATGCTTCAAGGCAAAAGAAACTTTAACTTCAAGCTATAACTGATAAAGGTTTTTATATTATTTCATTTGTTTTATTAAATAATAAAGATGTCCCTGACTTCACTGGCAGCACAGATGAGCCCCTAGATTTTGGCAAGGAAAATTTCAGAATTTTCATTAAAATTGTCAGCAGAAAATGTGGTAGCTATCAAAATATTAGCACTGCAAAATACGGAAAGGCTGGTTAAGGGTAGAGGCAAATTCTCACCTAACATCTTTATATAGCTAATAACAAATATGTGTGTATTTTTTATGTGTATATATATATTTAAACATCATATATGTATTTGTATATGTAAATTATGTAAATGGGTAAAGGAGAACTTCACAATCTCCAAAAAAACCCCTACACCTTAACTCTTTCAGACTGTAACCATATGGGCTGCTTGTTTGTTTTGTTTTTTTTTACTGAAATACCACCCACACCTCTCTGCTTAGAAGCCCAGCACTGGGCAGTCTTCTGCTTTGTTGTCTGCTAAGAGCCAGACAACATCATTTCTGGCCCTTTTTAGCAAGCATACAGACTTCTGTCTCTGTTTAAGCAACACTAGAGCCATCCATAATTTTCAAGAGTTACTTTATCTACTGCTAGCTACTAGTTCGACTAACGTTATTTTCTTATTTTCTTGACCTGTAGTAAAGCTCCCTGAGTTCTCGCTCGCTTTTTCCCCACAGGATGTCTCATGTAAGTGAAATGTGGTGCTATCACTGGAAATGGAAGCTGCAGCGCTGTCTCTGCTTGTTTACCACCTATATTATATGCATGCAGCAAGCAGGTAAGTCAGCAGTTTTTCGTCTCACTTAAATAAATGGTCGAAGAGCCAAAGTTCTGATGACTAAGCATTATGCTTATGGATGACTGAATTATGTACAATATAGCATTTTGATGAAAGTGAGCTGTTATAATTATTAGCTGTGATTTGATAGCTTGGGTCATGTTTTCTGCTACTGCTGAATTTTCTTTTTGTCGTTTTCTTATCATTTTGCTGTTATTGTTTTGTGTTTTTTTTTTTCTTGGACTTTGTTCTTTCGTTTTGCCCTTCCTTTGCTTTTACCTTGTTAACACCTACCTGTCTTTTGAATTTCTCCTGGTTGTTGGAATACTACAAGTAATCACGTGGTTCTTCTATTTTCCACAGTACTGTAAAATAACTGGTGTGCTTCTTATTTTTAAATGCTTTTATGATTCAAATAATAGAAACATTCCTCAGCAAGCTGTATATACATAAGATAATCATATACTGTAAAGGACAATCAGTTTAAACTTAACATCATCTTGGTCTGTAGTGATACCTGAATACAGAGTAATGTAGCACATTCTGACTGTTTTCTTTAAACATATGAATGAGAGATTTCATTTACTAAATGTCTTTTCCTAACCACTAGAGTGCAAAATATTTTAGGAGCTCCAGCTGCTTTACTGGAAAAAAACCTCTGGAGTTTATTCTGGAGC
This sequence comes from Tauraco erythrolophus, assembly GCF_009769465.1. Lineage (NCBI taxonomy): Eukaryota > Metazoa > Chordata > Aves > Musophagiformes > Musophagidae > Tauraco > Tauraco erythrolophus. Next base: position 3,407,403 of record NC_141466.1, on the reverse strand, counting down.
ATATGAAAATTTTGGAGCAGCTTGTAGTGCTCAGCTAATTCCATATCAGATGGGTAGTTTTGTTGTTACAGACTTGCCATTGGAAAAAGGATGATTTATATATAGAAAGAGTTTCGAGCTTCTTTGATATTGTTTTTTCTCAGGGTTTTGTTTGGTTTTTGTTTGTTTTTTTTTTAAACCTGCACTTTTTATTCAGGGAAAAAACAATGCAGTAGTTGTGCAGTAGCAGTTTCCAAATTCACTTTAATAGGTGTTTTCCATTTCCATTAAACTGTATAGCCAGAAATGTACTTAGGACCTGACTCTCACCCATGGCTCCATTGGCTCGTTGCCTTTGAGTCCCTGGGCCATATGTGATGGTGGACCATGCAGCTGCCATCTTCAGCATACAGTAAATCAGCAAAAACTGCTCTAATTCGCAGCTGCTGTGGGCTGTTTTCTGGTGACAAACATTAAGACCCAAAGACCATTAGTCTTTGCTAATTAATTTCGATAAAAGTTTAGTTATTGCAAGTGCAGGTGACCCGGCAAGAGTAAGTCCCATGAGCCAGAAGGCCCTAGCCAGTGTGCTGTGAGGACAGAGAAAGCCAACTACAAGCCCATCTGTGCACTCAGCTAATTGCAGCACACCATTGCTACCTGTGCTGGTACTGAACAAGTAGATGGGTCAAAAGCCCTCTGCCAAACTCCAAGACACGCTTCTACAAAATCGTATGTGCCCCTGGCTAACTACTTCAGCAATAAAATGGTTGGTGCCGTTGGTTTGGTAAAAGTAGCTAATTCCATCTCCACTTATAGTCGCTATCAATGCTCCTTTCTCAGCCACTGGTTTGGCATGTAGGAGACTCAGAACCAGGTCTCTGATGGAAATTGGAGCAGAGACCTGAACCTGAGTCTTTTACGTCTCAAGTGCGTGCCCCTGGGAGCTTTTTCTTTCTTGCTTCGACTGGAAAAGAATTGAAATCTTCAAAACTTTCAATAAATGGAAAAGACGTTTCCCTACCTGCCTGAATGATGAGTATATAAATAAGGTACACGAGAAACACTCAGGTTCAATAGACAAATGACAGTCTTTTACACTCTTCGACAGTGAAAGGGACCATAGCTAGTCTGCTCTTAATACTTCAGTGAAAATGAGACATTTACCTTTACAGCAACCTGTCATTTGGCAGTACTTGCCTGTAGACAGACCCTCAAGGTTCGTGCTTCTTTGAATGTTGATGTAAAAGCACAGGTTATCCTGCAAGATGGAGTCTTCTCACATGTTCTTTTTAATAGAGCAAGGTGGGAAACACTGCTGCTCCTGCAGTTTTTATTTCGTATACTTAAAAGGTATTGGTCACTTTGGCTGTGGGTTCATATGGTATCCATAATCTCTCTGGCAGCTTAATCTTTTCTGAAGTTACAGTAGAAATATCGTAAAACCTGACATTCATCCAGCTTTGCTAGTGAGCTGTAAGCTTAAAAGCTATTGGGGCTTATTAAGCTTTGCCTAAAGGAGGTTACATACAAGCGAGGGATTAAGATCATCGGTTACAGGTTTTATGGGTTATTTAAGGGGCTATTCCTAAGGATAAAAATATCAGTTATGCTGTGACATGGAAAACATGCAAGAGTAATAATTTTATTGTTTGACTTGAGAAGAACCACAGGACTTGGCCTGCTTTCAGAAACAAAGCTTAGGAGAAGGATTGCACAGCAGAAAACTTAAAATAGGAGCAGGATGGTCTGTGAAGATAATGTTTAGCCACAAATTGATCAGGAAGGTACTGACAAGCAGGTGCAGCAGTGGAGTGTAACCCCAAAATATAGGCCTGATACGTGAGAGGAATCAATGGTGGACCCTGACACTTAAAACAGAAAGACAGAAAGAAATTATGAAAATAAAAAGTAAATTATGAAAGTTTAGCATGTGCTTTAGTTAAAATCTCAGCAGCTGTAGCTGTTTTGGCATACTGGCTTCAGGTCATGCGTTGTGACATGAAGGGAAGTCGAAAGAGCAGCTCAGTCAAAGCAATTTGACAGGTTTCCATTCCTGTCTGGGGCAGACGTCCCTGACGACCTTGAGTGAGTCATTTAGCTCTGCCTTGGTTTCCCTGCCTGTGATGATGAGTCTGTGTCTGCCTCCCTCCTAAACCATTTGCCTGTCTTCCCATGAGAGGACTGTATAGAAGCTGAGATGTTAGAGTGGTGGTGTTTTACACAGAATTACTTAAATTCACTTTTATCTGAGATTCAGACATTCATAACTTTTCGTTTGTGTGTACAATTTGTTGGTTTCAGAGAGCCCAACGAGAACAAAAAAAAACCCAAAAACCTGAACAGAGTTCTAGAAAACATAACTAATGAGGGTAGACAGAAAGAACTAAGATTTTTTTTTTTGGTCTAGAGTAGGCAGAAGAGGGAATGCATAAGAACTGAGAATATTTGAAGAAAGCACTGCACTGGGAAGGGATAGACTGGTCTTTCTGGACAGCTGAAAGGGCAAAAAGAACAGGCTTAAATTACAGCAAGATAAGGGCGGTGAGGACATCTCATCAAAAGGTAGAGATAGCAGTGGAGTGGATCGTCTAGGAAGGCTGGGGAATCTCTGTCCTTGTGAAGGTATCGTAGTATCTGCCAGAAACGGTTTAAATCTTTCTTGGGGCTGAGAAATACATTAGGTCATTTCAAGACTTCCCTGATTTCTATAGTGCTTCCTTAATCTTTACCTTGTAGAATCTATTTTGGCTCAAAATCTGGGAAATGAGGAGATCCACTGGAAACTGCACTTCTCAGATATGACGGTGCTTTTGCTATGCCTACGAAATTGTGTTGGTGTTTGTCCTGTTGCAATGGCCTCATTTTTAATCCGACATGAGGAAGCAGCAGTTCAGGATGGAAAGTAAAAATTGGTTGTTTCGTGTGTGTGTAACCTCACAAAAAATGTTCAGTTTAGTCTCTCCTTGCTTTTTGGCTTTTCTGCTCTCATAGCAAAATATTTAGTGTTTTGATGTTGTACTATCTCTTGGTTTTGCCTGTGCTCTCTATGGCAACCCAGGAGCAGAACTGGAGTTTTTTAAGTGACCTTAAAAGCGGATTCCAGTTTGCATAATTAATTTCCCATCCAGTTTTCAAGTGTCTTGTCAGTACTAGACTTGCAGGGTTTGTAACACTTAGGTATTTTAAGGAGATCGCAACACCCTCCTAAGAGTTTTTACCTTCTTCTGTCATCAATAGATACATAATTATGTAAGAGTCAATAGCCATTTTAAATTTTGATTACCATGCAATGGTATTTAGTTTTATTCAGGATGTGGAAAATAAATATTTTAATAAAACCACAAGTACATCTACAGTTCTTGTGGCACTATTTCTGCGTTATGGCCCATACTGCTGTTATCACAGAATTCCTATGACTGTAGCTAGTGCCAGAGTGAGCATTTGTCCTTTTGTTCATCCATCAGTAAAGTGTGTTGGTGTCTGAAGTCACGTTTACATGTCCTTAAAGGGCTTTAATCGATCCCCGGGGAGCTCACTGAAGAGTAAATTTCAATTTTATTACAGTCCCTGAAGTCATAGAATCATAAAATGGTTTGGGTTGGAAGGGAACTCAAAGATCATCCAGTTCCAACCCCCCTGCCATGGGCAGGGACACCCTCCACTACACCAGGTTGCCCAAAGCCTCATCCAACCTGGCCTTGAACACTTCCAGGGATGGGACATCTACAACTTCTCTGGGCAACCTGTTCCACTGCCTCACCACCCTCAGAGTGAAGAAGTTCTTCCTTATATCCAATCTAAATCTGCCCTCTTTCAGTTTAAAGCCATTGCCCCTTGTCCTGTCACTACACGCCCTTGTAAAAAGCCCCTCTCCAGCTTTCCTGTAGCCCCTTTAAGCACTGGAAGGCTGCAATAAGATCACCCCGGAGCCTTCTCTTCTCCAGGCTGAACAGCCCCAACTCTCTCAGCCTGTCTTCATAGCAGAGGTGCTCCAGCCCTTGGATCATCTTTGTGGCCTCCTCTAGACTCGCTCCAGCAGCTCCGTGTCCTTCTTGTGCTGGGGACTCCAGAGCTGAACACAGTATTCCAGGTGGGGTCTCACGAGAGCAGAGTAGAGGGGGAGGATCACCTCCCTCGCCCTGCTGACCACGCTGCTTTGGATGCAGCCCAGGACACGGTTGGCTTTCTGGGCTGCCAGCGCACGGTGCCGGCTCATGGTGAGCTTCTCATCCACCAGCACTCCCAAGTCCTTTTCCTCAGGGCTGCTCTCAATCCATTCTCCGCCCAGCCTGTACTTATGCTTGGGATTGCCCTGACCTATGTGCAGAACCTTGCACTTGGCCTTGTTGAACTTCATGAGGTTCTCACAGGCCCACCTCTCCAGCCTGTCAAGGTCCCTCTGGATGGCATCCCTTCCCTCCAGCGTGTCCACAACACCACACAACTTGGTGTCATCTGCAAACTTGCTGAGGGTGCACTCGATCCCACTGTCCATGTCTCCAACAAAGATGTTAAATAGCACTGGTCCCAGTACTGACCCCTGAGGAACACCACTTGTCACTGGCCTCCACTTGGACATTGAACCGTTGACCACAACTCTTTGAGTGCAACCATCCAGCCAATCCCTTATCCACCAAGTGGTCCATCCATCAAAACCACGTCTTTCCAGTTTACAGACAAGGATGTGGTGTGGGACAGTTTCAAATGCTTTGGATAAGTCCAGGTAGACGATGTCAGTTGCTCTTCCCCTATCCATCAATGCTGTAACCTCATCATAGAAGGCCACCAAATTAGTCAGGCAGGATTTGCCCTTAGTGCAGCCATGTTGGCTGTCACCAATCACCCCCTTATAATCTTAATTTCATTTTTTTCAGTGATGATTCAAAGCAAAAATTTGTGCTGTTTTTAATTTGTCAAGAAAAAGAGAGGTGAGGAAAAAAAAGAATAAACCCGAAAGCAGGTCCTTCACCCACATGATTGATAACAGTCTCCGATCTAGGATCATAGAATCATAGAATGGTTTGGGTTGGAAGGGACCTCAAAGATCATCTAGTTCCAACCCCCCTGCCATGGGCAGGGACACCCACCACTACACCAGGTTGCCCAAAGCCTCATCCAACCTGCCCTTGAACACTTCCAGGGATGGGGCAGACACAACTTCTCTGACCAACCTGTTCCAGTGCCTCACCACCCTCTGGGTGAAGAATTTCTTCCTTATATCCAATCTAAATCTGCCCTCCTTCAGTTTAAATCCATTGCCCCTTGTTCTGTCACTGCTTGCCCTTGTAAAAAGCCCCTCTCCAGCTTTCCAGACCCCCTTTAGGTACTGGAAGGCTGCACGCTCCTTACTTGGGCCTGGGTAGGTAAAGGAGGGATTAAAGGAGGTCCTCCTTCATTTATGGAGGGGTTTTGGAGTGCCTCTGCGGCCTCAGAGGCCTAATAAGAGATGGGAAGGGAGCATGGTGGGAAGCAGTGCCAACGCGTCCCGCGCTAGCAGCGAGAGTCGGTCACGTTGCCGTCTGTGGAAATGGATGGGGTTTTATCTTCAACAGCCCGAGTCGGGAAGTGTGTTTTTTTCACCACGGATCTAAAACTGCCAGCTCCAAGCCAGGGCCAAAGATCCTATCTCCGAGGGAATGATGAAATGGTTGTCAGCACGTTCCCTTGTCTTCCTCTCCCTTTAGCGAGCGCGCCGCACGAACCGCGGTGCCGAAGCGTTATCCCGGGCAGCCGGCACAACCCTCCCGTACGGCGGGATGATCTTATAACGTTATTACTGGTGTTTTGTTGAGCTTCTCCTATGGCACCCCCGGGGTGCCCAGGGGCTGAGCGGGGTGAGTGTGACTTGAGAGGGCTGCCCTGACTCAGGGCTGGAAATCGACGTTTCTGAAAGTTACAGAAAATCTCAGGAAACCTAAAAAGTTCAAAAAAAAAGTATCCGGTCTGGCATTTTTCCTTCCACAGGCGTACATACATCATGTGTGATTGAGAGATTAGTCAGAAGGAACCTGGGTATTTAATGAATAGCTCCAAAGTGGTTTTATTCTTTCCACTTTCTCTGTCAGGCTTTGTTTATGTTTTAATGTAGCTTAAGCAAAACAAATCAAAAGCAATCCTTTATGTTCTGCTTCGTATCTAAATTCCTGCTGGCTTGAGGCATTTGTTTAGAATGTCTGTTCGTATAAATCTTGCAGAGAAAAAGTTATTAGTTGGCTCCCTTGTATTTCCCTTTGTTGACAGTTCGTTAATGTAAAGGTAAATCACTGCTGGAATGAATTTCACAGGAAGCTGCCTCTCATTACCTCTGTTTACTTTTTTAGCTATGATGTTTTGATGGTGCTGATAATTCTTTTCCCTAAAATGTTTAGACCTCGTTGCATTAATCATAACAATATTAGAATCACAGAATCACAGAATGGTTTGGGTTGGAAGGGACCTCAAAGATCATCTAGTTCCAAGCCCCCTGCCATGGGCAGGGACACCCTCCACCACACCAGGTTGCCCAAAGCCTCATCCAACCTGGCCTTGAACACTTCCAGGGATGGGGCAGCCACAACTTCTCTGGGCAACCTGTTCCAGTACCTCACCACCCTCAATGTAAAGAATTTCTTCCTTATCTCTAACCTAAATCTCCCCTCTTTCAGTTTAAATCCATTGCCCCTTGTCCTATCACTACATGCCCTTGTAAAAAGTCCCTCTCCAGCTTTCCTTAAAAGCACAGCAATTCTTTTTTTTTCCCTTCCTCTGATATGCACCTGTAGCCAAACCCAAATGGAATACCATGAAACATCACAGAAATTCAAAGCTGACTAGGACCTCGTCTTACAGAGTCTTTGCAGTCCTTTATTAGAAGATAAGCTAATGTACCTTTCTCTGAAGAATATACTTTTCACTGAATGTCTTATCTTTATGAACTGTAGATTTTAGAATCCCTTTATAATTTATTTTTGCCTCGCTTTTTCTGACCACTGTTAAAAATTTAAAACGTAGCCAAATGGCAATTTGTCAGTTTGTCGATATTGTCTGTGAGAACAGACAATAAAATTATCTAGCTCAGTGGTATATCCAACAGTAGCCCCAAAATGACTTGTGGCCAGCTGGACTGTTCTTTACAAACAGCTGCCTCTGATAGAGATTAGGTAAAGAAATTAATTCTTTGTGGTATTTGTCAGTTTCTCTGAATAAAGTAAATGAATGTTTTAGAACAAAATGTGTTTCTGTCTCATTAAATGACTGAGATCTTTGCGAATGTCACTTTTTTTTCTCTTGTTAGTTAGTAATATGAGAAATGTTGCATCCTCATTAAATAATTCACCTGTACTCTTTCAGAATTTCTTCCTCTCATCGTGGAAGAGAAAAATCTCTCTCCCATGAAAGGAAAATTAGGTATTTCAGCTGTAGACTGTAAACATTTTTTACAGAGGTAACTAAAATATTAGTGTAGTAGGTTATATCAGAGAAGCACATCCCTTACTGTGATACTTTGAACCAAAACTATTTTTCCTGCCCTAAATATGATAATATAGGCACTCATATCAGGGGAAGGCAGAGCTTCCAGAAAGACCTCTTGTTTTGTCTGGATTCAGTGCTCACTGGTCTACTCAGTTCCTGTAAATGACAGACTGAGCTCTAACTCTTGCTGCAAAACCGGAAAATTAAGTGCATAATTCATAGTTAGAGTTCTGCTTATGTAGTCTGGCCGCCAGGTATCATTCACACTGATTCATTTTATTGGCATTCTCTTGAAGAATCAAGCCAATTTCCAGTCTAAACACAACTCCAGTCATAATTTTTTTGGTACCACTATGAAGTTGCATCCGTTTTTCTCATTTTTCATGTCGTTTTTACCCTATTGTCTGGGACAACAGCAGCTTGAGCAACATGTTGACTGTTTTCCATTTGTTAGTTGGAAACAATTTTGCTAATTGTTCTCAAGAATTCAGCCCCTAAACGTGCTCACCAATTCCCATTCTGTGAATTTTCCCTTCAGTAACTTCTGAACATCTTTTCTGTTATTTACTGGTTTGTCTAAATTCCAGTGTAGCAAATAGTCACTTTTGACAAGAGAGGCCAGCGCAGTGGTAAGTCAGATTGTTTAGTACTCCAAAAGTACAGCTACATCAATTAAGGTCCAAGATACTTAATATTCTATAAAAGTGTCACCGTGGCATATTTTCAGAGAACATTGGTTTTTTTGAAAGCTCTTGGATACTGAAAAAGTGTGTGTTGGAAAATATTTTGCTTTTTTAAAGAGTGACAGAAAGCTAGTTCCCATTCTTGAAACCACTTTTTTTTTCTAGATATTCCCAAAGTAGTCCAACTGCCTTCCAGTACATTGTAAAACAATTCCTTTTTTTCAGGGATGAATATGTGCAAGAGTTAGCTTTTGCAGAACACAGGGTAGATCCATGAAAAGATGGTCACACAGCTAACCTAATTTTTGAAAGGACATAATGCAATCAGAGTTTTTCCAATTCCAGCTTTTTCCCTCATGAATATGCTTCTTAATGGGTGTCAGACAGAAAACTACAGCTCCCTATCTTGAACAGAGTTTGTTTTGTTCAGATGCATGCTCTGGCTTCTCACAGCTCTTCTTATTAGGAGCTGTGCAGTGACAAATCCATACTATGAAGCTGAAGTCATTTTTTTTTTATCAGAACTTGCTTTTTAGGTGGAGAAAAAGACCTCATGGTTGAAGCTATCACAGAGGCATTTGTACGAGTCCCAGTCCTCAGTGATTTGATTTTGGTTTTGTGGTGTGAGGAGCGAGGGGAAGTGTGGTGTTTTTTTTTTATTTTCCTTATTGTCTTGAATTTACAGGAAAATCTTATAAGCAGGTTTAATTTTTTTTTTTTTTTATTGTTTTTTCTCCTAATTCTGTGTCTATAAATATTTTCCAATTACAAAGTAGGTTAGTCATATACCATACTGCACTTTACAGAAACTGGAAGTATACAGGGAATGCTGGAGGAATCGACTTGCCTGCTTAGTCATTAAACATACACAAAGGAATACTAATATTCTGTCTTTTGCACTGAAATCTAAAATAACTGAGAGATTTCATGCTGGGTGTGAGTGTCCACTTATCCAATATTTTGAATAACAAATCACCCAAATTGTGTTCAACCTGTCTTAGACTTTAACTTTGGTGTAGAGAATTGTTATATTTCAAGGAATCATATCTGTAACGTACCTACAAAAATAAAAGAGCTGGTGTTGAACAAAGGCATCGTTCGTACAATGAGTTAGAAGTTATGAAGTTATGTGTTTTTTTTTAAAAACAAACAAACAAACAAAATATTGTTTGACTGATAAAACTATTTAAAGGCAGTATAACTATAAAAACAATGAGCCCTCTCCCTTCCATGTGTAAGCCTGGTGCATCAAATGTGCTCTGTGCACCAGCTACTCTGGTTACAGTCAATTATGTAACTAGTTTACAAAATGTAGGCTTTTTCTCTTTGACCTGTCGTATTTTGGCAGTCTCTTGTTTCCACGATGTTCGATATTTTGATCTTATTTTGAGTTGGGTATGCTTCAGCTAAAATCTTGCCACTGCAACTGGCAGAGACATTGTGTAGCACCAATACCACCAGTTGGGGCTTCCCTTCTCTCTGTCTCTGTGTGTGAGGACTTACTCTTCTGTTAAGTGATTATTTCTCTGCGTTCTGAATGAATTGCATTTAATCCTTTCACGTCCTCAGAAGGGTCTCAATGAAAGTCAAAATGGTAGAAGTAGCATTGGTGTAATAACAGAATTGTGTCTCTGGTGGCACATGGCAATCAGAAGATAGTGCTGAGGATTAAAAAGGCAAACATCTCTCTCTAGATACACTCTCTCCCTCTAATCAAATCTGTGTGTATTTTTCATATGTGAGTAATACCAAATGAGTGGTTTCTAAAACTCTTGCCAAAAAGTAGTAACTCAGAAGTTACCTGCAAATAATACGTCTGGCTTAGTCAGTCATCTTTAGTTTTGGGTGGTTTTCTTCCTGTTGTCAGCAGTGTTGATGTACGTGATACAAGTGTTCTCCTCTAGGCAGCTCCTGTAGTTACTGACTCCTTTGACTGCTACTCTCAACAAAAGTATCTAAAGTTGTTTTACATTGTTCGTAGCATATCAGAATTGAGTGACTGGCAATTTAAGTGTATGATCAATAGCTGAACTCAATATCTTAGGAAAAATATTGCCTATTTTCTTGTGCTTGGCTGTATAAATGTTTTCTGAATAGCACATCGTAGAAATGGAATGTATCAGATGCCAGAAACGTAGCTGAGAAGGGTCCAGTTTTTAAATCTATTGTTTTCAAAACATTTATCTTGCTTTATCATATTAATCAGTTTTCTGATGTAGTAAATATTCTTAATTTGAAGGAGAAAATTATGTTATTTAGACACTGGAACAGGTTGCCCAGAGAAGCTGTGGCTGCCCCATCCCTGGCAGTGTTCAAGGCCAGGTTGGATGAGGCTTTGGGCAACCTGGTGTAGTGGACGATGTCCCTGCCCATGGCAGGGAGGTTGGAACTAGATGATCTTTGAGGTCCCTTCCAACTCTAACCATTCTATGATTCTACATTAATTTTAAAATTTCACCATATTTTCCTGTTTCTAAAAATTTTCTTAATTTCTTCAGGTAACTGGTTCTTGAACATATAGACTACCTTGGCCACACAAAGTCGACTTGCATAGCTGTTGATTATCATGATATTTGGTACCATTGATATTTGTAGAAATACTTCTAAGTTTACACTCTAACATCCTAAGTTTTATGAGGAATGATGTAAAAGGACTAATGAGGACTGTTTATGAGAACTACTGTGAGGGCCAATATAAAAAAAAAAAAAAGAAACAAACACGAAGACAATTAAATTATGACAAACTGTAAAGAACAAATTACAAGTACCACAGAAGAGCTTCTTGCCAAGGAAAAAAAAAGAAAAATTTCCTGTAATTTTCAACAACTGCTATGAAGTAATTTATATTTGTGACTCACAACATTCATGTTTCGATGACCAGATTCTAGTTTAAGACGTTTTTTTGATTTAGAATCATAGAATCATAGAATGGTTAGGGCTGGAAGGGACCTTCAAAGGTCCAACCCCCCTGCAAGGAACAGGGATATCTCCAACTAGATCAGGTTGCTCAGGGCCTCGTCCACCCTGGCCTTGAACGTCTCCAGGGATGGAGCATCCACCACCTCTCTGGGCAACCTGTTCCAGTGTTCTACAACTCTCATGGTAAAAAATTTTTTCCTAATATCCAATCTGAATCTACCTCCCTCTATTTTAAAACCATTACCCCTTGTCCTATCACAACTGGCCCTCCTGAACAGCCTCTCCCCATCTTTCCTGTAGGCCCCCTTGAGGTACTGGAAGACCGCTATAAGGTCACCCCGGAGCCTCCTCTTCTCCAGGCTGAACAGCCCCAACTCTTTCAGCCTGTCCTCATAGGAAAGGTGCTCCAGCCCTCTTATCATCTTCGTGGCCCTCCTCTGGACCCTCTCCAACTGGTCCATGTCCTTCTTATGTTGGGGACTCCAGAACTGGACACAGTACTCCAAGTGAGGTCTCACGAGGGCAGAGTAGAGGGGGAGAATCACCTCCCTCGACCTGCTGGCCACGCTCCTCTTGATGCAGCCCAGGACGCGGTTGGCCTTCTGGGCCGCAAGAGCACATTGCCGGCTCATATTGAGCTTCTCGTCCACCAGTACTCCCAAGTCCTTCTTCTCAGGGCTGCTCTCAATCCATTCTCCGCCCAGTCTGTATTTGTGCCTGGGATTGCCACGACCCAGATGTAGGACCTTGCATTTGTCCTGGTTGAACTTCATGAGGTTGGTACGGGCCCACCTCTCCAGCCTGTCGAGGTCCCTCTGGATGGCATCCCTCCCTTCCAGCGTGTCGACGGCACCACACAGCTTGGTGTCATCGGCGAACTTGCTGAGGGTGCACTCCATGCCACTGTCCACGTCACCGACAAAGATGTTAAAGAGGGCCGGGCCCAACACGGACCCCTGAGGGACGCCACTCGTGACCGGTCTCCACTTGGACATTGAGCCGTTGACCACTACTCTCTGAGTGCGGCCATTGAGCCAATTCCTTATCCACCGAGTGGTCCATCCATCAAACCCATGCCTCTCTAGTTTAGAGAGAAGAATGTCGTGCGGGAATGTTAAAATATGCAAGATTATTTTCCATTCTGCATAATATTCTTTCTATTTTTCTTAAATAATTTTTTTTTTTCAAGTATGCCGAGGAATGCTGAAATTGAGACATATCTGCTTTAACTTTGAAATAGTTTTGCACAGCTTTTGGAATAAGATATAAGGAAACTCTTGGGTAAATGTTTGGTATAGTCCAGTCGTTCCTCCGTTTCAACTGGATTGCATAACATTGATTTTTATTCGGTCCCTCCAATGCCAGTGCAAGTTTTACTGCCCCCTTGAATAAGAGCTGAGATACATCACTGTTGAGCACTTCGGAAAATCCATCCCCAAGTGTCCAAGTAGAAACTATTTGGAAGTCAGTGTCTTAGAATCATAGAATCATAGAATGGTTAGGGCTGGAAGGGGCCTTCAAAGGTCATCTAGTCCAACCCCCCTGCAAGGAACAGGGATATCTCCAACAAGATCAGGTTGCTCAGGGCCTCATCCAACCTGGCCTTGAACGTCTCCAGGGATGGAGCATCCACCACCTCTCTGGGCAACCTGTTCCAGTGTTCTACAACTCTCATGGTAAAAAATTTTTTCCTAATATCCAATCTGAATCTACCTCCCTCTATTTTAAAACCATTACCCCTTGTCCTATCACAACTGGCCCTCCTGAACAGCCTCTCCCCATCTTTCTTGTAGGCCCCCTTGAGGTACTGGAAGACCGCTATAAGGTCACCCCGGAGCCTCCTCTTCTCCAGGCTGAACAGCCCCAACTCTTTCAGCCTGTCCTCATAGGAAAGGTGCTCCAGCCCTCTTATCATCTTCGTGGCCCTCCTCTGGACCCTCTCCAACTGGTCCATGTCCTTCTTATGTTGGGGACTCCAGAACAAGACGCAATACTCCAAGTGAGGTCTCACAAGGGCAGAGTAGAGGGGGAGAATCACTTCTCTCGACCTGCTGGCCACGCTGCTCTTGATGCAGCCAAACAATGTTGTTATATCAGAGGAAGCCCAAGTTCTGCCCCACACCTCTGAAAGATTTAACCTGCATAGTGCTGCAGCATTTCTCTTCAGTGCTCAGCAAGGAAAAAGGCTTAAAGAATGAAAGAAGAATTGCTGTGTGCACTTGGCAGCGATTATATGTTGTAATTTGTGGGTTTTGTCTGCAGATGAGTGATCTCACCCAGTAACACTTGAAATGGAAGAGGGTTTTGTATTCTGCTTTTTGTCTGTGTAATCCCCGTGTCATGTGAATCCCAAGTTGGTGCTTAAGAACTGACTTGTGCTCCAGCAAAAAACTCAAATGCACCAACTCTTCTGGAAGGACTGATACTGGAGTTTTTTCTTCCAGAACTGTTCATGCTTTATGCAGACACGGTAGCGTTTGCAGGAGTTCAGAGCACCTCAGATCCCCTAAGATTCAGTGGGAAACGGGCATTCTCAGCTCTCTCAAAAGCTGAGCCAAGGAAAAGACAGTGTTTTTGCTGTATCACCCCCTTTTCAGCTAGGTTTACTGCATCCTGTTGGGGGTGGTTCAGTAGCTGGCAGAGCCAGTTAATATATCATAAGCATCCAGACATCCACTCTTGTTCCTACCTACCCATCCATCTATAATCTCTCTGGTTTTTAATCCTAACACACAGAGGAAAGCTTTCTTTTTCCTCTTTAAATGGATTGCTTTTGCTTATAGTGGCATGAAAGATTTTTTGAGGTTTCCTCATATTTTACTGCAGTGTGTGTGTTTCTAGTGAGAAGACAGCTCAGCCTGGCCAGAGTTTTAATCTTTAGGGTGAGGTCTGCAATGCTTCTTATCTTAATCAGCTACTGTGTTTATTCACTTGAAATATGTGAAAATCTGAAGAAACATCTTCTCTTAGCAGGGATCAAGCCAAACTACAAAAAAAATATAAAATAAACAGTACAATCTCATCTATTAGCAATTCATGGTATTTCACATTAGATCCTATTAGCTTTCCTTTGCAGAATTCATTGTAAGGAATGATGCAATGACAGCAGAATGGAAAATAATCTTGCATATTTTAAAACCAAAAAAAGGTCTTAAACTAGAATCTGGTCATCGAAACATGAATGTTGTGAGTCACAAATATAAATTACTTCGTAGCAGTTGCTGAAAATTACAGGAAATTTTTCTTTTTTTTTTCCTTGGCAAGAAGCTCTTCTGTGGTACTTGTAATTTGTTCTTTGCAGTTTGTCATAATTTAATTGTCTTCGTGTTTGTTTCTTTTTTTTTTTTTTTATATTGGCCCTCACAGTAGTTCTCATAAACGGTCCTCATTAGTCCTTTTACATCATTCCTCATAAAACTTAGGATGTTAGAGTGTAAACTTAGAAGTATTTCTACAAATATCAATGGTGCCAAATATCGTGATAATCAACTGCTATGCAAGTTGACTTTGTGTGGCCAAGGTAGTCTATATGTTCAAGAACCAGTTACCTGAAGAAATGCAAGGAGATCTCACCATTAGATACCATCGTTGGGCTATACTTAACCAATTTGTCAACAATTACGAAAAACACTGGAGACCAATATGCCCAGTCTAAACACTGATCTAGTGAATATGTTCCCAGATGGACCTTTCTGAGGTTATGGTGTCTATTACACATACAGAGTTTTCAGGAAGATTAACAGTTCACCTGCTACATTTTTAAAGTTAGAATTCAACTTCATGAGAGTTGTCCCCTTAAAGTTATAATATAAAAGTTAAATGGTAATAATCATGATATTTTACTATTTTCTTCCGGTGATCTTTGATGAGTAACCTAATAGCAGTTATCATCACCGCAGCTCACTGGAGATAACGTTGTTTGGATGTAGGATCAGCCCTTACCCTGTGCTGATGTACTGCCATAAATAAAATTATGTGACTTGTTCTTTGGCACTACTTTAAAAATACAATTAATGTAAATTATATATTATTAAAATGGCTGATAAAAATGTTTGTAAAACATTACATGTGTATGATACGACTTAAACGTTAATACAGGACAACATTGAGCTACATTTTTGGAACAGTTTAAGGACAAACATCCATATGGAAACGCCTTACTGTGTATATTTGGATTGTGCAGATGGATCTCCTGTACTGTTTGTGGGCGCTGGCAGATTTATGTTTCGCCCAATATCACAGAGCCTTTGTCAACACTTTAAATAAATTATCTTCTGGAGTATGGGCTGCTTTGGTCATGGAAAAATATATCTATATGAGGCTTGAATGAATAATGTTTTTCATTGTAAGCTCCTTTTTATCAGAAGCAATATGAGAGGTTTGAGTGAATATCCAGGCTCCCAATTACGTATGGATATTGCCATTTCCCTTGAAAAGTAATTTGTCTTTTCTGATTATGACACGGTACATTTATTTTTGAAATGTCACGTCCTATTAAATATCTCTTACTTGTGTGTTACTACTTTAAAGTAATACAACCCTTCATTCCTACCAATTCTGACAGAGAGTAAGACATTTATGATTTTTACATTCTAATAATTTCCTGTCTTATGTGGAGGTGAGGAAAAGATTGGGATTCAGCTAGTAAACTGAAATAGAGAATGATAGTCTAGAATCAGCACTTGCTACCTCAGTTGAAATGTCCAAGACCTGTGTGGTGGAAATAAGGGCATAAACCAGTGAGTAAGTTTCCTTTGATTGTCACACAATGGCAGTTTTCAAAGTTTGACTTACTTTGAATAACAGAAGAAAGAGGGTAAACACTGAATAATAATATATAATAATATTTAAACTGAAACAGGGGAGATTTAGATTGGATCTAAGGAAGAAATTTTTCACTCAGAGAGTGGTGAGGCACTGGAACAGGTTGCCCAGAGAAGTTGTAGATGCCCCATCCCTGGAAGGGTTCAAGGCCAGGTTGGATGAGGCTTTGGGCAAGCTGGTGTAGTGGAGGGTGTCCCTGGCCCATGGCAGGGGGGTTGGAACTGGATGATCTTTGAGGTCCCTTCCAACCCAAACCATTCTATGATTCTATGATTTAGGAAGAAAATATTCTAAAGAAAATACTAAGGCTGAAAAGCTGGCAATTCAATAATTTGGAAAAAACAGAATTGAAAAATTCAAGTTGCCTATGGAATTTTCCATTTTCACATCCACTGTAATGATGCAGGTTTTAATTACTTGCTTTTTGTCATTGGCCTCCAGCTTCGTTCAGAGCAGACATGCTATGAGGCTGAAAGCAAACGTGGTTTTTAAGGCTTTTGCTTAATGTGTGGCCAGAGGTGGAACATGTACACGAAGCGAGGCGTTGGATAGCAAGAAGATCTCCTGGTTAGGGTGGCCGAAGGCTGTGCTCGAAAACTGAAGGCTGTCTCTGACTCTTGGCTGCTAGGAGTGGCTGAGCAAATGGATTTCATGGCTGTCTTTAATGTGTCTCATTTTCTGTGCCCAATTTAAAGCTCATTTGCATCTATAATTGCAGTCGAAGTGAATAGGACCCGTGTTTGACTGTATTAACCCCTATACAACGCTGCAAATCATGAAAAAGTTAGATCTTGTTGTGTCTGAAGTTAGACACTTAATGCCAGAAGATTCTTCCAATCTTGCTATTCCCCAACTACCCTTCTAGAAAATGAATTTAAGACTACTTCTTCCCTCACAGTCGCATGGTAAGTCTTTAATTACTAACTGGTGGAGAAAGGTTCGAATGTCATACTCACATGTAACATTTGAACATAACCTAACACGTATGAACACCGCAGAAGAGCAGGTGAGGAAAATTGGTGATTCTGCCCCAGGAGAGGACTGGAACTGCTGTAAGGCTGAGGGTCGCACGTCGAAGAACGGAGGTAAAGCAGGATACTGAAAAGTTGCTTATTTCAATGGGATTTGTCCTTCCTGTGCACCGAATGAGGTCCTGCAAAAACAGTAGTGTGCGATTATGTAATTGAAGCTTTTTTTTTTTTTTTTTCAATTATCTATGCACAAAGGCCAAAGGAAGGTTAACTCCGGCATTTCCTAACTTCAATAGTCCTTGATTGTGCAATCCTAATGGTGTCTGCATGTTTCTGGGAGGGGTTTATAATGTTGCTGTGTGTGTTTATGCAGGTAAAGATATAATTCCTGTTAGAGAGGCTTACTTAGAATTTTAATTTAACCTGTACGCAGAGCAGAAAGTCTAGTTAACAAAGTGTTATTTACTTTTCTTGTGTCATTCATTCATTCTCATTTAATCAGGATGTTCTTCACCGTATTTTTGAGACAATTTAAGGAAGCCAAGATTGACAGTGATTGGAGTAATCAAGCCACTTCGCTGTGAAGCAATTCGCTTAGGAGTCGAAAAACTTTCCTTCTAATATAATTATTTATTGAGGTCTTTGAATGACCCAGAAGTTAGAACAATAGCAACCTGGTTCTGTACGACCTATGTAACACCAGAACACAGTATTTCATAGTGAAAAAGAAAAAAGGAACAGAGAGGTGTTCTGTTGTAGTACTTTCTACATGCTACTATCATTGTAAGATTATTTTTTTTTCCTTCAATTTTTTATTCCATCCATAACTTCAAAGGGATTTCTGGTTAAACATTTGAAATATATCCTTTCATCTTCTCCAGTATTCTTTCCAGGGTGATACTGTGCGTGGGGGTTTTGGGTTTTAGTAGTTGTTTTTTTTTAAGGCACTGTAATTTTTCAGTTTATTGATGATTGATTTGTGTCCCCGTGTTCGAAAAAGAAAACAAAACTTTGCATTTGGAACAGAGGATTCAATGTTAGCAAAAGAGAGACAAGAAAATAAAGAGATGTTAAGGCTTCTACTTCTGCAGTGTTATTTTATGGAGGAGCACTTGGTGAATGTTGGAGTCTGAATGAGTAGGTCCTGTGTGGACTGAGGTTTGGATGAAGGCAGCATTTTGCTAGGAAGTGGGGTTCTCTGAAATGCATAAAATCTTTCTGTGTAACTGAAGTAATGGCAGGGTGCCCAGAGCTTTGTGGAAAGATGCCTACTTCTTCAGCAACAAATAAAATAAGTAAATAAATAAATATATTTAGTCAAGGATAGGATATCTTTGATGTGAAGATCTTCTGCTAGATGAAAGACTGGAACTGGCATGTAGTGCCAAGCATCCCCCTGCTTCCTTAGTGCCTTTGGTGCCAACATCCTCAAAAAGAACAGGGATTGTAATCCTTAAGACTTGAAAAAGGATTTCCTTTAGAGCTAAGATTGTTTTTCTTACCCTCCAGACATGTGGTAGGACAAATGGGCGTTCCAGAAATTCAGAAATGTTTAATAACTGTGGCAGTTTTAAGATTACAAGTCATCAAATAATTTAATTCTCCTGTAACCACGGACAAGGTCTGGATGCCCATCTGCCCTTGGAACAGAAGTAGGTCTGTTACTGGTTTAAGCTGGGGGTCCAAGCAGCGTAGTGTTCATAGATGAGCAGCTGGAACAGAAGAGTTAAAAGAAGGCCTACATACATGATGCTTCCCCTCAAAACTCTCCCAGTCTTCGACTGTTTCCATTTTGGGAATGAAAATCTCACTGAGGCTGGTGTGGCTTCCCTGTTTAGTAGTCTACAGTGGATTTCTGCCAACTAGTTGCCCACTGTCCCTCTGAACTCACACATCCACAGTTGTCCTCAGGCGGGGAGTGCCACGTGTCCACTTCCCTCTGCATGAAGAACCACCTTGTTCTCCTTACTTTGAACTTGACTTCTCTGACAAGGGGCCACCAAGTGAAGACAGCGAGCAGATACTGCCTCTCTCCCTTTTCCCTGTCACCCACAGACCTTTCATAGACCTTTGTTAGATCTCCATCACATCTTCTCTTTCCCAACTTAAAGACTACTACTCCCTCGCTTACCCTGACCATCCCCACCCAGGACCCCCATCCAGGCATCCTCTGCCTGTGGCTTGAGGGCTTCATTTAAGCCCAGGCTGGGACACCCACACATGCCCTGGGCTGCCAGCTAGCTGGGAGCAGCAGGAGCTGGGTGGCCTATGATGGGGCAGGATCTGGGACAACCCCAGAGCAGACAGAGCCCTCAATGAGTGGGCACAGTCCCACCACATCTGAACTGGGTTAGCAGACAGGGTGAGGCAATGCACCAGGTCCAGAGTCCACCCAGGGAGTCACATCAGGAGCAGCCAGAGACAGATACACCGACAACATAAGTCCAGCAAGAACTGAAAGCCAATTAAGGGCTTTTAGTGCACTCAGGGCACTGCCACATTTATCTATGTTGAATTATATTTGCCATTTTATCGCCTAGTCACTCTGTCTCATAAAAGACTCATTTTTCAGTTCTTTACAGTTTGCCTTCAAGGTATCTACTATTTGGAGGAGCTTTCTATCATCAGCAAACTTTGTCTGTACTCTACTGCTACTTTTCCAGCTACTCTGGATATGTTAAGCAACATGGATCCCAGCAAAGACCTCTGTGGAACTCTGCTGGTGACTTTCTTGCCTTTTTACAACTTCACATTTGCTCCTACACCCTACCTCTTAACCAGTCATTTGTCTGTGCCAGAACCTTCCTTATTATGTAATGGCTGCTTAGTTTCCTTTAAAGCCTTTGGTGAAAGTCTTTGCCAGAAACTTTCTGGATATCCAAGTGAACTATGTCAACTGGGTCACGTTTACCCACATAGCACGACTGAACCATGCAGAGAAATCCAAGAGGTTTGTAAGACAAAACATCACTTTACAGAAGTCATGTTGACTCTCCTAAATAGATTTTATTTATCCAGGTGTCCACTAATTCTAGCATTTCTTATACCAGAGATCCCTTGTGGTAGCCAAGGCACTGGTCTGCTCAGTGAGAAAAATAAAATTGGAGCAAACCTGTTCTACCTGACTGCCAGTTACAGGCAACCTTCACAGGTGTTAACACTATTAGCAAATCTTCAGGATGTGTGACTTGTAATTACACAGCTGTTCCAGTGCTCTAGACTAAGACTGCATCTTGCAGCAGTAGGCTCAAAAATAATGGGATGTGTTTGATCATGTTGACAAGCAGTGGAAAGGACTGAGTGGTACTTCTAGTACTTTATTAAAACGTAATGAAAGGCTTGAGCAGCTCACTCGAGTTGCAGTTACTCATTATAATTCTGTCCTAGAGTCACTCTTGTAGCTCATAGCTATGGACATTAGCAGAAGAACCTTTTCAGTTGCAGTGAATAGCTAGACCACAGTTTGACCATTTTGAGGGAGGAATCAAATGTCTGTTTTTCATATAATGATCCCTCAGACTGTAGAGGAGAGAAAAGAACCATCATTGGAAAAAAAACCCCATGAATTTCTGCTTTTTCTGAAAGGAATAAACTGAAATTTAATAATAAACAGGTTTAATAATAAACAGGTTAGATGAGGCTTTGGGCAACTTGGTGTAGTGGAGGATCTCTCTGGCCATGGCAGGGGGGTTGGAACTAGATGATCTTTAAGGTCCCTTCCAACCCAAACCATTCTATGATTCTATGATTCTAAATGCAGAAGGAACTGAGATAGTCTGCAAATCACCATATAAACCATACATTCTATCTCACAAATGTAGAGACACACCTGTTACTCTGCACAGCACAAGCCTGGCAGTCGTGGGACTAACAGTCCTACCTCTCCCTAAAAGGATGGAGCACTTCTGCATATCCTCATATCGACCCAGATATGGTCACATAAATAGAATAGATTATTTCTTACTGAAATAATAAGCTAGTTCAGAGATCTGAGTTTTTTTTTATACCTTTCTGTTTGAAAGAGCATGCAGAAGTCAGTTCTGAGTGGAAGATAACACTGTTGTTCTAGTTTTGTTTTTTTAGTAAACACAAATGCCAAGAAACTTCTGATACTATTACTTCCTGGAAAGTAATTGTTTTCTCAGAACAGGAAGGCTTGTAACTTGTAAATGAAATAGCAAGGTTTGCATTTGCAGGGAATAACAAAATTGGTTTAAAGCAGATTTAAGTATAAGACAAAACAGTGTGAACGAGAATACCCAAATTATTTAATGTATTTAAACTATTAGGCTTTTAAATTCTTTTGGGTATCATCATTGCAACTGGAACAGTAGCTTTTCATACATTCCACTTTACAAAATAATAGTTTTATATAGGATAGTGGGCATGATTCATAGCTAGTACTTCTTAGAATTCTTTTAAAACTAACGATCTTACTGATGTGCAAGGGTAGTCTCATTGGTAAGAAGTCAGTAGAAGTATGTCTTTTTATACTTGCCTAATATCTTGTCTAGAGTTTTTTTTTCCACATTTCTATTCTGAAGTGATATTTTACCACTTTAAGTGCCAAAAAGGAGGAAAATCATGTATTTCTGATTATTCTAATACATTTCTAATATACCCGTTTTCCACAGTATCTTGGTCATCTACAATGTTTACCATCACTTCGACATCTTGAAGTTAAGAAATTTCTCCATTGGAATTATTGTTTTCTAATTGTCACCGTCATTTGCCATTGAAATAATACGTTTTGCATTGCATCCGTGCTAAGATTACAAGCAGAACGAAGTGATTCCCCACTGTAGCTCCTGCTTTGGCTTTTGAAATGAAACTGGGCCTTTGGTTAGTCTTGGAGACACAGTCCTGGGAGGAGGACCAGCTTCTGTTCTGCCTGAAGTCTGCTATAGGCAACAGAGCAGCCGTAGTCCTGCTATGTATGGCCCAAGGTGCCCTCGCTGCCATTAAGGAAGGGATGTGAACATGTGGCTCATGCTGGAGGAGGTGGGATCACCCCTGCAAGCAGCAGCAGTGGCACCTCATACTGATAAAAGCAGTAGGTGCTGCAAGGTTGGCTTTCCAGACGTCTCATGACAACTCTTCATCACACCTGTATCACTTAACTTACTCTGCCCTTTATACTTTGCTGGAGCTGCTTCATCACACCCCGTTCTCTACAGACAGGCAAAATAGGATCATTCCTACTCTACTGAGAAGATTTGAATTTAAGCAAGGTGGGGTTTATTTTTGTTGATTTGTCCCATTTGGAAAGTTGGTATGATCAGCTGGTTTAGGCTATGGTATTCATATTTTTGTCTTGGTTATCATTTTGCGTTTGTTTTGTCGGTAGAGTGAGCCTCAGAGGTAGCACTCGTGAACAGCCAAGAAGTTTGAAAACAAAAGGTGCAATTTTCTGTCTAGTCATAAATGAAAGATGCTTATAGCAAATGTTTGCAAGTCATGCCTGGTGATAAATCTAGGAGTTGCCTGATTACTTCCAAACAGCCCTCTGCCATTTCCATAACTAAAAACTGCTTCAAGTTGCTGCTGGCACTTCATTGTAATTAAGTTTAGAGTTCAGGCTGTAGCATATTTACCAGATGAGCCAAAAAACTGTTAGCCTGCCACCATTACTAGCACATAGTGCAGCTTGTGATTCAATACTGGAAGATGTGGTCGGAGTTTTGTGGCCGTTTAGATCAGGATTACATCAACCTTATGTTTCTGTGGCATTGCATAGATACAAGTGAGCACCTGAATGGGTCTGTTCAGCATTGTAGGTCTTCCTCATCAAGAAGGAAGGCATTTCACCCAACTGGGTCCTAGGCAGACCGTCAAGCATTGCTTTACCATTTTCATAACCGATGAAATACAGATGGATGTCCAGCACTCTGTCTTACTGCAGAATTTACTGCACAGTGACACTGAAGAAAACTGCAAAGAAGAAAGAAACTATCAGAATTCCTGGAAAGCTGTTTGGATGAGGAATGGAATTGTCATTAAATCAGACTGTTTTTTTTCTTTTCTCCAAATGTATTGTTTTTGTTGAAACTGAAAAGTATATAAATTTTAAGGAAAAGTGACAGGATAAATATTCTAGCTGAAATGTTTCGATGATGGAGAAAAAATGTTGCTTTGAAAATTCAAAGCATCATTTTGAGTCATTGTTTTGAATTGAGTCCAATATTTTAAAAAGATTTCCTAAAAGTTTTAATGGCCATAAAAATGAATTATTTTTTTTTTATTTGCCTGGAGTGTCTTACTTAATAAATATTTTTTGAAGGAGATTTCTTAATTTTACAATTTTTTTTTTAAAATAAGATTTCCTGCATACTTATTCCAATGCTACTTATTTTCAGGAGGTCCAATTAGCAGCTCTCATGTTTTTAATCTTCCAGTCACTTCTTTGCTGTACCAGATCAACTTGTCTGTATCAGCTGACCAGGTATTAGGTTCATATTAGATTTAATACCTGCAAGTATTAAACGATTCCTTGACTTCTCTGTGCACACTGAAGGAGAGCTATAGTGAAGCTATCCTGAACCCTACTGAAGACTTCCTTGTTGGTTTGCACACACTGCTCAGTAACTTTCACTGAAAAACTTGCAATGATTGGTGCTAGTGCTAGCCATGCAGCTACTAAAATAGGTTTAATAGATTTAATTTAATAAGAACTTGGAGATCTGGAATAGCCCATCTCTTAAGAAAGTAGGCACAAGAATTCTTCAGCTCTTGGGCAGCAGCTGTTTTGCAGATTTTGGCACTAGGGTCAACTGGAGTGATTAGAATAAGAAGGAATACTTTCCCTAAGGAGCTCTTTATATTGACTGTATCTTAGTTGAGGTACTAGCTGAGAATCCTTGATAGAAAAATCTGGTAGAGGGAAAGCATAGTCACTGAGTTTTATTGACTGAACTTTTGACTGAAGACCTAGTCTTAACCAAGTGGATCCATCGTAAATTGAAGTAAGACTCAGATGATCTGCCTAAAAATTCTGCCATTCCTGCTATGAGATTCTACCGTAGTTCTAGGCTTTGAAGAAATAATGCTGTCACAGGACTGTAGCAAGGTGGATTTAGATCAACGTGACAGCATGCAGAATACAATGACTACTTGGTTATGCCTGTAGGTAATGTGAAAGGAATTGTTTAATTTTTCTTATCCATGGCAGTTAGACGCTGTGGTCGGGGTGAAATGCAAGACTTCCTTTATTTCCTGTTTACACAGACTGTATTCTCTTTACTCTGTGCTTCTTAATGATGGTTTTGGACTCTTTCTCCTTGTTCTCCAGTGCTCTGACCGCCTGTCCAGCTTAGTTCTCCAACAGCCGTGATGTTGGGCTAATTTCTGCAGAGCTGTTGTGAAATCAGGCATGACTCATTCTTCTCTTGCTTGCGTGAGTGAAATATGCCTGCTAAAAAAATTCTCACCGTGGCATGGCAAGGAACACTTACCAACTTGTTAAGTATGCTGAGCTGTGTTTTAGCAGGTCTGTACAGCAGTTTCTAACCTATACATGGTTAGAAAACAGGACATGGAGCTGCTGTAGCGGGTCCAGAGGATGGCCACGAAGATGATCCGAGGGCTGGAGCACCTCTGCTATGGAGACAGGCTGAGAGAGTTGGGGCTGTTCAGCCTGGAGAAGAGAAGGCTCTGGGGGGATCTTATTGCAGCCTTCCAGTACTTAAAGGGGCTACAGGAAAGCTGGAGAGGGACTTTTTACAAGAGCGTGTAGTAACAGGACAAGGGGCAATGGCTTTAGACTGAAAGAGGGGAGATTTAGATTGGATCTAAGGAAGAAATTTTTCACTCTGAGGGTGGTGAGGCACTGGCACAGGTTGCCCAGAGGAGCTGTGGCTGCCCCATTCCTGGAAGTGTTGAAGGCCAGGTTGGATGAGGCTTTGGGCAACCTGGTGTAGTGGAGGGTGTCCCTGCCCATGGCAGGGGGGTTGGAACTAGATGATCTTTGAGGTCCCTTCCAACCCAAACCATTCTATGATTCTATACATTGCAGCATTAATATGCCTCTTCTTAATTCCTACCCATAGGGTGGTCTGATGAACGTTTTCAAATATCCTTGCTCTCAAGATACACCATATCATAATCAGGAGGAGACACTATTAGGAGAAAAGGAGGGTCTGATATAACTCTCACTGTTTTTTCACCCAACTTTGTCTGCCTTTTTCTGTTCCATCCTTGTGCAAGTACAACAATATGATCATTTAGCCGGCGAAGTGGTGTTATGGTGTACCTTACCTTATTTTCCGTGTCTGTAGCTTTCCTTTTGTGACTCTGTTACCGCTAGGGCTCTCCAAGCAACACTCAGTTCTATGGTTTTAGGCCACTTCTTGCCTTTTCTGACACCGCCTCTATGAAGGTAATATATTGCCCAGATTAGGCCTTGCGTTTATGTTTTCCTTTCCGTCCGGAAATGTTCTGTGATCTGGTTCATTATAGTACAGTTTTTATTACTTTCTGTGTTCAGATAGCTGTTAGAGGGACCTAGGGTGACATTGTTGGAACGATTTGTCAGATTATTTTTACTACTTTTTTGTGCCGATTTTATCTTCATTCTGTATGCCTGGTAGGCACCACCCTGAATAATGATTCAACACTAACACTGTAGATTTATGAAGTAAGAAGTAAGTATCCACTCTGTTGCCTGCTATTTTCTGATTAGATATTATAATCATCAATAGGTAGTATACTTTCCATATAAAACATTGCCACGCTTTAGGTGTTCACCTTAAGCAACTTTTTTCTTTCTGTTGAACTTTGTGTGTGAGGACAGTAAAGTAGGTCATTTGTTTCATTCTGAAATTCACATTTCAGAAACTGTCTATGACCAGCAGTGAGATCACACTCTGAGGTTCTCTTATGGTCAATTATATTTTTCCATGTTTGAGTCTACAGGGTTTGATCCAAATCCCACTGCAAACAGTGAGAGTGTTTCTTTAAGAGTTCTGGATGAAGCCTAAAACTAGAATCACAAAATGGTTTGGGTTGGAAGGGACATCAAAGATCATCTAGTTCCAACCCCCCTGCCATGGGCAAGGACACCCTCCACTACACCAAGTTGCCCAAAGCCTCATCCAACCTGGCCTTGAACACTTCCAGGGATGGGGCATCTACAACTTCTCTGGACAACTAGAGATGGTTTGCTGTTTAATATGTTTAAACACATCTCCTTCTTCAAAACTTGAAATTTATTGCTCTGAATTCCTGTTTTTAAGTGTTTATCTGAGCTTCCAATAAAATATCTGGAACACCTGCGTGGACTACAATGAATAAAGTTCACCCTAACTTTGTACTTGATGGGATGATAGGATGCGGGTGCGGGAGAGAGACACTATTCACACCAGTCTCCTCAGGCTGCTTTTGAGCACTTTACTGGTATGCTTCCTTAGACCCTAAAGTGAATTTTCAATGCAGGGAAATGATCATTGAGATAAGTCCTAAAAGAGCTGAGATAAAAGGCATTGATGGGTTCAGTTATGAACCAAGTTTACAGTTTGCAGATTTAATACTTTACAGAGCATAGGCGAAGAAGTTAGGCAAAAAAAAAAAAAAAAGAGAGAATCTCAAGTACGCTGCTTTATTGTATTAGGTAAGTTTAAATATTTTGCTGCTCTGCTTAGTGCCCAGTAAAGGGTCGTACTCGTGGCATAATGGCATGTGCCATAGATGGCATGTGACTAGATGACCTTTGAAGGTCCCTTCCAGCCCTAAACATTCTATGATTCTATGATTCTATAGCAATTGGCATACACTTTACATTTTGTTGCTTTTTTATGTATTTGGCACACATGGCAAATTGCTTTTCTGTTAATCATTCTGTGTCACGGCACTGAGATACTTCTCTTGTCTTCTCCCTCCAGACTTGACAGTTAATTCTGCATAACCACAAAGCTGTAGTCATGGGTGAAAATATACCGTCTTTTAACTGTGTGCTTCTAACTCTTGCTGTTGACTGTTACTGCAAAGTTAATCTACGTTCAGGAGGCAAAATACCCCTCCCTCTTCTTGAGAAGTAGGCTTTACTCTCCATTCTAGTATGTTGACATCTCTGGGCTTGCACCATGGCTTGTTCAAATGCTAGCTCCAAAGTTCTAGTGTCGTGAACATTAAGATTTTGAGTATTTATGGAATCAGAGTAATTGTGACAAAAAACTGTAATCAAAGGTAAGTAATGTGAAAGCAGTGGGAATTGTAAGCACTCTTGGCAATCAAAGAGTCAGATGTTCAATATTGGAGTTTGATTAGTGTCTCTTCTGTATTTGCTCTTTTTATTCATCCCATTTTGTTTCAGATGTCAGTGAGGCTCTATCACTGGAAAGCCCAGGACTTACTGGGTTGAAGGATTCAGTCTTTGAAAATTTCAACAATAGTAAACCTGCAGTCAGACTGGGGTTTGATTCTCAGAAGGGTCCAGATATTCTGTCTAGACACTCAATACTGATGGCAGGTCTTAAACAGCTCCTTTCGTATTAGTACCTATTTCAGGTGCAAAGACAGAGAAAATTCGTAAGTAGACTCCAACTCTAAACAAGAATGTATCTTTTTGACTATGCTTTGAAATAAGCTTTCCTTGAGAACAGCTGAAATGTTCAAATGGTGTTGGACACAGTGCTGGAAACAGTGTTAAAAAGGGAGAGCACCGCTGTCATTGGTGTTCACTGGGGATGGGTTTTGCTAGAAACATTAGCTGAAAAATGAAAAGATGAGGATGTTAAGTTTTGAGATGATGACACGTGTTGACTTGCTTGAGCTTCAGAGCTTTGTTGGATACAAAACAACTCCAGAGTTTAATATTTCAGGAAAATATCTTAAAAAATAATCTCAGACAGGAGGAATATGGGAACAACCTGGGGCTTGGCTGTCATTAATTAAATAGTTAAGGCAATTAATGCAGTACAATGTGTTAAAGGTCAAGTAAAGGTACAATACTTGGTAGTAAATGTTAGTGTATAGTCATTATTAAGAGAGAACAGTTTGTCTGTTTAGTTTTATAGAAGGATGATGCCATCAAGTTCTGCCTTGTACTCACTTCCCGTCTCATTTCAAGGAACACTATGCACCTGTCATTATGCTTCCTAATCTTTGAAAACCTCCTTAAACTGTGTCTCCAGAGCTAACAAAATACCCTTTTCCTGTCTGCTTTATATGTAAATAACAGATTCATGAAAGAGGTTTCCTTTGGTTGATTGGGTTGGTCTAGTTTCAGAAATTACAGAGCAAGTCGATTGTAAAACTCGGCAGTTTCCCTTAAGTGGCAAGTGTTTTAGATGTTTCCAAATAATGCTGATGACTGCAGAACCATCGCATAAAATAGAGTAAGTTCCTTCACACCAAGCAAGTTCTGCTAAGACTAAAAAGGCATTTTTGTCGTTCCAATAAATTGAATAACTTGCTGATTTTTGAGTTGAGGAAACAAGGAGTTGTAAGTCTATTTTCAGAATTCCTCTTTCAGTGAAGAATTGAATTCTTGTGGTATCTGAGAGCTGAAGCAGTCCAGTATTGCATAATTAAATGTGACACATGTTCTGAACACAGAGACCAGTTTAGCTTTGTAGCAGACACGTTAAAAACATCACACTGATATCTGGAAACCTGTTCATTAAGATGCAGAGTAGACAAATAATAAAAACAACACGTAAAGCATTTTGAAACCTAACAGAGAGATTTGCACGCCAAACTTAGTCAGACCTATCATAGTTCCCTTGCTAAAGAGAGAGTATTTTCTGGTTTTTGTGTGTTAAGCGATCATAGTTGACAAGAAAGACACATTTAGATCAGTTATTTATTTCTGACTGATCGTTGTGAATTTGTTTTCTTACTTGCAGTGATTCTTCTTTGAAAGATGCAAAAAGAGAAGTGGGGCACACGCTGTGCATCCTCAAGGAGTTAAATACATGTAGTCTGATCAGAATCAAATTCCTAACTTGGAAGTCCATTCATCCATGGAATATTCTTCTCTAGGGAACTGGTAGAAAAAGCTGATAGAGTTGAAGAAATGGAATGTGTAGGGAGACTTCTTGATTGATTGCAGTGGGAGTTCAGTGGCTAGGGCTGTTGGAGAACTAGATGGAGGTTAGGAAAATAAATCATGTAGTGCAGACTGGCAAAAATAAAAGGTTCAGGTGTAGTCACACAAAGATCAGTCATTGTAAGCTTAACGGAAGCAGTAGGGAGACACTTGACTGTTACAAGACTTTGCTGTCTGCATTCATAATGTTTTCTTTTCTGCTGTTATGTAAAGGAGAAATATGCCAACAAACCAGAGGTAGAAATTAGTAACACAGCAGTGAAGGAATTACTGTTTTGAGCTAGGTGTGCCACTCCCTTCCATCATTACCTTCGATAGAAACACCATGATAAGAAAACAGTTCTAGATGCCGTAACACTGAAATTATTCAGATTATAAATTATTCAGATTATAATGAATGGCTCGTTTGAGAATACAGAGCAAAAAACAGCACTACAGATGTCAAAGTCACACCAAACGTCAAAAATGTGTGCACTTCCCCCCCAATATGTATTAGTTTGCTGTATTGTACACAGCATTGTTCTGTTCTTAGAAATGCAAACTATTGAGAAGTAATTTCTGATCTCAATTTTACTTGTGTTATCATCTTCACTCTTTCCAGAACGTCCCTCAATGAAGTATGAGACGTGAGAGCTTCACTTAGTGTAAGAGGCTCTAAACCCTTTCCAGTCTCCTGACCCCTCCATTAATAGTGTACAAGAAAATACTCGATATCATTATTCAGATCATTTTTTCAGTTTGCTCTGGGCAGAACAGATTGAATAATAAGTGTTAACACCGGATACATTATTGGCTTTTGAAGGTTAAAGCATGACTAATTTTCTATGATGGGGTAGAACAGACTATTTCTGTGTGTAATAGAAAAACTTTTTATTATTTTATGATGTTAAAAAATGATGAATATTTTGACTTAGATTGCTCCTTCTTGCAGATCAGACGAGACAGGTATATTACTGAGAACATCTGGTTTTTAATAGCTTGCTGAAAGGACCTAGAAAATACTAAAGTACTGAAATATAAGTAGCCCAAATCATATTGAAATAGATACTTTGAAAACTAGTAGAAAGGACAGGTTATAAAACACTAAAACCAATTCAAAGGCTCTGTATTAAATAGCTTTTGAGTCAGTGTTTCTCAGTACATCTAGAATGCCTTGGTATTTTTTTATAATAGTGAATTCCAGTGAAAAGTAATCGTGCATAATCTCTGTATCTTGTTAAACACCAGCAAACTATAGTTTCAACTTCTAATGCAAGAGATCCATGTCATTAATATCAAATTTTCTGGGATAGCTAAAAATTCTAAAAAAACTTAGGGACCCAAAATTTGGCCTGTAAGCACACGAAACTTGAAGAATAACACTGAATAGCAGTACAATAACACCCCTGCCTTGTTTTCTAGATGCCTTCATAAGAGTTAGGAATGATGCTTACACTGAATGCTGATAATAGCAGCCAGAAAAGGCATTCCAGCGTTGCAACTTGGTGAAGAAAACTCTGCAATTGAACTGTCTTCTTATAAGCAATAAAAAGACATCGAATGCATCATGGGTCAAATGGAAACTGCTTGAGATCTTAGGTGTTTGTTGGATTCGTTGGATGAATCACCCAGTGAAGAGGGATTATTTTCTACTTTCACTGCACAAAATATTCCATTACCCAGAAATTTCATCCTAACTATTTCTTCAGTCTGTGTCCAATGTATATGTAGAGGAAATGTGTTTTTCTGATGCATCTATATGACTGAGTTTTCCGAAGAATGTGACCTGTGCCCAGATACAACATTATTTCAACCAGTGTCTGTGCAGTTTGATGGGATCTCAAATTCCTACAAACCACATCTCACTAAAAGACTGTTAGCTGTTTTCCCATTCATTTTTTTTGAACAGCCTTCCAGGCAAGCATGATGCTTGCACAAATGATACCTTGACAGGCTGGAGAGATGGGCCTGTGAGAACCTCATGAAGTTCAACAAGGCCAAGTGCAAGGTCCTGCAAGTGGGTCGGGGCAATCCCAAGCACAAGCACAGGCTGGGTGGAGAATGGATTGAGAGCAGCCCTGAGGAAAAGGACTTGGGAGTGCTGGTGGGTGAGAAGCTCAACACGAGCCGGTACCATGTGCTGGCAGCCCAGAAAGCCAACCGTGTCCTGGGCTGTATCCAGAGCAGCGTGGGCAGCAGGGCGAGGGAGGGGATTCTGCCCCTCTGCTCTGCTCTCGTGAGACCCCACCTGGAATACTGTGTTCAGCTCTGGAGTCCCCAACACAAGAAGGACATGGAGCTGCTGGAGAGGGTCCAGAGGAGGCCATGAAGATGATCTGAGGGCTGGAGCACCTCTGCTCTGGAGACAGGCTGAGAGAGTTGGGGCTGTTCAGCCTGGAGAAGAGAAGGCTCTAGGGTGATCTTATTGCAGCCTTCCAGTACCTAAAGGGGCTACAGGAAAGCTGGAGAGGGACTTTTTCCAAGGGCGTGTAGTGATAGGACAAGGGGCAATGGCTTTAAACTGAAAGAGGGGAGATTTAGATTGGATATAAGAAAGAAATTTTTCACTCTGAGGGTGGTGAGGCACTGGCACAAGTTGCCTAGAGAAGCTGTGGCTGCCCCATCCCTGGCAGTGTTCAAGGCCAGGTTGGATGAGGCTTTGGGCAACCTGGTGTAGTAGAGGGTGTCCCTGCCCGTGGCAGGGGGGTTGGAACTAGATGATCTTTGAGGTCCCTTCCAACTCAAACCATTCTATGATTTTATACCTAAGAAATTCTTTAGCCACACAGCTCCTCAGCTTGTACAGCCTGATATAGTTGTGTTGAAGCTAACTACGATCATGAAATTACTCCAGCTGAGGATGTGATCCTCTTTGTAACAACGCAGCAGCTGAACAGCTAGGAGCCAGCAGCCAGAAATTCCTGCTGGAGTGGATAAAAATACGACATTCTTGATGAGCGTTCCACTTGTAAATCTCAGTGTGATTTGTGATGGAGCATGGTGTGTAGGTCTCAGTTTGAAACCATTGTTACACACAGCAGCCTCACAAAAAACTCACCTGTTTCCACCCTATCCCTTTTCTAGCAGAATCTTTACTTCACATAAGTGTGTCAGCTTTTGTGCTTATGGTACTAGCCCGAATACTTACTGGTTAAACTGTTTTAACCCATGTATCTAAACTGAACTGTCAATACCACTCTTTGTCCCAAACTTCTGCTACTTTGTGGAAAAAAATTCCAACTCAGGCCAAAACCAGCGAGTCAATTCTGTTATTTTTGTAAGATTGTCACTGGAATGCCAATGAAAATATTCTTAAGTTACAATGGGTGTAACACAGGATTTTCACATTGCCCCCTCCCTCTGGGGGAAATCCATAACTTTGTCTACAGTGTGAACTCCACTCGTATGGGTCAGGGCAGATTTACCCAGTCAGTGTGTTTGTTTCCACTTCCATTTTCATTGGCACAAAACCAAACAATTAAGGGGAAACAGGCAGTGCAGGGCCCCCACCCTGGCTCTGACTATATTTTCTTCTATTGTAGCTGGTTCCCTCAATTTCCCAGATCAATCAAAACCTGCTGGAGTCACTGCTGTGATAAAGTCGGTTGCTGTCAGGAGGTAGGATATTTGTGCTGGAGTGATCAAGAGGGGTGAGAGCTTTTAGTGGCAATGGTAACCCAGCAGAAATAAATACCTGCTGAATTCCAGTGTAAAATGGGGCCTGAGGGCAGTATGGGATGTCTAGAAACATACTGGATTTCTAATGGTCTCTGTATCATGCTAGCATCCCACTCTGAGACAGTGAAGAGCATCAGCTCTGATCTTTCCATAATGTTTTGGAGATCTGGCATATAACAAATGCCAATAACTTCAGTACTTTGATGACTCCATTTGGGGGCTGGTTAGGATGCTGGTCTTGAAAAGTCAAGAGGTCAGTTCTCTGAAGTGTCCTGTCCAAAGTCTTAACGGCCTGGGTGTGAATGGTGCACTCTAAATCAGTGTAGAGTTCCGTTTATGTCCCTTATGGAAAGGATTAAGAATCGTGCTGAGGTTTATATATTTTATCAGAAGATAAATATCTCTCTTGGTGTAGGGCCATGTTACATGGTTGTGTCATGAGGAAGTGCAGATCAGCTTCTGCTGTCTCGGTTTTGGTGAGAAGGCTGCTGCTGGGTTTGGTAGTAGCTGGTTACTGCCTGCATTCACGGTAAATGCTTCCTGAGTCAGTAATTCACTCTTCTCACTTCTGTTTTTCTAATCTTAACCTCAGATTTGAAAATTAAGCTTTGCTCTTCCTGATTTTTTTGTTATGTTATTGCTGTTACTGACCTCAAGTGTATCCTGAAAGATAATTTTGATTATCGTGTTAGAAACAGGATATGCTACCACCTGTTTCTCCCAGATTTACATGTAGTGTTGGAACCACCAAAGCTAGCAAGAACTGCTATATTGGCTACTGCGTGAGATACACAAGACAGGGCCTCGTGCTCCACCTCGCATGACTTCTTTCCCTTCCCCACACATGCACTGGCCACCTCCGTTCCAGTAAATGAGACATGCCCAGGGCTGTTCTCTGCCTCAGACAACAGCTCATGCTGTGTCCCAAATGCACATGGCTATAAAAACTAGGGTAGCAGTAGTCAGGTTGCATGTTGGGCATGGTCCTTGACCTGTGCTGGCTGCCGAGCCGTGCCCAGGAAGGGTTTGGAGAAGACATGGCACCGAGCGGTGCCAGGGTCAGCCTCGTGCTGTGGCCGTGCCATCGGTCGTGTCCTGGAGCCCGGGATCATCCCCACCATCAAGGTGGAGCTGTTAATGCTGTTCTTGATCGGTTGGTTGAGATTAGTTTCAAGCATAAGCCATGAGGTTTACAATTCCTCATGGTTGTGTCTCTTCTTAGCAATTATGATGTATCTGGAAGGATTCAGAGGTCTTATTAGATACTTGGAAAAATGTCTGTTGGCTTTCTGAATGTTATCTTCCCTGCTTTAATACTTTTCAGGTCAGAGTTCCACAGGCTGACGTAACATAAGAGAGTATACTGTCTTTTATCAGTTTTCAATTTGCCACATATAATTTCATTAATTAAGTGCGTTGTTCTTATCTCACAAAAGAGAGAAAATAACCAGTTCTAATTCCACGTGACGAAAAATTTGATTTGTTAATAATCTGGTAAGCAATAAGGGTTAGAGCAACAGGAAGCAGGAGTAATAATTGACTTCACAGACAACTGTTACACTTTGATGTATGTCTACATATTTGCCCGTGAGGAGATGTTTTTTCTACCATTTCATTATTCTTAGGTGCACCAGCTGGCTCAGCCATTTAAAGCACATGCTGCAGGACATACTGCATCAGCAAAAGAAGATGCGAGGCAAGCTGATACGACTGGCCAGGGCATAGTACTCTCTTTGTCTCCTGGCTTCAGTGGCCAAAACCCAATTGTTGAATTATTTTGTAAGAGCACAATCTTGTCTTTCATTGAATTATAAAAGGCTCTGCCAGGGTTATGTGCTATTTCCAGTCAGGAATATGGAGGCTTTAAATTCTTGCTGGGTACAAGGAGTACTGTGCAGATGATGCAATGGGAATGATGCAGAATGAGAGTCTGGATGAGTTTTTAATAGTGCTTAAAATAGTGTTTTCTTACAAATCAACAGACAAAGTCACGTTTGCAAACTAAGGATGACACAGAGATGAAAGAGTCTTCCTGATTGCATCTTTATTATACTAATACTGTGCAAAATGCATTTGATTACGTGTTGCAGCTTTAAGTAGGGTAATGTGAAGTTTCACTCACATTATATATATAAAGCTTATATATATGTATAAAGCTTGTAAGATTTTTATTTTTTGAATTATGCTGGTTATATTACAGATGGTTCCAAATAAGTATTTAAGGAATGTTTTAGAGAATTATTTGAATTGTACTGGATTTCATTTTTTGATGATCTACACTACGCTGCCAGGTATTTTAGTGACCAGCAGTTTAACTGTTCAGTATTTGGAG
Source organism: Tauraco erythrolophus (assembly GCF_009769465.1). Taxonomy (NCBI): domain Eukaryota; kingdom Metazoa; phylum Chordata; class Aves; order Musophagiformes; family Musophagidae; genus Tauraco; species Tauraco erythrolophus. The sequence goes on along the minus strand of NC_141466.1, from coordinate 3,372,540 downwards.
AAATTTAAAACCTTCTTGAGCTGAGCTGAAGTATCTTTCTGCACACACAAGTTGTCCAATGTCAAAGCCTGCTACTGATGTCTTTGCAGAGCTGGAATATAGCATCCTACGAGCCAAGGGTGGTGGGACGGGTTTGAACCCTACCCAGAGGAATAGTGCTTCTATTTTTAAGTGGGGAGGGCAGAGAATAAGAGACTTTGACATGGTGACATTTTTAGAAAGTTCATGACTGAATTAGAATTAAACCTTGCCTTTCGTGGTCTTTAGGCAGAAAGTCATTTGGGAAGGAAATTCAAAGATTGGAAGGGACTATTTCGGTGACAGTTTTGGACATAAAAAATCAACCTCTCGTTCCCCCCCAAATTCAGTCAGTAACTTGGGAATCTAGAATATGCCCAGTGGGTTGGCAAGGAAAGAAAGGAAGAGTATAGATTGCTGTGTGGACATTAGGCCAGATGTAAAATGGTTCATGTTAATTGTTTAACCACACAGTTGCCAGCTTTTCATAGGCAAACTGTGTGTCTGAGAGGGGATCTCTCTCCCTGAATGGATGTTCACGTCCGTTGGTCCAATTATTACTCCTTTCCTTAAGAGGAAAAGAAAACGATGAGAACTGGAGAGGATAGCACAGCCTTCTTCACGGCTCAGGTTGCTGCAGTGTTTTCATAGGGCAGCAGTGATGGGGACATAGAATCATAGAATGGTTTGGGTTGGAAGGGAACTCAAAGATCATCTAGTTCCAACCCCCCTGCCATGAGCAGGGACACCCTCCACCACACCAGGTTGCCCAAAGCCTCATCCAGCCTGACCTTAAACACTTCCAGGAATGGGGCAGCCACAACTTCTCTGGGCAACCTGTTCCAGTGCCTCACCACCCTCAGAGTGAAGAATTTCTTCCTTATATCCAATCTAAATCTCCCCTCTTTCAGTTTAAAGCCATTGCCCCTTGTCCCATCACTACACACCCTTGTAAAAAGTCCCTCTCCAGCTTTCCTGTAGCCCCCTTTAAGTACTGGAAAGCTGCAATAAGATCACCCTGGAGCCTTCTCTTCTCCAGGCTGAACAGCCCCAACTCTCTCAGCTGGTCTTCATAGCAGAGGTGCTCCAGCCCTTGGATCATCTTCGTGGCCTCCTCTGGACTTGTTCCAGCAGCTCCATGCCCTCCCATTCTGCCTTGAGGGGGCTGCAAGGCTGAGGACGGGACTATAAAGCTTCGAGTGCAGGACTCAAAGGCATCATTGTGCAGGAAAGGACTTTAGATGGTTGCTGAATTTTAAGTTCATGCTTACATCCAAAACCTATCTGTGAGATTTTAGAATTTGCTCAAGATTTTTAGGGCTGTGCACACTGTAGAGATGCTGAAGTAGAAGTGGTTCCATATTATCATTACAAATCAGAGGACATTTGCATTTATACACAATTACAATCATGTTTCCAACCAGTTGGCCTCAGCCCTGTAACATCATTTGTGCAGGGACAAACATTTATACACATCAGGATGAGGATCTTATTTCTCTTCTGTTTATCGCAGAGATAATCCTTTTTTGTTGTTTTTGTCTTTTTTTCCTTTTTTTTTAAACTAAGATGTGTAAGTAGTTAGGATTAGGATTGTCTGTTTAATTTGAGGTTTACAATGCATGCTAACGTTAAATTATGTATTGTGTATTGCGGAGAAGGGATTTGGAGAAGTACTGAGACGACTCAATATGAGTTAGCTGCAGGAAGTCTCGTTTATTGCGCAGTTCTTATTGCTTATATAGACAGTATTTGCCAATAATCCTGAGACCACACCTTTTCTACACCATTATTGGATGATACATATGCTTGTCATATTTAACAGCTTATTTCAAACAGGCACCCGCCTAGCGAAGCTCTGCTCTAAGCAAACACTACTCCCTTATCATACTGCATAGTTTTCTTATCCTTAACTTCAAGGGCATTCTGCACTTGAGGCCTAACTTTAGAGCTCCAGTCTTTATTTACACAGGATTTTCTTCGTGCAGTCTCTTCAAGGATCTGCACTCCGACAATGTATAGTAATTTTTATCAAGGCCAGCACACTGTAGCAAAATAAGGATCTATTTGGGAGATCAAACAGCTTCCACAATTTGGGAAATAAATAAATGGGCCACACCCCCTGATTTGCACTTTCTCAGACAGAACTCGATCAAATTGTGGGTTGATGACATGGTTTGGTGTGCAGAGGCTCCAGAAGAGTGCTATCCTTAATGTTTTGCATAAAAATTTATATAGGTCTTATCTTGTAACTAACTTATAAGTGAGTAAACAGGGAATTACTTTATGTCCAGAGCAAATGACATGACACTTCTTTGCAATTAATATATTCACATTTTGCATATAGGTATTTCTGTATATCTACAGGTCCCCTTTAAGTCCAAAATGATTTTCTAAAGTGAAGATAAGCCGCTGTTGATGCCTTTGCCATGTGATAGCTGTTCTGGATTTAGTGTTTGTGTCTCGTTGGAATAACATGGGTTTGTTTGTTCTGTAGCCGTTCCAGCCCACCCACATCTTGGTGGTTTGGCCCTTCCTCTTGCTTGTCTGCAGGTGTGCCCATTGCTGACCTCATTCACCCATCTATTTGGAGTCATAAATACATTTAACCTAATGTTTGGCCATATCTCTGTTATGACATCCTTGAAATAGAAGAACCCCAACAATCAATTGCTTAATATAAAGCAAGACTCTTTCCTGCCTAATGTTCATCAAAATAGGTGGGTTTTTTTTCATGCTGTCACAGTAAAGGATTATAGGGTTTCGCTTCTATTTTGGGATTTGCCACATGCTTGCAAGTGCCTACATCATGTCACCTCCCTGTGTGTTTCTCTGTTACTTAGTTCCAAATGATCATCCTTTTAAGTGCTACCTTTTCAAATGTATGTAAAGTGCGTAAAGGTTCTCAGATGTCTACGTAATAGGAAATTATGATTAATTCTATGCTTCTTTTTTATGTCTGAAGTGCTAGGTACCGTAGCTAAAATTTTCTGTGGTTTAGGATTGACCTAATTCTGTCATGCAGGGGAGGTTTCATTGTTCAATTGAGTAAGACTAGAGTTAACATAAACTGTTTTGTTTCGTTTTCTGAAAATTCAATCCCAGAGCTACATAGATTTATGTCAGGATATTTTCATATGAAAGTTGTGTCCTCTACAGGGAGAAGTAGAGTTACTTTTCATGCCAAATGGAATCCAGCAGCATTCTGTCTTACTTTGATGAGGGAGCCTTTTAATGGATTTAAAAAAAAAAAAAATGCCAGTGGTGTTAATTCAACCCACAGCAGCTATCATTGGTATCCTGTGCCGCTGCCTACGCATATGTAGTCATTTACACTTCTGTCAGGTGGAAAATGCTGTACAGAAGGCCAGCTGCATGCTGCAGCTGGAAAAAGAAAAAACCAATGCAAGGTGTAACTTAGTGTGAAAACAAACTGGATCATGCACGAATTGCATACGCAGACTTTTTTCCCTAGAGACCCTGTTCTCTTTTGATCCTGACTTTCATAAACTTTAAGTCTTTAGGGCTGAAATAGTCAGGGTCCTAAGCTGGGTTGCTTTTGCTCTTTTAAAAAAAATTCTCAGCCAAACAAAATTTGTTGTCCAGAATTTCTCCAAGGTTGGGTAAGTGCAGAAATGAAAGCAGGTGGAGAGGTAGAAGTCAAAAGTTATGCTTGAGAAAGAAGTGCAGAGTATAAACAGGGCAAAAGATGAGGTTTTGGGGGGAAATGATGACAATGGAGAGAAGTAGAGAAGAGTGAGGAGCTAGAGGAAAATATGAATCTTAGCACAGATTTTGGAGGCAAGTGCCGGAATGTGTTAGTCATGTAAGAAGAAATAAAAAAAAAAAAGAGAAGTATGAACGTATGGGACGAAGTTATATACAGAACGTTTCCTTCCCAAATCTGCAGTTCAACATTGTAGCTCTGGATCTGACTATGGCTTCAGCTGCCCACAAATGGCTTATGCAAGTCACTTTCAAATTGTGTATCTCAGTGCCTACAGGTGTCTTCATGAGTTCAAACGATGGAATTCTGTCCTGGGGCTCTAAAGAGACAAAATCAGTATATGGGACAAGCTGGGCGATCAGTTTTGTTCTGTAGGAGATGAGGTTTGTGTGTGCACACGTCTGTCTGTGGGGTGCAATCTTTAATGAGTCACATACTGTTTCCCTTAGCCCCTTATTTTTAGGATAGTCTTCAGATGATCCAGCATGGGGTAGGAAAGACTAGTATAGGGTACTTTATTAAAAATTATATATGTGGAATAGGCAAGAGGCTCACAGAAGAGAGGAAATGGTCTCATGCTTAGGAAAATTGGCAACCATGAGAATGGGATTCTATCCCTGCCTTTACTGATAAGTTCCTATTAAAGATGGCCAAATTGCTTTGACCAAAATTTTCCATTGGCCACTAAGTACTCTTTTTTGAATTTTCTACAGTGGGCCAGATTGGCAGACTGCTCTCTCAGCTGCAGTTTAAAGTTATTGATAGGGTGCTTTGGACATACAAAACTTGTACAAATGCTAAGTAGTTAAGGAAAATCAGTACTCTTAATTTCTTAGATTAGGAACCCAAAAATCCATGGAAACTTTTGCCATTTTTGCCCATTATCTCCATGCCTAACTTTATCTTTGTAAAAATGGGCATGAAGGGAGGGAAAAAGCTATTTCCCCTACAGCCAATTCCCCTTCTGAAGTCAATTAACATTTGCAAATTGCTTAGATAACTTTGGTGACAGCTCTAACATATTCCAGAGGAATTTATTAATTTTCCTTTTTAGTGTAGTGTTGAAGTGTCATACTAAATACTTAATTACTCTTTTATTATAAGAAGCGTGAGTCCTGCAGAAAAAAAAGAAGTGATTATGAAATGAAAACCATACTCCAGAGTATTCTCATGATGGAGACAAATGAATTGCCCAGTGAAACTTTCAATCTAGGAAATGTTGAAATTAAGTGCTTGGTTGCATTATACGTGGGGACTGTTCATTTGGGGAAAAAAAGAGGGGCAGAAAGGATGAAAGCTTTTATTGGATAAAATATATTTAAAGAGTGAATTTCCTGTGCTCAAGGATGATAAAAAAAAAAAAAAAACCACTTGACAGGCAGATTCTGCCTATGTTGGGTTCCTGACCGAGAATATCATACCTAAATTTGTTCCCATTAAAATCAGTAAAATATCTCAGATGTCTTGCAGAAATGTTTGTGGTGTGTATTGCAACAAATATTCGGTATCCACAGTTCAGAACTGCTCTGGGCCAGTGGGATTGCAAAATATCTGTCAGCTTTGGCTGACAGCCTAAGGTTGCCACAGCAATTTTTCTCTTTAATGGGTAAAATAGGTGGTGTTTATAGAAAAATAACTGTCTCATGAGAAGCTGTGCAAAAAGTTCCATTCAAAACCATTCTGTTTATATATAGTTTTGTTGTTTGTTTTCTTTTCTTTTTACTTGCTACTGTGGACATTTGCATGAAAACAGGATATTTCTCCTTCAAATTGCAGTCATGGACAGAATAGCTCCTATGCCAAAATGGAGCCAACCCACTTCAAAAAAGTAAACTATTTTGCTCACCAAATCTGTTTCTTCTGTGCATGTAAAGTTTCGAGCACTTATTTTCCTACCTAAATTTAGGGGCTGTTTTTTTGCATTAATTCTATAAAACCAACAAAACAATATGGATGAAATAAAATGAGAAGATGTTAGTGAAAAGATTAAATTAGCAAAAAAAAAACCCAAACCCTAAGATAAATAACATGTTTTAGTATTTGCAGTGAAAGTGGGGGTAAAAGTATTTTTGTTACGTGTACTGATGGTTCTTTTTACACAGCTAAGAAGCAGTGATAAATACTCAAGAGAGAGATGAATAGAAGAGCTGAGTCCTGTTTTGGCTGATGGTGATCGACAGAATTAATAAAGACAGGTGTTCTTTCTGATGGAGAAATTTCACTTTTCCAGTCTCAGGTTGACTGTAGTATTCTACCAATTTGAGAGATACACCACCTGTCAGTTAAAGTGTATTTTTTTTTTCTGGTTCAGCAATGTTTTATAATGCTCTTAAGGTTTACTTTAGGGGTCCAAGGCTGAAAGAGTGTACATTAACACCCATGTTTCTATATGTATTTACATCACTTACCAGCTTAGTCCCTGGCTGCAGGTCCATCTGGGTGCACAGGGAAAGCTCCCAACTGCCCATACAGCTCTGTGCCATTTATTTCTCTGACAGGAACGAGTAGGGGAGTGTGGGCATGTTGCCAAATCCTCAGCTCCTGTAGCCTTCATCCCAGCAATAATGAAGGCAGGAGTGATCTTATAGCAGCTTTCCAGTACCTAAAGGGGCTACAGGAAAGCTGGAGAGGGACTTTTTACAAGGATGTGTAGTGACAGGACAAGGGGCAATGGATTTAAACTGAAAGAGGGCAGATTTAGATTGGATATAAGGAAGAAATTCTTTACATTGAGGGTGGTGAGGCACTGGCACAGGTTGCCCAGAGAAGTTGTGGCTGCCCCATCCCTGGAAATGTTCAAGGCCAGGTCGGATGAGGCTTTGGGCAACCTGGTGTAGTGGAGGGTGTCCCTGCCCATGGCAGGGGGGTTGGAACTGGATGATCTTTGAGGTCCCTTCCAACCCAAACCATTCTATGATTCTATGAGTGTGAATCCATTTGGAGGTGGCTCCAGCCAGAGCCGTCTTACAGCTGCTCGCTTGCCCTGGACTAGACCGCAGTGGCTTGTGGCTTAGAGGGTGCTTTTCCTGTTCCTCCTGCTCTCAGTCTGGAGTGGTTCTGTGAAATCCACTGGTTGAAGCTGTCATCTGTTTGTGCAACTGCAGGATTGATGGGCACCATACTAATAAGTAAATATTCCCTCTCTGGTTAATAAATGGAACAGCAGGATTTCAGGGCAGGTGAGCACAGTCCTCTGACTGTAAAGATTTCCAGATAAATTAGGAGTGGACAGGCTCCTAATATGCAGATCAAGTTCTCCAACGTCACGAGCGCCACTTCGTCCCAAAGCCACCTGCAAATCTTTCAGACAATCTTTTTTTCTTATTTCAACAAATAAGCATCCCACTGATCTTTTCTAATGTAGCCAGCTGTATTTGACTCTGAGAGCCCAGTTAATCAGCGGTCTCTTTACCTCTTTGGAGCCATATGAATTTCTGTTTTGCAAATAAAAATTATGAAAACTTTGTAAAATACACCTTGCAATTCTCCCTGCAGGTGTAAACGGCTTCTTTTTTTTTTTTTTTTTGCTGTGCCACTTCACAGAGTCAGTGTCCATTTGTTTAGGGCAAACACCATTTGAATGAGACAGAACAATACCAGGACCCAAGCAGTGGGAAGAAACATCAAGGGCTCTTTGGAGAAGAGTCTTGTGTTTATTCCTATTTTATAGCTGCTCCATATGTACTTTATGCTTGGCAACTTTTTCAGTTGCTTTAACTAACTCATGTTCGCGTTATCCTAGTTTTTTCATGCTTGTGGTACTTGACACAGGAGTAATTTAGCATAAATGTGCTGGTTGGTTTCTTTGGTTATCCGTTGGCAATACAGTTCCCACCTGGTTTGTTCAGGGCTGCTTTGGCAAACTGGTACAGATTTTAGCAGCAAGCAGTTCACAGTGATTATATCGTATAATACACGAAGTAAATAGATGATAAATGAGCAAATGTAAACCAAACAAGAAACGCAGCCCTGGGGGCTAACAGGGCCTGAAATTCTCGTGGATAAGCACAGCAGGTGAGCAAAGGAGTAGGAGGAACAGGGTAAGAATTTCTTGGAGCCTGACTGCCACAAACATGCCAATGGAGCTGAATCAGCATGGGAAGATTGCAGTAATTTGCTGTTGATTGAAAAGCCAGTAGGTCATTGCTACCCTTCTGGGTGATGTTGGTCAGAAATGCTGATGACTAACCTTCAAGAGCTCTGCAGAGCTGCTGCTTCTGCTGCTCTTCAGCCCATCTCTTGTGCTGCTGCCTTCCAGAGACATTCCACTGGAAACGATGGCATGGCACAGAGCTGCTGCCATAGCCACCGGTCAGCATCAGACCAGCAGCCAAAAAAAATGTTAATGATACCAGTCATCTTCTCAGAAGTTGCAGTTTAAGAATTTGTTTGCCTTTCTGAATTCAAAAACATTGCTTTCGCTTCGCCTCGGTCAGGTCAGTATATGTAGCAGATATAAATATTGTGGGCACAAATTAATATTTAGCAGTATAAGTTCTATTTCTCTTGTATAGGATTTCTTATATAAAACATTCTTTTGCTCTACCGTTCCTCTAGCATTTTGCCAACTAGCAACCAGGCTTTTTTCTGCCTTTCTTCCTCCCATCTCTGTTTGTGTTTTTCTGTATAGAAATACGTTTGGTTATTATGTTGATGATTCCTTTCCTGCTATCTATCTTCCTGACCTCCAGCCTTTCTCTGTTTTTGTTGCCAGCTCACGGATGCTATGACTGTAGGATCGTGCTAACTGACCCCTCTGGAGTTTTCACTTCTCCATGCTTCCCCAGTGATTATCCCAACAGCCAAGCGTGCAAGTGGATCATCCGAGCACCTCATGGATTCATCATACAGCTAACGTTTATTGATTTTGACATTGAAGAAGCTCCGGGCTGCATTTATGACTCGCTGATTTTAGACAATGGAGAAAGCCCAATGAACCTTTGTGGCATCACTGCCAAAGGATTATCCTATAACTCCACCGGAAATGAAATGATCGTGTCATTTAAAAGCGACTTCAGTATCCAAAAGAAAGGTTTTAATGCCAGCTACGTACGAAGTAAGTAAACCCAAAGCATTCCGTCCCTCTTACAGATGTTAGAAGGAAGTGTCCTGTGAGGATTAAATTGACACTTCCTGAAGGAATCAAGTCCTCCAGGAGAAGGGAAAGGATGGGGACGCTGCAGGGTAAAACTACAGAGTTCTCTTGTACGTTTTTGTAACTAATTTATTTTTCTTCAGATTAAAATAAATTATTTTATTCCAGGACATGACATCAAACACGTTAGAAAAACTTCACATGACAAGATTTGAGGCCTGACAGTGCCTCTCCCTGCAGACTTATGCTTTGGTTTGGAAGCAGGACACCTGTCCTTCAGGTCAGCGTGCTTGCAGAGGGACATAGAAACCTAAAGGAGAGCATGAGAGGGAACTTAGCTGAGCCAGAACTGAGGCCAGCCCAGACCTCTGGCCCAGTGGAACACCCAACAGTGGGGAGGAGTTTGTGCAGAAGGCAGATTTTGAAAAGGTGAGGCCCTGGTGAGGCCACATCTGGAATATTGTGTCCAGTTCTGGGCCCCTCAGTGCAAGAAGGACAAGGAACTGCTGGAGAGAGTCCAGCGCAGGGCCACAAAGATGATGATGGGAGTGGAGCATCTCCCTTATGAGCAAAGGCTGAGGGAGCTGGGTCTCTTTAGCTTGGAGAAGAGGAGACTGAGGGAGGACCTCATTAATGTTTATGAATATGGAAAGGGTGACTGCCATGAGGATGGAGCCAGGCTCTTCTCAGTGGCATCCAATGATAGGACAAGGGGAAATGGATATAAGCTGGAACATAGGAGGTTCCACTTAAATATGAGGAAGAACTTCTTCCCAGTAAGGGGAACAGAACACTGGAACAGGCTGCCCAGAGAGGTTGTGGAGTCTCCTTCTCTGGAGATGTTCCAAACCCACCTGGACACGTTCTTGTGTGATCTGATCTAGGTGGTCCTGCTCCAGCAGGGGGATTGGACTAGATGATCCTTTGAGGTCCCTCCCAATCCCTGACATTCTGGGATTCTGTGAAAAGCCTAACAACCGCAAGAATCATGCTTTTTCCCCTGGAAGATAAGGGCACAAATAACACGTGATTGATGTTTGCTTGGTCATTTAAAGCATTAATTAGAACTTGCTGTCACATGACAGTAAAGGACAGCGAGGTAACGCTGATCGCTTACAGGTCCCATATGCTGCTCACCATTCATTCCACTTCAGGGCTATAGTCTGCAGTTGCATACTCTCAGCAAGCTTTCTTTTTGTTGAAGTCACACGCCTTAGACTGAATACTACTGATTGAGCATTTATATCATTGCATTGAACATTTATATTATTGTAAATAATAGTATTGCAAATACTAGTATTGCATTGAGCATTTATATTCTTGTAGCACACATGGTCTGTTGGTTGGCTGGCTGCTGTAGAAACACAGAGCAGGGAGGTTTGCAGTTATCTCTTCAGTCACAAGCACATCTTCCTCACAATTTATTATTTTTTTAATATGTATTACACGTATCTTATATTTTAAAATAATTAAGACAGTGACCCCTAGGAATCATAAAATTAGCCTCAATCATACCAGCAAAATTTGGAATCTGAAAAGAAAAAAGGTAACATCATCTCAGAGGAGCTGACTTCTTTCTACTGAGGACCTTTCATGCTGATGAAATGAATGTAGTAACAATTCTAAGAGCACCTGTTCTCTTCCAAAAGTGGAAGCAAATTTTCTGAAAGGTTTCTTTATTTGAAAATAGCAGCTCTTGCTGTATTGTAAGAAGCTGTAAAATGAAATGGATCGTATAAAATTATATGCAATCAGATTATGCAAAATTATTTATTTATTTATTCCTCTTTAACATTTTAATGTTTAAGTATGACTTTAAGGGATAAGACGACTTACAATTGAAATTGAAAGATGCAGCGTTGCCCTCAAGCGTGTTCAATAAGAAGTTGAGGAAAGGCCCACAGGCAAAGTGGCCTTTTGTCTATATATATACACCTATAGATAATGTATTTTTATGAAAGCAAAAATATTACCTCCATGTCAAATTGAGTAGTACCTTACGTTCATGGATAGCACCATTAACGTTAACTAGTCTTGGAAGATATACTTTCTTTTTGATAAGACAACTGCTCCCCAGTGTGAGTAAAGGTATCAGTGACCTTCACTAGTGACTTATATTTTAATGTTTCACATACATATTAGTTCAGAAACTCTATGTTAAGGCCTGCTGTTAAACATCTAGACTAAGGCTGCAGAATTACTCCAAATCTTTTCATTACTCCAAATTCCTCCTTTCCTTACTCCAAATCTGTAACTCTCACTGACATCTTGGTTTTGACTGTGGATGCCAGGAGAGCTGGCTGCATGCATCTGAGGCAAATGATAACTATTCTGCTTGTTGCCCACAGTTGTGCAATTACATTAGAACACTGTAGAATGTAATTACATTAATATTACATTCTCTTATTACATTAGAATTATTACTTATTATTACTTATTACTTATTATTACTTATTATTACTTATTACTCTCTTCTCTTATTACATTAGAACACTGTTCCAGTAGAACACTGGAACAGGTTGCCCAGAGAGGTGGTGGATGCTCCATCCCTGGAGACGTTCAAGGCCAGGTTGGACGAGGCCCTGAGCAACCTGATCTAGTTGGAGATATCCCTGTTCCTTGCAGGGGAGTTGGACTAGATGACCTTTGAAGGTCCCTTCCAGCCCTAACCATTCTATGATTCTATGATTCTACATTGGGTTCAGAAGATAGTTATAGACAAAGATCATGGCAATGTTTAACCTGGCAATGGATGTAGAAAAGAGGCTTGGTAAAGGGATGATAATGGTTTCCTTTCCAGTTATAAAAGCATGTAGACAACAGGACATCAGTGCACATGCATGCTGAAATTGCAACACATCTGCATGGCAGATGTCCGTGCTACACTCTCCAGTCCTTGCCAAGAGTTCCCAAAGCCATCGGAGAGATTGCACCCCTCCCCCCGCCCTCACTTCAGGTCTCCAGTGGAGTTTCAAAACTCCTCTGTCAAGCCAACACCATTGTAACTTCTACAAGCTTGATACCTGGGCAAAATCATTCATTTGTCCCAGAGTGAGGGGAACTGCGTTATATTCATATTTTATTTAATCTCCCAGAAATGATCATATGTAAATAATAAAATTGTTTTTCACAAAGTAGTGCAAAGTTGCAAAGTAAAGGGCCGTTCAAAGACACACAGCAATTTGCTATCTAGAAATGGCATTTAAAAAGACATTAATGGTACATCCTGATATACGATGTGCACACAAGACAAAATGTATGTGGGGAAAGACAAATATAAGAGAGTAAGTGAGTTTTGGGAGGGAATTAGCTGAGAATAGAACAGCTTTTGTGTGACTGCTTGGTTTCATGTAAGAGTGGTTTCAAACTGAGTTTCACAGAGAGCGTCCTGTTATCCATAACAAGTTGGCCGCCCACGTGAATGTTGACTTTCCTTGTTGTCACCTCCTGCAACACACCAACAGCAGATGGATGGACCATATCCTCAGCTGCAGTTAAAAAAAAAATAAATGTAGCTTTGCTAGTCTGAGGGTAATTATGTCAATTTACACCAGCTGAAGGGCTGGCATGTTAAATAATGTTCTAGTAATAGTTAACCACATAAGTAATAGCTCCACCGATGAGTAAGAGTCACTCAGTCACCAAAAGAAGAAGAAGGATAGCTAACAGACCTCTGTTGGTCCAGAAATGCTTGAGACAATGTCATGTAAAATTATCATGCAGTTGAGTAGTATTGCAGCAGCCCAGATTAAAAGCACAATTCAATGGGGTAGAAACAAAAGTTGGAAGTGTTCAAGGCCAGGTTGGATGAGGCTTTGGGCAACCTGGTGTAGCGGAGGGTGTCCCTGCCCATGGCAGGGGGGTTGAAACTGGATGATCTTTGAGGTCCCTTCCAACCCGAACCATTCTGTGATTCTATAAAACTCTCAAACAGGTATTTTATTATTATTCATTATTATATTATTTTATTATTATTCATTAAAGCTGATGCATTGCTTCCAGCATCAGTGAGAGGGCAGATGGAAGCAGTGAAGCCAAGACAGCAGAAGCCACCATTCAAGCACCAAACTGTCAACTGGCAGGAAACCAGTTTTCGCTGCGAGGGATTGTAAAATGCAGTCTAGGGACTCCTGACTTGCCTGCTTCTAAAAGGGTGTGTGAGATGTGAGACAGCGAGCTGCAAGTAAGCTAGGGGCTCTGAAAAGCAGAGACAGGCTTCATGTCATCCCAGCGCTCCTGTAAAAGCAGATGTGGATCTCAGAACAGTGAGCTGGCCACTCCTGCTGCATCTGGGCTGCCAAGACTTCTGTGCGTTCTTCATGAGTAAATAGCAATATGTCCAAAAAAAAACCCCTGCTCGTTGCAATCTAGTTATCTTCCTAACAGAAACTATTTAACAACGTTCTGGAAGTAGTCTAAACACTTGGATGGCTATTCCAAGAATATATGTATATTCTTCCTCAGAGAGCAACCAGTTTCTCCATTACTAACATCTGAAATTCATCAGTATGATGACCAGTTGTGCAGCAGTGGTCAGGAAATAGAGCTGCACTTCATTTTGATGGCAGAATTCTGTTTTCTCCACGTGGACAAAATACCTGTCAGTTTTGTCCTTTCACTGTACAAGGAAGGTGCCAGTGGTTAAATCTGTCAGATGAGGACAGCAAAGTTAAGTAGGCTTGTTCAGCACCAGAGCAACATCTTCCCAGTTTACTTCTCTTCTTGCACTGTTTAAATGTGACCAAGTGGTCCATAACTTTCCTAACCACCCTCACACAGGCTGGACAATGCTCATATGAATGACCTTGCTTCTTTTTCAAGTCTGGAATCCTTATACTTCTTCTGGAACACTTTCCACGTTACGTAAAGAAGCTTACAGTATAATTAACTCATGAAAAAATGCCCCTGTTTTCAATGGAGAGTTGAACACATTTTCTATCTATAAAATTGTTACAACATACTTTTGCCCTTGGGAAGAAAAAAAAAATCTATGAAGTAAATCCAGTAACTATAAAAGGCTAGTATTTTTCTCTCTTCCCTCCCATTCTCCAGTTGCTGGGTTGGCAGATAATGTGCAATGCTTTATGTTATTTTAATATATAATATATTGGTCAAATTATCTCCTTGTGTATATCCAAACATGGTAGTTTGGTGCTCAGAGTCTTTGCAAGCAGCTGGCAAAGAGAAATTGCAATACCACAATACCACTACACAGAATCCTTGTACCCCAAATACCTGTCTTTTTTCCTGACTATGGCACCCTTCCTTCACATGTCTCATCCTCTCATATTGAAAGGTTTTTATTTCATTCTGAGAAGGGAACAGGTGCAGTAATTAACATATGTGTTGCGGCATCATTTAAAAATCCCAGCGGGAGACTAGGAATTAACTACTGTGGCAGTTATTCTTCAGGTCTAGCAAAAACCAGTTTCACTTTCTGCATATACCCTGTGAAAATCAGTAAAAGAGGTAGCAGGCATTTGCTGGAGATGTGGTCTGCCACAGAACAGCGGAGCAAGAAGTAAAACCGAGAGCTTCTGCAATCTGATCTTGTTGACTTCGATGCCTTTGCATGACTGGTAACTTGGAACTTCTTTCTGTGGTGAAGATTACTAGCATCTTGCTGCCATGAGTGTGCCAATAAAACTGAGCATATTGATACTTTACTTTGAAGAATAACGTTCTCTGAAGTAGAATCATAGAATCATAGAATGGTTTGGGTTGGAAGGGACCTCAAAGATCATCCAGTTCCAACCCCCCTGCCATGGGCAGGGACACCCTCCACTACTCCAGGTTGCCCAAAGCCTCATCCAACCTGGCCTTGAACACTTCCAGGGATGGGGCAGCCACAACTTCTCTGGGCAACCTGTGCCAGTGCCTCCCCACCATCAGGGTGAAGAATTTCTTCCTTCTATCCAATCTAAATCTGCCCTCTTTCAGTTCAAATCCATTGCCCCTTGTCCTGTCACTACACGCCCTTGTAAAAAGTCCCTCTCCAGCTTTTCTGTAGGCCCCCTTTAAGTACTGGAAGGCTGCAATGAACAGAATAGTCTGAATGAACAGAATAGTCATTAATTTACTGATGGAGAAAAACGTATGTGGTGTCATACTGTTTTTCACATTTGGTGACTGCCATTTTGCCAATGCAAATGAGAATACTTAATAACAATTACAGACAGAGTAATTCTGCCCATGCCTAAATACCCTTACTGCAGTGCGTGTTTGCAAGAGAACGAGCCATTTCTAGATACTTGTACAAAATCTAAAACTGCTGACCCAAATGCTAGCAAATAATGCACAGCTTGGGTATAAATATTCACAAACACACGATTGCAGTATTCAACCAGAAGAGTGTTGGGGACAAAACGAGAAGATGCCTAATGTTTTGCAGAAACCTGTTAGCTGAATTCAGGAACAAAAGGCTTCAGCTGGGCAAGGAATGTACTGGGGGCTTTTGCAACATGGACCAGTTGGAGAGGGTCCAGAGGAGGGCCATGAAGATGATAAGAGGGCTGGAGCACCTTTCCTATGAGGACAGGCTGAAAGAGTTGGGGCTGTTCAGCCTGGAGAAGAGGAGGCTCCGGGGTGACCTTATAGCGGTCTTCCAGTACCTCAAGGGGGCCTACAGGAAAGATGGGGACAGGCTGTTCAGGAGGGCCAGTTGTGATAGGACAAGGGGTAATGGTTTTAAAATAGAGGGAGGTAGATTCAGGTTGGATATTAGGAAAAAATTTTTTACCATGAGAGTTGTAGAACACTGGAACAGGTTGCCCAGAGAGGTGGTGGATGCTCCATCCCTGGAGACGTTCAAGGCCCGGTTGGACGAGGCCCTGAGCAACCTGATCTAGTTGGAGATATCCCTGTTCCTTGCAGGGGGGTTGGACTAGATGGCCTTTGAAGGTCCCTTCCAGCCCTAACGATTCTATGATTCTAATATTTAAAAGAAGCAAGGCCTGTACTTCACTGGTGTCATGCAGTCATGCAGACAAGTAATTAAAATAACGTATCTTAAAAGCAAGTCACACTGTGTTTTTCAAATAACTGGTTTATTCCATTGTCTAATGCATCCTTACTAGATGAATGAGTAGTAATTTTTATCAAGTGAGCTGAGGCAAAGTTGGAAGTTAGTAGGTAGTATGTCCTAACATTGCTCTTAATGCAATTTTAAGGGTTGTTCACTGTGTGCAGTGCAGCATTGTCCATGCTGTTGAAAAGGAATTTTGCATATTTTCAGCTGAGTACACTCCCCAGCCAAATTCCCCTTTGTGCATGTTGTTGGTGAATTACAGTGATAAAAACCACTTGATGACTATTTGCTGTCATGAATGTTACTTTAACCCCTGCTGCCAGTCTGCCCTTGCTTCTGTACGATGAATTTATTTTTTTTTTGGGTAATTTATTTGTCTGCTCTCGGTTCTAGTCGCCGTATCTCTGAGGAATCAGAAAGTCATCATTCCCCAGGTTCCCGACGTCGATGCTGTGTCCGTGGCAGAGGGTGTCTCCATGCCAGAGCTTAGCCAGTTCACCCTGTGCTTTGAAGCAACCAAGGGCAGCAGCGATGACAACGACGACTGGAAGGTTTTCTCCTACACCGATGCGTTGTCGACAGAATTCTTCAGCTTCGGGAAGACAACAAAAGGCCATTTTCTGTCCATCTTGGGCACGCAGTGCATCCTTGAGAAAGCATTGCCTCGAAACGCAGAGTTTTTCACTGGAACCTTTCAACAGCTCTGCATCGTAGGGGATACCTTCTCGGGCAGTATAGGTATATATGCCAAAAGCATCTATCATATAGTGTACTGCCGGGATATCTTTAACAAAGTTATCCCTGGGAATGGGAGGCTGGTGCTGGGCTCTAACAGCAATGAAGTGAGCTCTCTAAATGGGGACATTTACAACTTCCGCCTCTGGAATTTCACCATGAATGCGCAAACGCTGGCCAACCTCAGCTGCGATGTGAAAGGAAACATTGTAGACTGGGAAAATGAATTCTGGAGTATTCCAACTTCAGCACTGAAAGCAGAAAACAATTTGAGTTGTGGTGAGTACGCCTTGCCAAATCTTTTTTTTTTTGCTTATTTTCCCCCCACACTTCTACATTGTGCTGAACGTATCATATATCAGCACGGAAGAAAAAGAGAATTCCCCTGAAAGAAAAACAGCTAGATCTTACCTTCCTTAGACTTCAGCTCAGCTCTTACCATCCACAGAGGTTTTGACAGGGTATAGAGGTGATTCCCTGAAGGAAAAGAGCAAGTCCCCTAAGTATATTGAGTTGGTGCTTGAAATGATCTGCACATCAGTTTTTCCTAAACAATTGTTTTATTGGCCTTCTACTCTTATGATATGGGGATAATAGGGAAGTACTTGCTAGCCTCAAGTAAAATTACAGTGGTCTCTGGAGAAGAAAATGTGGGTTAACTAATCATTTAGTACATGTTTTTGTACCTGCCCTTTGGCCCTTTGATTAGCCACGAGGAGCATTTGCTAGCCTTGCGCTGCATGTGCAGAGCCAGCAAAAGCAGTGACAAAACAGCAATGCATATGAGACAGAAAAGTATGAGAAAAGATTAAACTGGAGGAGGCAGACAGGAAGGAAGAGTTTTAGATCAAAATCGTTGGGTTTTATCTTCCTGAGACACATGATCAGTTCTTATTTTAATCAGTAATTGCTGAAGATCTTTCTTCCTGTAGATTACTCCAGAAGATAAATTTCTATACATTGTCCAACCTATTCTCAGACACTTGATTCTCATAAGTGAGCAGGTGTAAATTTTATATTTATATATATATATATATATATGTTATTACAGCTGGTTGATAATTTTCTACTGGAACATTTTTTTCCAGATGAAAAAAAAATCACAACTGAAAAGTCTTAGTCACTTTGGACAAGTATTATTATTAAAAAAAAAAAAGTTAATAGCAACTTTAGAGATATTTGGATAATTATAAAATGCATAGGGGAAAATCTGAATCATGGCCAGCAGTAACCCATAAACACATGTAGAATCATAGCGAATCACAGAATGGTTTGAGTTGGCAGGGACCTCAAAGATCATCCAGTTCCAACCCCCCTGCCATGGGCAGGGACACCCTCCACTACACCAGGTTGCCCAAAGCCTCATCCAACCTGGCCTTGAACACTTCCAGGGATGGGGTACCCACAGCTTCTCTGGGCAACCTGTTCCAGTGCCTCACCGCCCTCGGATTGAATAATTTATTCTTTATATCTAATCTAAATCTGCCCTCTTTCAGTTTAAAGCCATTATTCCTTGTCCTATCACTACACGCCCTTGAAAAAAACAGTACGATGCTTGTGAAAATCAACAGCTATCAACCTTCATGTCCACAGAGTTTGAGCCCTCCTATTGTAGCAAATACATATTTGTTAAAAAAAAAAAAAAAGTCAAACAGTTACAAATATTGGTTCTTTCTGAACCATGTGAGATGTCTTCATATCTAATGTTGTCCTCTCTAGTTTTGCCTTCTTGCTTCTCTGACACCTTACTACTTAAACATAGTTGGAATAGTGTCACTATAAGCATCTCCTGACAGAGAATCTATCAATGTTCTGGGAATCCTTAGCTTAAAACAGAAGCTGACATCATTAAGGTCTGCTAGTTTCTGTATCTAATAGCTCATGAGGGATTAAGGTGGCTTAAAAAACCATCTTGTTTGCTTTAATTTACTCAAACCAGAACGTGAGGCACTCATTGAAAGCTAGACTCACTGTGATGGCTCTCAGCATGCCTCTGCTAAAAAAAAAAATTTAAGCAATACCTCTAAAAACAAGAGTATCTAGGTGCCTTCATCCCTCTACCAGACCAAAGCAAAGGCTGATCTAAACATTGACTGTGACTGATGAAGGCGTTCTGGACAAACAGCTTAATTTAATTTTGATTGGAGTAGAGGTCTTATTCTTCTTTCTGTTGAAGGCTGTGCAGTCCTTTGGCACCAGTGTAATATCATAGCTGTGGTCATAGAAACGGAATATTCATTTTCATTTCACAGCTCTGTTCTTTGGGATGTCGTTGTTCAGCGGTTTCCTTGCAGCAGGACATTATTTTAGAAAACGTATGTTGAACGCAGGTGTCTACAAGCCACTTCAAATGTATCTATATATGTCTTGTTACTTCCTCTGACTAAGCCTATGAGAAAACGAACTCATTGGTCAGTCTTTTTCTTTTGAAGATGTTAAATCACCCCCTATCATACAGGCTTTCCTGAACCAGAGTATTTCCTAAAAGAAAACACTGAGTGCGTTGACCATTTAAAAAATGGTTACTAGTCCCAGAAATGGAATTGTTAGAATTTTCTTCCCTTCATCTTCTTGAATAAAAGCTTTCATTGTAAAACCAGCCTTCAACAGAGAGTTGATGAGTCAGGCTATCAACCACGATTAAACCGCTGGCAGCGAGGAGATGACCCAAACTGATTAGGCTGCATCTAGCAGCAGTGGAAGGATTTATGCAGAAAAGAGGTTGTCACACAGCTCCAATAATGCTTCCACAGGAAGTGGCATTAAAAAAAAAAAACAAAAAAACAAGCATTTAGCAGTGATCTCAACATATCTGTGCTTACATTTTGCAAGGGGTATTATTTTCATCGTTTTTCAGACAAAGCTTTTACAAGTAGATTTACGGAGCAGAAAAACACGGGCAAATTGTTCCAGATCATCTTTTCATAGTTTTACCTTCTCCTGGTTTATTCCTTAGACTGATGTTTTCACAGCTGTGCAATCATAGTGGGGTGTTTCTGGAAGACTTGATGGAATTCTGTTTTTATTGCCCTACCTTTGCACGGCTTACATTTAAAGGTATATGTACACAGCCTGGGTATCTGGGCTAATTTTGAAACAAGTAGTCTGGGTAACGGTCGTGGTGTAACCACATCGGTTCAGAGCTCGGTGAAGGAAAACTGAGGAGCATTTAATCAAATTTAAATGCATTTAATCAAATTTAAATGGCCCAGGGAGGTGGTTGAGTCCCCATCCCTGGATGTGTTTAAGAAAAGGGTGGATGAACTACTTAAGGATATGGTTTAATGGGAGATGAGGGATGGTTGGACTGGATCATCTCTAAGGTCTTTTCCAACCTAGAAATCTATGAAATCTATGAAATTCTGGTACTGATTTTTAGAGCTTGCATTGGCTATACTTACTCAGTTTGAGGGTAAGGTGGCTGCATGTCTGTCCATGCCTGCAGTTGCATTTGCTTCATGTACTCTTCATTTGGGCCCTTCATCCCCAAAGGCCAGAGGAATTCTTACTTTCACTGTCAGATTTAACTCGGGGTGGGATCTGTCTGCCTAAGGCAGCTGAATGATGTTTCAGCCTGAGCTAATTACGCTCAGCAATGTTTATGAATAGGTCAGTGCATCTCATCCTGGACAAGATGTCTCAGTGAAGTCAGAAGTTTTTTTTCTGTAGGAGTGCCCGTTCCTCTCCACTGACGATGAAGAAAGTCTAGTGTGATGAGCAGATACAGATGTCTGACTTTTAGTCACTTGAAGTGAGTGAGATATATCACACAGAGTGTCAGTAATACAGGTCCATATCTGCTGTTCACATTACTGTCCATGCCACTTTGCCCACAGAAGTTGTAGATGCCCCATCCCTGGAAGTGGTCAAGGCCAGGTTGGATGAGGCTTTGGGCAACGTGGTGTAGTGGAGGGTGTCCCTGCCCATGGCAGGGGGGTTGGAACTAGATGATCTTTGAGGTCCCTTCCAACCCCAACCATTCTATGATTCTATGATTCTAAAATCATGATCTTTTTTTAAATACTCACTGAAGAAAATATTAAGGGCCACAGATTTTCCAAGACATCTTCCAAGTGATCTTTCACTGATACGAAACCAGAAGGAGGAACTTACAGCAGGTTTTGATATTGACAGTTTAATATTAGCAAATATTTTTTGGGGAAAAAAAAAAAAATCTCATGCAGGAGGTAGTATATTCACTTAGAATGTCCTTCCTGGAGTTTATAGGAAGTGTACCAAGGAAGTAAATTTGCCTGTATCTCTTAATCCATTTATTAAAAAAAAAAAAAAAAGCTTTTCTATTTGCTGAGGATCACATATTTTGAATTCCACCCCTGTGTTTTGTCAGCAATACATGTAATGGTATTTGTGGCTTGACATGATTTCTGTGTTGAGGCCCCATGCTTCATCTGTTCTTGCATCACAGGAAATACTTTCCTAGCTATCTTTACGAGCTGATGGGTGGTGGCTCTTTAATTTTATGGAAGGATACAAGGTTTGATGAGAGAACCTCATTGAGTCAATATGATTCTGAAGTGGTAAAGCAAAAGCCGAAAGGGCGATGCTCCCAGTAGGTTCAGATTATGTATTTAACAACGTTTCCCCAGTTCTTTTTCTGTAACCTTTATTTGCCAGAGAAGTTGTGGATGCCCCATCCCTGGCAGTGTTCAAGGCCAGGTTGGATGAGGCTTTGGGCAACCTGGTGTAGTGGAGGGTGTCCCTGCCCATGGCAGGGGGTTGGAACTAGATGATCTTTGAGGTCCCTTCCAACCCAAACCATTCTATAATTCTATGATTCTATGATTTGCCCTGTTTTTGTCTCAGATCATCAAAGCGTGTGCATGTTGTTATGAATAATTCAGTTGAGATACAGACTTATAACATTATCTGCCTGTAAATCATGCATACCAGAATATTAATCACCCCCACGCCCTGGGCAGAGGAACAGGTTTAATCACCTTTTATCTGGTTGGTGTGTGTGTCACAGGCGGATTACTCAGAAGCGTGTGGTGGGTAACCTGTGCTCCAGCAACGGAGCGGGTTTGCATCTCCAAGGCACGTGTGGTTGCTCAGGAAGATGGCATAAATCCTTTGGGCACAGTGACCCCCCTGCTTAAAGCCATTTCCCAGGGCACACGCAAGCTGCATTCATTTAACGGGACGTTATTTAGTGAAAGCTAAGAAAACCAGGGGAGGATCAGTCAGTGGCTGTAACTTGCAAGTCAGCAGATTTTTCGTGGATCTCTCGGCCACAACAGAAAATGAAAACATGTAAGTCTTCCAGGCAAATGCTAGCATCAGTTTTGCCACTGAGAGAAGTTAGGAAGAGGACTGTGTCACTGCAAGATATAATATATTTTGACACATAGTAGTTTTATGCCCAGTAGCCAAACCTTTCTAATTGCTCTCCTTTTTTTTTTTTTATTCCTAAAGGCTCATACCTAATTCCCTCTTCTGCAATTGAACCAACCAGTTGTGCAAACCTGGGAAGCCTTTGCCAAGGTAAGAATCCCAGATCATTTTCAGCTTCGTCTTTGTTAAATCTTTATTGTCCTGGATTTTTTTATTCCATTTCTTTTTTTATTATTGTTTCTAAAAGGGTGAGCTGTAATAAAAAATAGCAAGGAAAGGAATTCCTTAGTCTCATCAAGCGTGTGGGTGTCCTGTACATACAATATGTGGAAAAAACGTGGTCTCTCCCTTGGTAATACATTTTCCAAATAGTCTCCATTATATCAAAATTATTCAATTGCTTTCATTTCTTTCTCCTCTTCTTTTCCTCCTGCGCATTTTGACAGTAAATTATTAACCAGGATAAGAAGTGGGTATATCTGTAAATAAAAAATGAGCAATTGTAAACAAAGGAACTAACTATTATTCATTTTTTTCCAATAGCCTATTTTGAGGCTAGATACTTTTGAGATGAGCAGGTAAAAATTTGACATCAAACTGCAAAATCCAGCAGCGATTAGTTACTGAAACACTTGTTACAGCACTTAGTGATGGTTTAATATTGTAAAAATCACCACCTATAAGAATTCATAAGGTCTCTTGAAAGGTCAGCTCGGTCGAATTCAAGGAATAGGTGAACCCTAAAGATTTCCCTGTCATGTGAATCTTTGGACTTTCAAGGGCAGTAATTCCTTTCGCTCTGCTTGGAGGCTTAAAAATGCTCAACAGGGAACGACATCAGCCCATTTCCACAGCACCTTCATGAACACAGACCTGCTGATGAGGTGGCATCCTATGATAAACTTTAATCACAGCAGCAGCTGCACCAAAAATAGTGTCTAGCTCTGTAACCCTTTTCAGGCTGAACGGTGGAGGATGGAGACAGGAGAGAATAAAGTAGAAAAAGGTGGAGGAAATCTCAGAACTCTTTCAAAACTGACGTTTGCAAGTAAATCAGATTAAACTTAAGAATGAAAAGGAAAATGCTCTCTGCTTGCAAAGCCTATAAGAGATCTATCCCAGTCTTCAGCGTACTTCTCCCAGGCTTTCCTGAGGTAAATTTGGTTCAGGTTCTCGGAGCATATTGTACTGGTCTCCACGGGGAAAGTGAAATGCCAGTTATGCCCGTAATTGGATTTGAAATGGTCATTTTCAGACGTCATATTCACAAAGCACAATATGATCTAAATACTACTTCTCAAATACCTTAGGTAAATGTGACAGCAACAATTATGCAGTATTAAGCTTTTTATATGTATAGGGTAATCCAGCCACCATGTAAAAATCTTTGTGTATTCTTTTGGAAGAGCTCTGAGAGTTTTGCTCTAGCAAAATGGCACGGTGCGAAAGGAGAACGTCTTTCATCAGGTCAGCTAATATGGCTGCAGGAATGGACATGCTTTCAGCGAAATAAGGCTGCGTTTCTAAAAGCCTCATCCTTTTTTTCCAGCTTAATTAACTTGTCTAGTGGAAGATATTGCCCCTAATAAAAGACGCTACCTTTCAAACTTGCCTCTCACAACTTCTGAGACCATCACATATTCAATAACCACTATGAGTATTTCCATGAGGGTAATGCTCTTTCTTTCCTCTGAAAAAAATTCCTCCTTTCTTTCTTTACCAAGTGTTTGGTAAAGTGTCACTGGTGTTCTGTGTTTATCATTTTGGAAGTGGCAGAGCACATTCACCACTGTTCACCATCATCATCATCATCATTACTGTGGTAATGATGAAAATCCTAAAAAGATGTCTGTCCGTTTCTGTCAGAACTGCACTTATTTTAAACTGAGAGGCCAGTTTGGATTCTTTTTTTGTTTGTTTGTTGTGTGTTGTGCAATAGCACCAGTAACAAAGTTTGCAGATGCCAGATTATGTCAGCTACAGCCTGATGAAAGACCTGTTTTCTCCGTTACGCTTACAAATATTTTCATTCATTGGAAGATGCCTCCTTTAACAGCGTTGGCTGGAAGATACAGTCAGTAAGAAGCCCGAAAACTTCTTTCTCAGACAATATAGCCCTGAAGTTACACGGAAGAAGAGGTTTTTTTGTGTTATAGAGTGTCACTTGATATACTCACTTTCCCAGTTAGAACATATTTGCCGCAGTCTCCAACTCTTCCTTCTCTTTCCCTAAGTTTCTTTTTTCATTGAAACCTGAACATGAACCTTTCTCCTTAAGCTGAGACCTCAACTTATGAACTTCGGACTTAAAAACTTGGCTAAAATAACTTCACAAAAAAAATAAAAAGTGCAATTTCTTGCCTAAAATACGATTGCTTAGCCTTTCCAGGTTGGTCCTTGAGCAAAACCTGCAAAAGCTGTGTAACACGTATGTGAGATCATACTGCACCGACCTTCAGATTTTAAAAAGAGTTTTCAGGAGAAAAAAAAAAAAGAAATCTGTCAGTGAGTGGATTTGCATTCCCTGGGAGTGATTAGATAAAAGTAAAATATTTTCCAAACTATTCCTCAAAAATTTAACGTCAGGATCTTTGAATTTCTCTAGCATATATACCCTCCCAGTCTGCTGTGAGGGAGATGTGCAGTTTTGGCTTCTCACTCTGAATTTGAAAAGTGTTCTAGCTAGTTCTGCTGGGAAACAGTTGTATGGGAAACAGTTGTATGGGATGAGTCTGGTTAGTGTCGGGGGAACGGTACAGCTGAAATCCAACATGTAGCTTTCAATATGTATATTCCACTCCAATTATTCCAAGCCTGATTTCAATTCTTTTCATTGTATGGAGTTCAGTGGAGTTAATTGGATCCTTACGTGGGTATTTAGTTTCTACATTTGCTTGTCACCTTCCGTCCCTGAGTAGAGACAGTTATTCTTTTCACAAGCAATATTCTAAGTGCATGCATCTTAGAACTTACAAGATCTATTTTCTGGTCTTTGCACAGCTGTTTGGATCTGAAGCTCTCATAAGAGGATTTTGAGTTTATGAAAGCAGTACGGGACTGATCTTGCAACCCTTCCACTGGCAACACTCCCACTAAAGTCAGTGAAAGGGAAGATTGCAGGATTGGGACCTCAGTTCATATCCATTCATCACTTTGTGCAGAAAAAGTAATGTGTTTACTTAACATTTATGGCATTGTTTGTAGATGGTTTCATTTTGCATTGTCATGCGTTGTTCCCATTTTGTCTTACCTCATTAACATTCATTTTTCATTCAAGTTCACCTCTTTCTCATCTTTATTACCAGCTACTGTAAATGCTACTACTCCTACACCACCCACTGTCACCACTAACATGCCCGATACTAATAGAAACGATAAGCCAAACAATGGTAAGAAATCCTGTGTTACATTTTTCCTTGTACTGTGTCTAGAGCAAATTTACTGTGTTTTAAGGTGTGTTTTTCATACTATCATAATGTCAAGGGTCGTGCTCGGTTCTGATCTCATTTACCCTGAAATACATCAGGAGGGACTTCACTGGACCGTGTAAGAGTGGTGTAAATGAGAACAGAACCAAACTCAGTGTTTATTCATACCATGTTTACGTGGTTCTTGTACAAAAGGGACTCTCCTTGTGTCACCCGTCGGATTTACCCGTGCAAAGAGCAAGGGGAGAGAGCGGTGTTTTTAAAAAGGGTCTGAAAAGAATCGAGCTTTTGAAATGCTCTAAGGCTGCAGATCATGAGGTGTTGTGTAGCCCCAGCCTGTGCAGCCAGGGTGGTAGGTGGTAGTATGCTGGGATGGTCTGTTCCTCACTAGTCGGGCGCAGGAGCCAAGTGGAATCGTTCCGATGGAGCAAAGCCACTTCCACTGAGTCAACAGGAATCTTTCCACTGACTTCAAGAAGAGCTGGATCAGACTTTACTAGGGAAAATGTTGACAGTATCAGATATCGTTTATTTTTCATTTAGAAAGATTAAGGGAAAAAATAAGGCAGTAAATGAGCCTATTATTAGCACAGGAAAAAAGCAGGGGTTTCTTTTGAGGTTTTCTCAAATTCTATGATATCACTGTCTCCTGGAGACTGAGCATCATTTGTGAGGTGCTGCTGAAATATTTATTAGTTTGTTAAAGACAGTTGTTAAATATTATTAACACCACAGAGAGATTTCTGCAATTTTCATATGAGGCTTAAAGATATTTTTTGTAAAGATTTGTTTTTCAGTGTGCTCCATCAAAGTAAATTAGAATTTGGGGTTTTTTTGTGTGTGGTTTGGTGGGGTTTTGTTGGTTTGTTTTGGTTGGTTGGTTGGGTTTTTTTTCCCCAAATGCATCAGTTGTTTCTGTGGGATTTAAAATTCTTGAAGTAATTTTTCTTTTGGCAGATCGTTTCTTGTGCATTGGCAATCAGACAGTACAGTAGACAATGTGAAAGAATTTATCTGAATTCAGCCTGCTTGGATTTACTAAGCTGTAGAAGTAAGAAGAAAATATTGCAAATTTCTTCTAAATTGTACTTTCATCTGTTTGTGGAGCCACTCTCTCTATGTTCACCATGAGCAGTTAACTTGATTTTTGTAACTACAGAAGGAACTGAATGCCTTATTAATGTTAGTGTGAATAAAAACTGGACAATTAAGTCCTTTCTTTGGCTTTGAAACTCCCAAGAGAAAGCAGAAAGACTAAGAAAAATAAGCCTAATTCATTTACAGTAGAAGCAAATTAAACTTGCACTCAGCTAGCTGACATCGTTTTCCACTGTTGGTAAGTTGATTTTTAGACCCAGTGCAGACAGCCAAGAACAGAGAGTTAAGTTGCATGTATTTTCTTTAATCCATTAACTATGTGGCTTACTGCACTCAGACCTGCAGGAATTCAGGCTTCCTGCTACGGTTATCTTCAGAATGAAGAGACATTCACCTGAATCCTCCCATTCACGACCACGGAGGCAGCAAGAGTCTAAGATAGAAGGGGTCAAAAACATAGGAATTATCTCAACTCCAATTATTTGGCCAGTGAAGCAAAGGCCTGTCCGTTTCAGTAAAAACTCAGCAGATGAGAACCCAGAGAGAACAAACATGTACAGCTTGTTTCTTCCAGCTATGTCCACATCAGCTGCTTCTGAGGAGATCGGCACCGATACCTTGGCTGCTTTTACAGAAAAAATCAACCTAGAGAATACTGTGACGAATCAGTTACCAAATGAAAATATTTCAGATGATTCTAGAAGTTTATTTCGTGGCACTTCTGATGCAGCAGATGCTGTTACAGAGCCTTCTGTGAGTGCAGCAGTTCCTCTTCTTCAAAACACAAGTCCTAGTGCGGAGCTGGCACTGGCTTTGGCAGGTGGGCTTGGTCATTCCGTCTCCGCGTCAGCGTTCCGCTCTCCCCTCAGCAGCAGCATCACTGCTTATGGACACAAGGAAGAAACCACATGGATTTCGACCTCCAACAACAGTGCAACCAACTTCATGCGTACAAGCGACCTCTTGGAGCCTGAGAGTTGGTGGAGTGAGACTGTATTTCATCCTCATATCACCTCTGACATCCAAGAAAACAGACATTCTCTTTCTAGCTTGTCTGTATCACCTACAGAAGAGAAATCCTCGTTCCAAAAAAGTAGGCTAGTTTTGCTAAATTTCACACCTGAAAATTTTTACCTGGAAGTGATAGGAGGCAATGCCGATAGGAAACCTTCTTCTGTGCTAGCAGCAGGCAGTGAATTTCAGTTTAGAAAATCTACGTGCATTAAGGAACATCATTCAGGAGACGTTGCAAATTTAACCTCTGCGGAGACTCCGTGTGCCAACCCGACAGCTTTTTTTCAAAACATGGAAAAACCGTACACAAAATTTATGCCTGACATTCAACTGACAAATTCAGACCCGGGACGCAGTAGAGAACTGCCAACATTTTCAGCACTTCTGTTAGAAACAGGCTGGACGAGCTCAGTGTTTGAGCAGGTTGTAATGACCCTGCCTGTTTATCAACAGTTGTTGACTGATATACACGTAGAAAGTAGCAGCATATTTACGTCTACTAGCAATTACCAGTCTCGTTATTTAAAACATTCAGCACATTTTCAAAAGCCAAGTGAGACTCTCAGAAATGGAGTCCTGGAGAACAATTTAGATGCATTTCATGATAGTAATCAAAATGAAGAATCAACTTTTTCCATATTAGAGCCAGAGAACGTGAATAGGGTCAGCAACAGCTGGGACTCAGGTTTCTTGGATCTTTCAACAAAATATGTAGGTATTTCCCCTTCTTTAACAGCAAGTTTCTGGACCGGTTCCTACCATTCGAAAGAAGCATCTCAAGTGTTTTCTGGGGAGCCATCAGAAAATTGGTGGCTCTCACTTAACAAACTTCTCTCTTCCCCAACGGAGAGATTGCCATCCATCAGTTCACCCGCTAAGTCTGACAGTATCTCTGAACAAACATCTGCCGTTAGATTAATAGGTCACAGGGCTGGAGAAGTGACCTTCTCTAGTCGTATGTCCACCTTGGAAACACAAATCTTTAGTTCATTTATTCCAGGCCTTTCAAAGAGAATTTCAAAAAGTAGTGGCACAACAATATCAGAGTTGCAGTCAACAATGAACTTTGCAAACCTAACCATGTCTTCCAACAGTGAATCTTATTTTGATTTTCCTTTCCCTTCCCTGGAAGCACCTTTGAGTCAACCCTCTGTACAGGCACAGATAAGTCCCTTTGATAAGGTACTTGAAAACTCCACAGAAAAATTAATGATGTCTGATACTTGGCACATGCAAACTGGAACTGACAGAGTAAGTGATCAAACCAATATGATTTTCCTGAACAATAGGCAGCAGCTTGTTTCTGTCCTTCCAACACATTCTGGAACCCAGACTTCATGTTCAAGGCATAGCCAAGCTTCTTTCTTGATCAATACACCATTTAAGAGTTTGATAAACAGTACAAGAACACATGGACCACCACAGTCTCAAAGTCTTTCAGTGAATGATGCTCTATCAAATGCTATTGATAAAGCAAGAAGTAAAGTTCAAATAGATGCAGGTATTTCTTTAAAAAACATCAATTTGGTGAGTTCTGACGTCCTTCCAATGATGTCTTTGGAATTAAGGCACCTTCTTCATTCAGACTCAAAATTCAGAGTCAGTGTGCCTCCTAACAGCTACTTGACGCCTCCACTCTCACAAAGTTTTCAGAACCATCTTGATAGAATTTCTCCAAGCCTGATCCCTCAGTGGGACATAGCAGAGTTAAACTTGCCAACAACAGTAACACCGAGAAGTCATCTAACTCTTTCGGGACAAAACTCCATTGAAAATCAAAGGGACAATCTGAGATACTCTCTATGGTCAATAGAAGAAGAAATCATTGGTAATACTGAAGACATAAGGAATTCTGCTGTTCTGACACCAACAAATGTTTTGAGGCTTTCCAAATGGGATTCAGAAGGGGAGGCATATGGATCCTTTAGCAAGCACAGAGAAGGAATGTCTTCTCTGGATATTGTTAGTACTCATGCCTTGGATTTTGAAAATGCTGATTATGGACGGTTTGCAAATCTCTCTTCCATTCTTGAATCATCAAGAACTGCAATAATGAATGATGTGATACCTTTGTCACCTTCATACAGTGGGGTTATTATTGAGCACAAAGAGACCATTTGGAACGGCGCTCTGATGACACCTGGAACCGCAGTCCATCCGTCTTTCACGCAGTCCCAAATGCCAGTTTCTTCTGCCGTGTACCATCAGTCATCAGTTTCAGCACACGTTCATTCCTTGGCCAATTTATCACCTGGGGCAAGCCAAAATACCACCCCTTATCCACCACTGAATCAACCTCCTAGCTCTCCTGCAGTCTTTTTATCATGTTTGTGTTATTCCTTCGCTGAGCAGGGCTGCCTTTGTCGACACGAGGACAACTACAGTATGTCAAGCTGTTAAGTTAGATGTAGAAAAAAAACCAAAACAGATCATCTTATCTATTAGATATTCAGTTGGTAGACGGAACATAGAAGTAGCTGACTTTCATCCTGTAGATATAAATCCATTTAGCATATGAAAAGATTTTAGAATAGTAATTTAATTGTAGTAGAAGGGAATTTGTAACATCTTAATGGTTAATCATTAACGTGTGATGTCTGATTTTTGTGTACTTTTCTAAGACAGCTCTCATGAGACTCTGAGAATAATATACATTGTTATGTATTATCTATATTTTTATTCAATTTTATTGTTTGAGATTGTATGAATTTTTTTTCACTTACAGTATTCCTATATTTTTGAGGATTTAACTTTCAAAAAGCAAAGATTTTCCAAAATAAACTTTTGCAAAATTTGACTAATAGAATTTAAAAAAAAACAATGCTGATTTTTCATTGATCATTATATTTTTGTAGTTGGTGGTGGGTGTGGTGAGAATTGTTTTTCTAGGTTCTTTTTTTGTCTTTTTTCAAACTAACTTTGACTACTTTTCATCAGTATTCTGCCCATAAAAATATTTTTTTTTCATTCAGCATTTTGAGGTGGGATTTCCACTGTTTAACTTGGAGAGTGAGAAATCATTTTTAGTTTTCACTATCTGCCACTGCAGTCTCCTGAGAGTGTTTAAAAATGTAGATTAGTTCTTTGTTCTTTCTTCACTTCGTTAAAACATGCTTTGGGTCACCATCTGGTGGAGGTCTTGAAGCTGTTGACTAGTTTGTAGTTACTGTGTTTGATTTTAAAAATGCTTCACATATTCCCATATTAAAGTGACTTTGTCCATATACATAATTATATAAATGAGGTTATAATTATGTATATGGTTATATGAATGTGTGAGAATACATATAAGGCACACGTTCTGTATATGTGTTTCTGTATA
Source organism: Tauraco erythrolophus (assembly GCF_009769465.1). Classification (NCBI taxonomy): domain Eukaryota; kingdom Metazoa; phylum Chordata; class Aves; order Musophagiformes; family Musophagidae; genus Tauraco; species Tauraco erythrolophus. Next base: position 3,341,727 of record NC_141466.1, on the reverse strand, counting down.
GCACATATAAAAGATATATTATACATACACAATTGAATATATGTATTTACAGAGCTATATCCATATAAATGAGGTCCAAGTCTTGCAAGTGTTTTCAACTTGCCCAAAGTCAAATTTTCTACTTCCAAAGAATTTTTTTTTCCACTCTTTTTATTTGAAACTATCACAGTAATAATAAACTAAAATATATTTTCATATTAAACTGCACGCCAAATTTGTGTGTCTGCTGAGTTAAGGGAGGGAAAAAAGAAAATAAATCAAAAAGCAAGAAAGTTCATTCTACTCAGATCTAAAATTTATTCACAGCTTACCAAAGAAGATAACTAGTAAACCATCTTCCTGCAACAAATGGATTCTGTAGTATTTTACCATAAAGGAATATTCATACTAATCCCAGTGATCATATGATCAATTCTATAATTGATCATCAAGCCAGCTCATGAATAGGATAGTAACCAATAGGCACAATTAAATCAGAAAATACTGACTTCAAATTGTTTTTCAGATAGAATCATAGAATTATAGAATCATAGAATGGTTAGGGTTGGAAGGGACCTTAAAGATCAAGATACTTCCATTTCAAGCTCTTGTGAAATGATTATCTGTGAAGTTGTAAAATTATTACAGTTGTTCCACACGTACATAACGAGAGTGAAAGGTCTTTTATTTAGACTCAAAAAGATTCAACAGTTCCTTTACAATCAAGAAAAAAAAAAGGGATTTCTGTGTGATTGTTGTGATGTCCTGTTCTGTCCTATGTAGTGTCGCTGTAAGATTTACGTAAGATTTCTATAAATACGTGCGTCTGTGATCAAGACTCACAACTTTGGTAGCCATCCCGAACCAGGCAGTGCCACATGTGTGCAAACGTGCAAGTGAATTGATCCAGAAGCTCTCAAACCTCCCCCACATCCTGCAAAATTTCATCCAACCGGCGCGTGCAGAATTCTTAGTAGCTTAATGACAAAAATTTGACTTTTAACACAGAGCATAACTCTGAGATGATTTGATGTTATTTATTGGATGTGAACTCTTGTCATGCTGCCTACCAGCTCATGAGCTTAAAGAGAATTTATATTTACCCAGTGCCATTTCAAAACAATTTTACTGACTGTAAAATTGCTCCAAGCCAAGTGTTACACATTTTGTGACTGAAAGGTTGTTTGTTCAGCTGCCAGCTTTGGAAAGCCAATGTGGGTTCTTCTACTATCTAGCCATCACCAGGCTGGAGAGCAAAGACTGTGCTGTGAAAAAAAGAGCTGGGTATCCCTTCTCCTCCCTAATTCTGTCCTCAGTTAGCTTGTTACTTTCACTTGATTCATAGATTCATAGATTTCTAGGTTGGAAAAGACCTTAGAGATCATCGAGTCCAACCATCCCTAATCCCCATTAAACCATATCGCTGAGTAGATGAGCTTTACCTGCTCTCACAAAGTTTTAAGTCTAGTCTGCAGTGCCTGAATTCTGGGTTATAACGATATGACAGAGAGCAAAATTCATCCATGTTACAGACTTCATAATCATGATTACAAGAAGGGTGTGTAGTGATAGGACAAGGGGCAATGGATTTAAACTGAAAGAGGGCAGATTTAGGTTAGATATAAAAAAGAAATTCTTTACATTGAGGGTGGTGAGGTACTGGAACAGGTTGCCCAGAGAAGTTGTGGCTGCCCCATCCCTGGAAGTGTTCAAGGCCAGGTTGGATGAGGCATTGGGCAACCTGGTGTAGTGGAGGGTGTCCCTGCCCATGGCAGGGGGGTTGGAAATAGATGATCTTTGAGGTCCCTTCCAACCCTAACCATTCTATGATTCTATGATTCTATGATTATTTTTTAAATTCATGGCACTTTCATGATCTTGTTTTTATACACCACATTAAAGGCACGTGCAAATTACTATTTATATGTGCATTGTTTATGAGTTTCCACGTCACAAGTGTCTCTAAAAACATGGAGGGGGAGGGAATTCTTGTCTGATTCGACAGGACTAGTGAGAATGGGCCCAAGCCTGCAGGGCTTGCTCACTCCAAACTTGCATAATGCCAACAAGAGCTTGAAGTGTCCTTGTATCTGGGGTTCAGTCCAATCTCTACATTCATCATGAAACTTAACTCTCGTTATTAAAAAGGTGAATTTGCTCAGTTTGTAACATTATAATGCTGTTTTTAATGGACAGGTGGGCTGTTCTACAGGATATCTATAACTGTCTTTAGTTCCAACTCCGATTCAGTGTCGAAAGTACACGATGTGGTTGCGGAATGGGTAAGTTAAGTTTTCTTTCCTGTGTGATTACATATATGAATCTGTCCCATGGATGTTACCAATCTGAAAAGGGAAAAAAAGAGAGAGAATGCCAAATAAATTCTTAAATTAATGTGTTCTTTGAAGATCTTTCTGTTATCGATTTGCACAGTAATGAATTCAGGTCTAGATGGGGCTATTAGTCACTATGGATACGATTTTGAAATGTATCCACTATACCAGCTAGCTTCTTAAGAAATGTAGATACTAGTTGAGATTTTGGAAAGTACGGAGAAATCAGACTCGTGCTCTGAAAGAGGTAGATGTCTAAGTTCCAACATCACTATATAGAGCAAAATTTTTCTCCCCAAATACTAATGTGGTTTTGAAGTTATATTGTGAAAGAAATAATAAAAACCAGGTGGTATTTGTTTGTGTGAGTCAATACACTTTTCCAATTTACTCTAATGTTCTCTACTTCAGAAGTCGTCTGCTGTAGGTCAGTTGTTGGGGTTTCTAGTAGCCTCTGGTTTTTCAGCCCATTTTAGCAGACATAAACTCCTTTCTGGGCCCTCTAGGTGGAGAATTCTTGAAGTTTCTGCCTCTGAAAGTTTCTCCTGTCTAAATATAGATAGTCTCTGTCCTTTTTGACAGTTCACATAGGGGCACTCACACAATCCATAAGTAGTCTTTATACCAACTACTTACAGGGAAATATGATGTCATAAGTATATAGCAATTATTCTTCAGATTTCATAGATTTCATAGATTTCATAGATTTCTAGGTTGGAAAAGACCTCAGAGATCATCGAGTCCAACCATCCCTAATCCCCATTAAACCATATCCCTAAGTAGATCATCCACCCTATTCTTAAACACATCCAGGGATGGGGACTCAACCACCTCCCTGGGCAGCCTATTCCAGTGGCTGACAACCCTTTCAGAGAAGAAATACTTCCTAACATCCAACCTGAATCTCCCCTGACTAAGCTTATACCCATTTCCTCTTGTTCTATCACCCATCATCACCCATTTCTTTTAATAAACCTGGAGGCTTTCAGCTTTCAGAAGCTAAGGAAGAGAAACCACCTGTAGTCATCTACAAGCCAGAAGTGCAGCCATCCACACCTGCCAAGGTTGTTCTCTTAGCAGCAGTAGCCAGGCGAAGTACGTAGGTACCTGAGCCAAAGAATCCAGAAAGGTGTCACTTGGCCCTAGCAGAACATGCAAAAGTGTCTCCCAGGAGGAAAACTGAGCAGCCACTGCCCACTCAGAATAAATAGTACAGAGGTCTGGAAAAAAGATCTTCATAAGGTTGTAGACTTTTAGGTGAAAATTGACCCTGTAGTTTTGTCAGGAAATCTTTTGTAAGCAAAGTGTTTCTGAGAATTTAAGATGGGGAAGAGAGGGAGAAAAGGAAAAGTTGCTCTCACTTGTACTCTGTGTCATGACCTTACAAAGATTTCCTTCTGTCAGTAAAAAAGCCCACGTCTCTCACTACCACTGTTACATCTAATACAACTGTCGCCTCGCTGAAATGGGACAGTATTCTTTTTGCTTCGAAAAACTGAAGGGGATTTCTCAAGGGAGAGAAGGGTGAAATTCTAACTCTGTCTTAAGCAACAAAGAGCCCCAGTAACACCTCACCATTCATGTGATCAATGTCTTCCTGTTTTTCAGCTAAACCGTACTTTCCAGAACTGGAATTACACTGTGTATGTGGTCAATATCAGGTAAATGAAGGGGGAAGATGTTTACGCTATGTTCCTTTTGTGAATTAGCTCATCTTAATTAATGTTTATTTCTTTTATAGCATCCACCCTGGCTCCATGAAAGAGGGAGTAAGAGAAAAAAGAAGTATTAAAAGGTAATATTTTTAAACATGTTTTCTTGATAGAGGCAACAGCTGCTATTCTACGTGACTCCAGACCCCTCCTAGAGACCCCCAGATCCTCCCAGACACATTCTACACCCTCCCAGTTGTATCTGAGAGCCCTCAGACCCATCATAGAGACCCCAGATCCATTCTAAACCCTCCTACACCCCTCCTACAGCCCCCAGACTCCTCCTAGAGTCACTGGATTTATTCTCTTGAACCCGAGCCTTTAGAGTTAACAGACATCTTACTGGGTGCAAAACACTGAAAGATCACGCTAGAATTGAAAGCCAAACTGGTGTGAGTTAAGCTATTTACCATATGCTCTCATTTCCTGGCTTCTACTGGGCTCAGAGGCACTGGAGTTGGGACGGCCTCAAAGGCAGCCAAAGAAAGTTAGTGGGTCACACCCCCTGAAAATTGGGCCTCGGGGGATTTCTTTGAAAGCAGCAAACTGATTTCTCAGGGATATATGGGTAGGGAGTGAATCTTAGGACCAAATTAAGGAGGGAGAACCAAAACGTAATTAGTCTTGTAAGGAGCAGCAAGTGGGTATGAGAGGCATCTGTTTGCAGTGTAGGTGAAAGCCCCTTAGGAAAGGACTTTGCTGACTCTTGAGAACTGCCATGACGACAGCTGGGCTTTTTAATTTCGGAGATAGCCCAGTATTCCAAATTTACCATCAGGAAGTAGTTACTGATGCTTCCAGTTTTCGACAGAGTTTACCTAGACGTGAAAAGATTTGTAAAAGGTACCATCTCCTTCCCACACACCCACAGCAGAAAGACAGCCTTTACTGGCAAAGCCATTTAACTGGTATAGTGTAAACCCAGTCTCTGAATGGGCCATTTTGCTGCTTGACCTACATTTGCAGTGGGGTGTAGTGATGTGGGTGGGATTTTTTTTTCACACTTCTAAATGATACGGTTAAGCCAGCAAAACCTTTTAAGTGGAGACCATGCCTCAGGTCTTACCAACAATCCAGGACTGCTGAGGAATGTGAAGCTTTCCCCATCCTTATTCCTGCATCTTTTACCAGGCTAGTAGCCCAGCTTGTCAGCATCTGTTCTCCTCTAGACAGCACACCTGATTGCTTCTCATCTCACCTTCTCACCATCCTGTCCTCTGGATTCTGTTTCTTCTTCCCAGTATATAGAAAAAAGAGGTGAAAAGGGAGAAATTATTCTAGTAATTCCTTTTTTTCCTTTCCTTTTCCTTTTTCCTTTTTCTTTTCCTTTTTTCTTTTCCTTATCCTTTTTCCTTTTTCTTTTTCCTTTTCCTTTTCCTTTTCCTTTTCCTTTTCCTTTTTTCCTTTTCCTTTTTTCCTTTCCTTTTTTCCTTTTTCCTTTTTTCCTTTTCTTTTCCTTTTCCTTTTCCTTTTCCTTTTTTCCTTTTCCTTTTTCCTTTTCCTTTTCCCTTTCCCTTTCCTTTTCCTTCCTTTCTGACATACAGTGTATATGGCACTAAATTACTTATAATAATATATCACTGTTATGGGGAAGTAACCCCATTCCTATTTACTTTGCTCATCATATGTAATTTCAGAGGCAACGGAATTACATGTTCATAATATGTCAGGAAGTTTTTCAAGTGAGGTCTGATGAGAAGCTGGTCTTCCCATGGGCTCTAGTGCGCTTTGTGTCAAGGCCAAATGGCTTCTTGTCAGCATTCTGAATAATTTAGTAGAAATGCTAATCATGTCACACAAAATGTTACTGTTCTCTGAATAATCAAGATTATTATGCTGTGCATGTTTTCTTAGAAAAGAAAAAAAAAAGAAGTCAAGATTCTGCCCAACCTAGCAACCCAGTTTAATCGAGTTACATGATATGTGACTAACAAAAATTACACTTTTTACACATTCTTGCATGTATTTTCATGCATCATTTACCTCTTACAGGAGAAACGTTTGGGAAAAGTTGGTGTTCTCCCAGCTTTAGGTCTTCTGTGTATAGGTCTATCATTGTATATTGTTTCCCTTCTGAAACAAAAGAAGGATCAGGTTCCCAGTAGTCTTCAGTGTTTCTGGATTTAGTCATCAGGTTTCCAGTTCTTTGAGGATCACATAGCTGTTTCTACATTTTGTGAGAAAGAAATCTGCTGGATTTCTGAAGATCCAGAAAGCAAACTTTTTTCCCTACTACTTCCCGATCACTGCTTTCAAGATACTTTGTGAAGTTTTCCATTTTCTTGAATTTGTCCTGAAATTGTAAGGAAATCCTACAAGATACCAGAGTAATGTTTTGGGGTATAAAAACTTAACAGGATACAGATTGGAAATTTTTAATCCCTGATGAAAGTAATGTTAATTTCTCACTACTCAGGTAATCCTCTGAAATTTTATGGCTAAATTCTTGTATGTAACTTACTCACAGTGTAATTTACACAGTTTCTATTCATTAAATATTCCTATGTTATTTCTGTGAATAGTTGTCCAAAGATTTTCTTATTTCTCCATTTTGGATAGTCAAAAGTAAGTCTGTTGCAGTTGTAGACATTCCACTATTTCCCTTAGTTTTTAAGTACTTTTTATTCCATTTACCTTCACGTTCATCTGAACAGAATTTCACATCACGGTTAAAATTTAAGACCTAACGCTTAAGTATCATGGCCTTAACGTTATCTTTTAAAGAAGTGAACATATTAGTCTTTCTCTAACTCACTAAACCTTATCTCTCTTTTCTGAATTGTCCACAAGATCATAGTCTTATTATTTCTAAGCCACTATCATAATTCTTTAAATTTCTCTTTGAGAACTTTTCCCTCTCTTTACATAAATTCATATTCTTATCATTTAGATCACATTTTTTTCCTTACCTTTTGGATTAGTATTTTATAAAACTGTAAAAAAAAAAAACACAACCAAACAAAAATAAACAACAGAATAACCTTTCCCAATGTTTTCGATGCATTTTACTTTGCTTCAGCCCTTATTTACCACGCTGTTATCTTATCAAGGAACTTCTGTTATTGGTCTCCCCACCTAGTCTTCTTGCAAGTGAAAGAGGAAGAATCATTAGAGAGAATGATTCAGAGAAACATTGAATTTGGAAGTGGGAGGTAGGAAGCTGGCTTTTTTTGGCACGTTAAAAATAGATGTTTTCCAAATATATGTTTTAAACTGGACTGCGTTCTGGAGAAGAGCAAAACAAAACAAAAATATGTGTGAGTGGATTGTTGTTCTTTCATCGCTGAGTCCTGTGAGCTGCAGAAATCCAAAGTACACTGTGCTTATTATGCATTTATGTACACGGTGATGAGAGACAAACAGAGTGCCAAGTCCAGAAGTGCATGTTCTTATCAGCACCTTTCATACTGTGACATCTCTGGATGACAGCAGTATATCAAGCTAATAATTTGGTAGATTATTAACTGCTTTAATAGACAGGATTTTGTCACAGCTATACGTGACTTTGTGTTTCATTTTTTCCTCTGGTCATACTGTTTCCATCTCTTAATGAGAGGGCAGCTGTTCCAAAGAAGGCAGACAGGAGTTCAGAATGGGCTATGGACATAGCTGTTTCTTCATCCCCCATTATTTTGCACAAACCTTTGAAAGTGAAGCCAGTTTGTGCATTTTATGGAGATAAATTATAAACATGTTTGTTTCTTTCATTAATTCTTTGCCATTTATGACTCTGCAGCATTGTCAAAACTTTCTATGACTGCTGCTGCTGCTTTTCTCGGAAGGGTCCTACTGATCCCAGGTCTTGCAAGATGACTATATAGGGCTGCCTCAGTAGGGGAATTGGTCTTTATTAAGCAGCTCAGCTCCCCTGCTTCTCCTTGCTTCTGTTATTTTGCAAGTGATTTTGAGAATTCAGGCCCCAATTTATTTATAACCTTTTCTCCACTTAACATACAAAGAAGATTATGCTGGCTTCGATTTCTGCTACTTGATTGTTGTCATTTTGGCCTATTTCCTGTGTTCATTTGCTTCTACTATGTGAAACAACTTAGTGTTAGTCCTGTAAAACAACTCATCCAAATTAAAACCCACAGTGATAGCAATCTGTGCGAAGACCACTAAACTTACAGAAATCCTCTCTCCAAGGAAGGAAAATAGAGAGGAAAGCAGGAAATCGGAGGTGCCCATGCCTAGTCCTGCTTTTTTGAAGTCCGTGGGAGTTTTGCCACCAGTGTCAGTGAGGCAGATTCAGGCTCCTGCATGCTGTGTTCTTGGGTGCTGTGTTGCTTAATGGAAAGTTTAATGCACTTGGATAAAACTTGAGCTAATTAGATTGTGTAATAGTTTTAGACAGGAGTTAACAACATCAGAGCAGCATGATTTTGCTTTTATAGTCCTCTAAGTATTTTGACCAAGTAAAGTACTAGGCTTTTGCATTCTTTGTAGATTGCTTCAAATTATTTGTTATGAAATAATAATGCTGTTCTGCTTATAAATGAATACATCTGTGATGCCTGTTCCTATTTTAAACATTTTCCTGGTTTCTACTGGCGAGGTTTTAGAATCATAGAATGGTTAGGGTTGGAAGGGACCTCAAAGATCATCTAGGAACAACTTGGGCTTGGCCCACCCCTGCTCCCCCCGACTTCACCTTCAGTGTTACTGAAGGCAGTAAGGGTCAACCTTGACCAGTGCTGAGCAACATTTTAAAATGCCACATAATGTGTGCATTGTGTGTAATATTTCTGCTTGAAAAACTGACCAGAAAGAGCCAAGCAGAAATGCACAGGTTTCTCCACAGCGACCTGCTGGCATCTTGTGTCCATGGCATGTAAAGAAAACCTTCATCACGGATGGAGGAGTTTGGGAATTCCTCCCGAGTGACTGAAGGGTGATCCCTTCTTAGTCTCCTGCTGAAGCTGCATGCTCTTGGTCCCATTTCCAATGGCTCCCTTTGTTTTTCCACTGACTTTAACTGGATTTAGTGTAGGGCTGACGTTGTTAGCTGTCATTTTTAGGAAAGTCATGTATTGGGGAATGGGGGTTTTCTTTGTTGTTTTGGAACATAGTTCAAGCGTAACCAAAAACTTATTTCAGTGAAGACCAGCTGTTGAAATGTGAGGGATTCCAGCCCTTTCTGTTTTGCCTTTCTGCTACTTTCTCTAATAATAAATAGTCTTTATACCAAATCATCACATATATACAAGTGCTTTCTATTGAAAAGCTGTATCTGTTTGTGTTCCCACACCAGATCTCCAGGAGGAGCAAGTCCTGGAGACACACGGACAGGCACAGAGGCGTAACCACGCTGCTCACAGCACTGTTCTGATACAATGGCCATTAACTTAAAAGGAAGGCTTAGGAGTCCAAAATCCAAAAAGCAGCTGCAAGTATTCTCATTAGTGAAATGGCATTAAAAGAGCTGGCATCATCTCTCAGTGTCAAAGTGGACAACATTGTGTCCTGAAGTCTCAGCTTTTATTTTTTTTCTATAACATCATCTTCTGCTGAGAAAGGAACCTCTTCTTCCTCGCCATTACTTTGAACATGGTCTATTATGCCCAGTCCTACTTTTTTGCTCTCTGTTCTAAACATTTTATTGATGTCCCAGTCAAAATCACCTCAAGTAAAAGTTTATCCACAACTCAGATGCTTTTGCAGAATGCTTTTAATTTCCCTCTACTTTCATACTTCTTTCTGTCTCATTCTGTGTGTTTTCTAACATTCTGTCTGCTGTTTCTGTTACCTCCTCACTGGGTGACTTACGCAACAGTCAGCTCTTTTCTTATCTGTCCAGTGAATGTGAAGAAGTTAGTACTGTTTGCAGGTGACTATGTGGACCTGCCTCTGCTGCCAGTCTTGAGTTATAGCTACACCACTGCTTATTTTTTATATATATTATAGCTACACCAAAGCCAACATAACAGCAAGATTGGTAAGAATTTAATGCTGGCATCTTAATTTTCTTTTTTTTAAATGCGCCAGGGTAGTTAGGAATGAAATTCCCAGTGACTTTTAGGGGAAACTTAGATTCCCTGAGTGCTTAGGTGCTTTAAAGATGATTCTTTAAATCCAGTAACATGAACTACGAAAGAAATTAACAGTGATTTGCTAAACAGTTTGACAACCACAGTAATTCAATATTAGTTCAGCCTGTCTAGTACCACTGAAGCGAGAGGAGAAACACGCCAATTATCAACCACATATCTTCAGGTATGAGACAGCCTGTGCTCCACGGTTGGCATGGTTTGTTAATCCTTCCTTCAGGCTCCTCGCACGGCGTAGCAGTGAGACCACAGCCCGTGTGTAGGCACACTGTCCTGGAATAGCTCTGAGTCACGCTGCCGGAGAAGAAAGCCGGCTTTGTGGTACGCGCCGCGGCAGCGCCGGCACCCCCTCTGCCTCCTGGGCCTCTGATGAGGATGCAGCTTCGTAAACTCCTCTCTCTGAGCCAGCTTAGCTCAACAGACCAGGACAGAGTGGGATAGATGCCAGTCTTCCCCTGCTTTCCTGCTTGCTCCCTCTGCCACCATTTCAGTCAGAGAGGCACAAATGCTTATCCCCGTTGTGTTTGCCTACACCGCAGTCCGTGGTTTTGTATTGGCAGCAGTACCACTAGCAGTACAGGTCACTGTAGGTGACGTGTAATTTGGAATTGATTACTGCTGTGAGAACCTGTCTGCTTTTATATGGCACACAATAAAAGATGTAAGGTTGGGTGTAGCAAATACTGTCCTTCCAGTACCTAAAGGGGGCCTAGAGGAAAGCTGGAGAGGGACTTTTTCCAAGGGCATGTAGTGACAGGACAAGGGGCAATGGATTTAAACTGAAAGAGGGCAGATTTAGATTGGATCTAAGGAAGAAATTTTTCACTCTGAGGGTGGTGAGGCACTGGCACAGGTTGCCCAGAGAAGTTGTGGCTGCCCCATCCCTGGAAATGTTCAAGGCCAGGTTGGATGAGGCTTTGGGCAACCTGGTGTAGTGGAGGGTGTCCCTGCCCATGGCAGGGGGGTTGGAACTAGATGATCTTTGAGGTCCCTTCCAACCCAAACCATTCTAAGATTCTATGATTCTAAATCTGGTGGCATCAGCAGAGCATGGCAGTGTTGCCATTTATTTGCGTGTATGCCTGCTGTTTCCCAAATCAAGAATTTTGTCCTTCACCATTAAAATGTTTTCTTTCTGGGACTTGAATGTGACAAAAGTGGAAGGAAGCACTCAGCTTCATATTGCGTCAGCTGTCAAGCTAAAAGGTATTTATTTACTTTGGGAAGCTGGCATGAGTCATTCTGAAAAGTTTATAGAAATTGTTTTCATCATAATATGGAACAGGCTCTTATTACACAGTATACATGTCCTGTGCTCTGAGAGTTTCTCAGGAAACAAATAACAAAGTGGTTTAACAGATTATTTTTATCAGTGCTTCATAATCAATACTTTTCTCTATAATTGTTCAAGATAACTGTAACCAGTTCTACCTCGTCTATCATTGTCCCTTCTGGGGTTTTTTGCCATTATCCCTCCACACAGTCGTGGGTACTAAATATCATTTGGGTTATTTGGGAGTCCTGCAATAGGCAGCACAGCAGTAGCAGTGACTGCTCACTTGTGACTTCTGTTTTGCAGCCAAAGTGCTGAGGTAGGGAGTGACATTGGTATATTAAGTTTTCCTCTTCTGAAGTAAAGGGAATAGATGAATGAAGCCAGAATCTTTTAGGAAAGATGGTTAAGTGCCAGGAGACTCTGGGGCTGAAGTACTGGAGGGCTGAAATCATTGGCAATCCTTTAGGCAATTTCCATGCTTCTGCTAAAAATAAATGCCATAATAAAGTTGTGCCTCGTAATGTACCCGAGATATACAGCAAAAGCCTGCTAATGCACATCCACCTACTGAGGCTGTTGCCATATGTTAAACACTCCACAGAGATAAAAGGAATGTTAGGAGGAACTCAGCATCTCTGGGAGCCAGGGAGGAGCAACCCGGCCAGGGATATCTGGAATTTCTCTGCTAAAATACATCCACTGGGGAAAAAACAGGCCAAGCCAGCAGGTAGTCATATTTTTATCTTTTTCTCCAGCAACATGTTACCAGTAAAACAGCAAATATGGCAAGTAAAAAGAAAAAGTGTACTGGTATTCATCAAAAAAAAAAAAAAGAAAACACAACAAAAATCCCGCCAACCAGGGAATGTGTATTTCTATTTACACATTTCTTTACATCTGCAACAGTGACATGTGTGGAGCATTGAGTTCACGTTCATGATTTCTTTAGGAGTACTGCGTCCAGTTCTGGAGCCCCCAACATAAGAAGGACATGGACCAGTTGGAGAGGGTCCAGAGGAGGGCCACGAAGATGATAAGAGGACTGGAGCACCTTTCCTATGAGGACAGGCTGAAAGAGTTGGGGCTGTTCAGCCTGGAGAAGAGGAGGCTCCGGGGTGACCTTATAGCGGTCTTCCAGTACCTCAAGGGGGCCTACAAGAAAGATGGGGAGAGGCTGTTCAGGAGGGCCAGTTATGATAGGACAAGGGGTAGTGGTTTTAAAATAGAGGGAGGTAGGTTCAGGTTGGATATTAGGAAAAAATTTTTTACTATGAGAGTGGTAGAACACTGGAACAGGTTGCCCAGAGAGGTGGTGGATGCTCCATCCCTGGAGACGTTCAAGGCCAGGTTGGACAAGGCCCTGAGCAACCTGATCTAGTTGGAGATATCCCTGTTCCTTGCAGGGGGGTTGGACTAGATGACCTTTGAAGGTCCCTTCCAGCCCTAACCATTCTATGATTCTATGATTCTATGAGGTTTGGACTTTTCTTTTTTCATTTTTTTCCTAGGCTGAGAGATCATTTTCTGATGCCAGCTCTTTTAATGCCATTTCACTAATGAGAATACTTCCGAATCATTGGTTGGGGTTATTCAGTTTTCAGAATGATGTCTGACAGAAAGAGGTTTAAATCTGCCATTAAAGAGCAACATCTGTACACTAAGCTGCAGTTTTATACTGTACCAGACTAGGCACCTCTGGAATCATAGAATCATAGAATGGTTAGGGTTGGAAGAGACCTTAAGGATCATCTAGTTCCAACCCCCCTGCCATGGACAGGGACACCCTCCACTACACCAGGTTGCCCAAAGCCTCATCCAACCTGGCCTTGAACACTTCCAGGGATGGGGCATCTACAACTTCTCTGGGCAACCTGTGCCAGTGCCTCACCACTCTCAGAGTGAAAAATTTCTTTCTTATATCTAACCTAAATCTGCCCTCTTTCAGTTTAAATCCATTGCCCCTTGTCCTATCACTACATGCCCTTGTAAAAAGTCCCTCTCCAGCTTTCCTGTAGCCCCTTTAGGTACTGGAAGGCTGCAATAAGATCACCCCGGAGCCTTCTCTTCTCCAGGCTGAAAAGTACAACTCTGAGCTGTCATCATGGGGATGACTTTCTTGAGGATTTTTGGAAATGATATCATGGTCTGTCAAGGAAGGGGTACCTGAAAACCCTACTAGCCCTCTCCCACACAGCAGCCATACAGATTTTTTCTCCTGCTCTTCTTCAAGTAGACCACAAACCCCTGTGGCTCACAGCTGCTTCTTGCACGGGGGGCCGCTGGTGGGAGCAGCTGGGTTCGGTGTGTGCCCTGCTCACTCTGTGTGTGCTGGCACTGCTGCCACTTCCCAGGCTGCCAGGAACTGCTCCCACACCACGAAGGTCTGTCTTTATTCAGGCTGCTCGGTATCCAAGGGCAAGGCTAAGACGAAGACAGCCCGAAGCAGGCTTGCTTTTTCCTTCTTTCCACATTTTGACTCCCATAGAGATCCAATGTTCCATGCTTCAGTGGCGTCACCTCCTACTAGCCAAAGCCAAGCAATGCTCTTGGGTACCGACATACTCTCTTCTCCAACATGTGTTTTCTGTGTCCCAGGAGGAAATTTTTGAACCTTCCACTCTGGGCTTCTTTCCTGCATCCTGCTAGAACTGCTTTTCTGTTCATTATTTCCCTTCCAGAAAAGCTATGTTTTTGGACAAGGGTGGGGACTGTTTTATTTCTCTCACAGGAAAGAGACTCGGGCACTTTGAACTACTTCTTATGCCCAAGAAAGTAGCAGTGGGCTACGGTACAAAACAGCTATTAATGCTCAAACTTGAATTACTCATCTGAGCAACTAGACTTTCCTAATTAGGACTAAAACTTTCAGAAGTGTGTCAGGGTGTTTTTCACTCCATCAAAATTTAGACATTTAGATGTTCATTTAAATGTAACATCTGTTTTTCATTAATGTCCTAGTCTTCCTCTGTAGTCGGTGGAGAGATAGGCTTGTCCCATCCTGACAAGTTTTGTAAGATGGGATGAATCAGCTCTTCAGTTCCTAAGCCATCAACAACCAGATTTTTAAATTTAATTAGGGCCCATTTAGAACTCGCAACTCACAAATTTATGCTTTCATCTTTTAATATCTTTTAAAATAATCTAAATCTTCTGAAAATATTTCTTAGCTCTTTTGACCAGATGCTTCTTTAGTGGTAACTAGAGGATGAAATGTCTCACCTGTACTTTCTTGTCGTGGCCCTATGTATTCAAAAATAATCATTTACAGATAATGAGCAACATTGTCTTGGTGACACTGTTCCGTACTCAGAAAACCAGAGTTTGTCAGATATTTTTATTTCCACACATTTGGCCTCTGCTGTTCTGACTCAAACACTCGGATAATTTTCCTTGCAGTTTTGGGGTTTTGGCTCTTCTGGTTTATAATTCTACCAACAACATCAATTTAGAAGAGGAAGACATCCGACAGAAGCTCATAAATAATAATGGGACCATGGAAGGAGGATATAAGCTTCATACTGTGGATGTTGATCCAGTGGGTAAGTAGTTTTCAGCTTTGTAACACCATAGATTTTGTTTGCTTGCCCAGAAATATGCTTGTCCATCTTCTGTGTTAAAATAATCACACACTTCCAAATGATACGACTGTTTCAGATTTTAAATCGTCCTTTTAAGCTTCATTGTTCCACTAATCTCAGAGCTCCGTGCTCAAGATCTCTTTTAACACAAACACAGTCATCCAGATTCCTTTAGTCGGTGTTTTGCTGTCTGATTCAAAGAGGCTGGGACAGTTCCTGGCAGCTCCTCTGGCAGTTGGAGGATAAAGAAGTATGATTTACAGCCAGAGCTATAACGAGACATTTTGGACCTCCAAGACCTCTCATGCCCACTCCTCAACTCAACCCTGTTGTTTGTGCTCCTGACAGCTGCTGCCCTTAATCAGTCTCCTTTTAGCTCTCATCTTTTCCCATTCAACTTCTTCCAGCCAGAGACTGCCCTTCCCTGTGGAGGGAGGAGGTGGGGGCTGGTGGAGTGCAAGTGGACGCAACACGCTTGTCCAATCTTTCCCTCGCACAGCAGCAGTGTATGTCATTCCCTGTGGTGCACCCCTCCGTTGCCACTACTCTATAGATACCAACCTTGCATTTCATTTGAAGACATTAGGAAGAAATTCTTCAGTAGGAGGGTGGTAAGACTTTGGAATAAATTGCCCAGAGAAGTTGTGGATGCCCCCTCCCTGGAGGTGTTCAAGGCCAGGCTGGACGGAGCCTTGAGTAGCCTGATCTAGTTGAGAGGCGTCCCTGCCCATGACAGGGAGGTTGGATTAGATGATCTCTGAGGTCCCTTCCAGCCTGTGCCATTCTGTGATTCTTTCTATGATTCTACAGCTTTGTGCTGTAGACTGGTTGATGAGCTGAGAACAAGAAATGGAAGATGAGCAGACAAAGAAATTTACCGTTAATGGTGATGTATTTTTACTTTTATAGAAAAATGTTTAGCTGAAGAAAACCCTCCGAACTACTTTTGGCCAGATACCAGACCAACTGTGACCAACATCACATTATGCCATGGGAGCTCTGTTCAGACTGCATCAAGAACATGGTAGGTGTTCAAATACCTGAGAAGCTGAGAGCTTCAAATGCAACTTTCTGGTTATATAGTTTAATTGCACCCTCCAAAACGGTTGCCATTGGCTGGTATTGTATTTCAGAAAGATGATTTCTATACTGTGAGAGATTATGTGTGCACAGTAAGAGTATGTACTTGATTGGTAAGAAAAAAAAGCTCATCTGCCACTTCTGTAGGGAATATTGAGGCCCATAATTAATACATGTTGAAAGTCACTATAAAAATAGCACTTTCTTACAGAATGAAGTGACTTTCTTCAAGTCATGATGTCTACGTTACTGAAACCAAAGTTTCACATTTGCTACCACTCTGCTACTACTATCTGACTTGTATAAAAAATTCTCAGCAAAATTCTGTGAAGATATGTGTTTGGTTTAATACAGAACCTCTCATCTCATTAAGGGAAAGTAAAAGAAATCCTGTGAAACAAGCATTTTGCCAGTAGTTAATCATATTGAAGGTGAGAATAATGTCATGCCTAAAGATTTGAACTTGTGTTCTTAAGGTTCAGAATAAGTTTTCCCTAATGTGGACTTTCTTTGTGAACATCTACAAAGATTTAGATACTGTATCTCTATTTGTCATTTGTAAAATGGGAATATTGTTACTTCCTGTGATATATTACCAAAACAATATGGCTTTGATCTCCTTTGACTGCCTGGAACATGGCTATGATGTTGCAATATTAATTAATTTCTTTAGTATTTAGGATGATCACTATCAAATGCAATATAGTAGTCTTATCCACCCACATTGCATCTGGAACATGTTCTGAGAAGACCAGATCTTTTACTTTTTGAAAACAATATGGCAACATGGATATGAATCAGCTTCGAGGTTCTGTGCCAAACAGGAAAGAAACCAGCATTATATTTAACTAACTCACTTCCTCAGCCTCTTAACCTTGCACAAGAACTCTTGGGTTCTGATTGACCGACTTTTGTTGTAGAGTGAGTAGTGCAGAATTCAAATTGTTTTTATGTCAGAGCCTCAGAATCATTAAAAATTAAGGCTTCTGGCCTTTGCTGCCCTGGTATTGCTTATCTTTATTGTTCATTTGTGGTCTACACAATACCATTGATTGTCTGTGTACAGCACTTCTCGTAAAAATATTGCTGTGTTCTGCACTGTGCTATGGTTTCCTCACCTCTGCCTCCACCAGCTTTTGCTGATATGGAGCACAGGTGGGATGTGTTTTGAGAGAAGAGGAAGCTCTTCTAATGGTCTCTTCTAGTCCGGTGCATCCCACAGTAGAAGGTTACCTGCTAGTGGGCTGTTATAATGAAGATGATCAACTGAGGAGTAACTTTATTCTATCATGTGCTGAGTGAAAGGGTCATTTTTCCCATTGTCCATCCTGCCTTTGCCATGCTGTGATAACATGATTGTCTTTAAAGAAAAATGAGGAAAAAAGATGTTTGATTTTGGAGCCATATCTGAGTATTTTGCTATGGTAAGACTTTTTTTAAAAAAAACATTTTGAAAAAAAATCTTTATTCTTTTAATATAAAATATCTTTTAAATATCTGCCCCTCATCTCGAACCTGGATCTGATGGTGACCTGCCCTAGTTTTGGTGGCACAAGTTTGTATCTTCACATAGCTCCTGGGCATGTTCTTCTGAGAGGTATTGCAACTTGCTATTGACTTGATCAAAGCCATTTGTATCAAAGGGAAATTATAGAAACAGCATCTGATTAGGCCACAATAGGGGCATAATAGTTTGTGTCAACATTTGGATCTTTCCTGATACACGAGGCCAGAATTTCCACTGATGTAGTTTATCAAATCAGTATAGGAATCAACTGGGAATTTGTTCAAAAGAACTAGGGTTTGTCTCAGCGTTGTCCCTGTATTGATTGCATATTTCCACTGTCAAGCATACATATTTCATTTTACTAGGGGCCATGTTGCTAGGAAAATTGTGAATTGAGAAGCGTGGACCACTGTGACACCTATAAAAGAACTCTGAAACACTTACATAGTTTTACTTTTGTATTTCATGTGAATTTTGTCATTTTTCCTCTTTAGCTATTTGGGTCTGCAGAATTATACATCATACTGGGGCCAGCCTGATCTTAGAAATTGCACAGGTGGGTATATTGCTGCTGGTCTTTGGCTAAAGGCATAGCTTTGTAGACTTTGGTTATTGCTTACTATAAGGAAGTTACATTAAGGGAGAATATTTTCCTCCTTTATGCTAAGTTGCTTAGAATCTTTCTGAAAAATCAGTGCAAAGTAAACATCTGAACTCTGCGAAGTGCACCAAGTAGAATTAAGCCCACCCATGAAAAGCTCTGGGTACCAATTAATGAAATAAATCAAACTCTTCAGGTAATTTAAGCAAGGATAGAGGCAAATTTTTAAATGTTTCCAGTGCCTGTAGGTGCCAGTGGAAAGACTCCCACTCTTCACTGGGCTTACGATCAGACATTTTCAGATTTATTCTCAGTTTGCAAAATACCCCTTGATGTCATCCTGGCCTTAAAGGGGTAATAAAATGAATAGACAACAATTTTATGGCCCCCTTTTTTAGTGCCAGAACTAGTGAGGAGAGTGATACTCCTATAAGCAACTCAGAGCACCTCCAGTAAGCTCCTGTTCTGAACTTCTTTCTTGGAGAAGTCTCTTTTTCTCTCTCCACTGATAGAGGGGTCCTCAGGAGCCTGGTTACCTCACTTAGTTGATGGAGTACTTCCAGCCAGGCTATATGAAAACGTCGTTTCATGTAAAATGAACATTCTATAGTAAATGTAGCAAAAGCTGTATTATAAACCACAACTTTAAAAAGACACTGATTAAAGAAGGCTGATCTTCTTTCCAAATCTCATTTGCAAATTCAAATAAATCTCAAATATTTCGTTATTGTAAAATGTTAGTGTTTACACTAGTTTTCTGTGCAGGTGGCATCAAATTTACAGTTTAACATGTGATTTACAGTAATTTTTTGCCATCAGACACACTATCAAACTCTCCTTACCAGGAAGATTCTTCTCGTGAAATTTGCTGGTGTGTTGTGCTTGCCAGCCCTCTGAGCGAGAGTACGATCCTCTGAAGGAACTGAAACATTTACACTGGGGTCAGACTTTCTCCCCAAAGCCTAAAAAAATGAATATTCTGTCAGTTATAGTGACTTGAGAAGCATTTGTTTCACTTCAAGAGTGAAACTGTTTTTCCCAGTGAAAAAAAAAAAGGATAGCATAAGGAGAAAAAAAGAGAGAAAATATGCTTTCGATTTCTTGCTTCCTTTTTTTTCTTTCAATCAGCCTTTTCAATAATTGTTTGGATTTACAAATGCAAATCAAATTAAGGAAAAGAAAGGCACAGCCAATGAGAACGGTGTATAATAATCAGCAGGTTCTATATACTTTTTCATAAAATTACAAATTTGATAAAATGATAGTAAGTACCACAGGACGTGCTTTAGCTTTCAACAATGAAGATAAAAATTTGTATTTCTGAATTACTTCAGGACTGATATGCCTTATTTTCTCTTTTTACTTCATTTTTCATGTATGCTTACAGAAAATGCAGCTGATATAGCCAATCAGCTTCTAAATCTCACTGGTGAAGGGCAGCAGCTAACCTCAGACAAAGTAAATGATGTTGTTCAGAAGCTCAAAAAAATTGTGAACGATGAAGAAATTGACCAATCTCTGGGTTCTACCGTGGTGACAATTTTTTCCAATATTCTGAACAGTTCAGACAGTGTGTTGGCAGCATCATCTTCAGAGTAAGTACTTCTGCATTTGAGACAAGCTTTTGAGAGCAACGTGCAAGGTGGGAAGGATTCACCCTTCCATATGTAGACAAACAATTGCAGTACAAAAATCGAACTTTTCTGATTTCCAGCAAAAATAATTTTCCAAATTAGATATACAAATATTTCTTCTTGTACTAAAATTAATGTGCATGACAAAGGTAAAGTATTTGGAAAAGAAGTCTCCTGATACGTGACACAGCATAGGTTTAAGTATTGCTGAAAAATTATTTCAGGACCAGTGATACGTAGTCAGATAGTTTCTGTCAATCAAAAGCATTTGTTTTCAACAGAGATACATAAAATTATGGCCTGACAGTCTTCTTGTGAACACACAGATGGGTGATACAAACACAGTCAATAATAAAAGGATCATCTTAAACATGGAGTGTATACAGAGTATGGTTTGTGGTTATTTTTCCTGTATTCAATTTTTAGAATAATTTTATTTCTGTCTTTAGAGCTCTAAAAACTATTGATGCCTTGGCTTTAAAGATCCAGTTCACTGGGCCCTCCATGAGTATTTCAACACGAAATCTCGCACTTGGAGTGTCTTCTATAAACTCAACTTCATTCAAAGGTGGTTCTTTCAGTGTCAGTCCACAGAATAATGCATCGGATTTCCAGGTATGGAACAAGCAGTCGTATTTGAACATGAAATGTGCCTGTTGTTCCAAGTGTGTTTGCTGTGGTTCCTATAAAACCACTTACAACTCCCAATTCTCCCCCTACTTTCTATTTCCTTTTTCCTGCAATCACCCAAACAGATTTATGTAGTATTTCCTTGAGTGTTAGAAAACCCAGATAAACTTACATGTTCCACACGGATGAAAGGTAATTTGCATACAGATCCAGAAGAGACTTTATCATTTTTAGTTTTTTTTTTTTTAAACTAATGAAAAGGGAAAATAATCTTTAACAGTCTGCTGTATTACCCATTGTACAGTAACTAACAATTTGATTGATACATTTCAGCTTTAGAATAAAGACACCTAAATGTAGCTATCTACATGTAGATTTCTGCAGGTACAGCAGGTCTTCAATCTTCTAGTATACTTTAAACACCTACTGTGAACAGAGACCTAAGGCTGATCCAGTTGTCCACATGTAGCTTGATAGGCTTGTGCCATTTGAGATGTCCGAGGCTGTTCAAGACATTCCCATGGAGCTCGACCAGCCTAGACATGAAAATAAAAGAAACACAGATCACTCAAAATGCAGAATGGTCTCCAGTACTACAGTATCTAGACAGGCTGCTATAGTTAAGATATTTGTCATCATGTCAAAAAAAATTTGTTCTTTTTTTTCACAAAAAGAAAAAGAATAAAAAAAGAATAAAAAAAGCTCAGACATCTAAAAGCTGTGCAGTAGCATTTGAGATGCACATGAGCACCTATTGGGATAGTCCAAAGGTTCTGCTGAAATCAGTAGCAATGAGATATCTAGACTTTTTAAATTTAACTATGTGCCTATCTGCATCTTATGGCACCTAAATGCTTTTAAAAATGTAGTGCAATATATTTTTTTCACAGTTATATAATAAGTCTATGACAGAGGTAATGTAATCTCAGTTTCCTTAGTTAGGAGTCTAATTGTTGAAGTACAGTGAGCCTTTCTTGGAGAAACACATAGAAAAGATTAAATGGAAAAATTAAAAAAATTACTATTGTTTGGGCCAGAGGAACCAAATCTGAATCCAAGCAAAACATGGCATTAAGAAAATGGTTAAAGACTAATCATTAGAGTATAAGCATCTTATGGGACCAAATAATTCCCGCTGCAAATTGGCAAGACAACAATCTTAATAAATATCTGATCATTTTATAAAATGCTATGTACTGTAAAAATCAAAAAGAGTAGCGAAGGCAGTACTAAAATAAAGTAGTAGTAATATAATAAGCTGCAGGCTTTTTACATGCTGTGTTTATAGACTTTGGATCAAAACTCAAATGCTAGGTTAAATAGATTCAAATGGATTTAATGTAATTGAGTTTTCACATATTTATATTGATAGGCATTTTGGCTAAAAATTCTTTGAATCAATTTTATTCGAAATTTTTGATGATCGTGAATCTAATTTTTTTTGCTCTCTTATTAATGAAGCTCAATAGCTGATTGTTCTTTGATTGTTACCAAAGGAACGTTTCTCCTCCAGATTTCATCCTGTATTTATGGAAAGAGGAAAGGAAAAATTCTGAAGTCAGGTTTGGGATGTTCGCATGTATAATAAGAATTACCATCTGTGGCTTGAGGACATCCAGGAATTTTCTTGCCCAGGAATCATTTATTACAGCACTGTCTAAATAATCATAAAATCCAAACTCTGTCAAACTATTTATAATGTTCCTACTGGAACATGGGTTTGTTCTCAGACTTTTACATTTCCAACAGCTGATTGAAAATTCTTAACATCCTTCCTACCAGAAAAGTCTGCAACAGCTGTGGTCTCTGTTTATATTTTCCATGCCTATCAGGACAGATACTTGCTATCCCTGCTGGAGGGAGATTCCCTTGTGAAAGTCCAGGTTTTTCACCAGTGATGCAATGATCTATCCCAGGCTCATCAGAGAGCATTAAACTCTTCAAGCTGCATGTCAGAATGTTTCCAGATTTTTTTCTTAAAGTAGATATCAAGCAAATGTATCCATGGCAATATGGAAAGATTCTATTTCAGTCCCCTGTGTCTTTCTCTTTCTTGCCAAACCTTTGACTGCTGGGCTTTGGTGATTCATATTATTAAATTGTTCCTGTAATATATCCGTACTTCTTTATAGAAGCCTCTTCCACTCTGTTTGCAGACAATACCTAATGGGACATCTTTACCACGCACATGCTTTCTGTTTAATGTGGCAGAATTATCCTTTGAAAACCTTTTATTCAACTGCATTTAGCCCCGTCGGGAGATATCTGGGAACCACTTCTTATTTCCAGGGGCACCTGTTATTCACAGTAAATCAGTGAAAATTTAGAAGTTAAATAAATCTGTTATTCACAGTAAATCAGGGAAAATTTAGAAGTTAAATAAATCTATATCAGTAGCCTATGGCTTTTAACTTTCTGTTAAATAATGGTGCTTTTAGAATCACATGATTGATCATGAGAGGCATAAATCCATGACCAAGTTGCCTCTGGAGGAGTCAGGAGTGTGAGTTTCCTTATCTCAGTAAAATTCTTGAACACTTTTACTATAGAGTCACTGAGAGATGGATTTCTCCCCTTCCTTTGATGGGCAGGGTGGCACACCTTGAGCATGCCATGGTGCGAGAACGTGCAGTCATAGTGTTGCTGCCTGCAATGGTAGCTAATGAAATGCAGGTTTGCATCCTCATTTATTTCCTGCTCCCTTGTTACATCCCTGTGCCATAGAGGGCTTTCAGCTGTCTGACACGTTGCCAGTATAGGTGAAGCTTCTATTGATGGCAGAAAGTGTCTTTCTTTGTGCTTCATAGCACGATAAATGTAGAGAGGTGGCACTAATCATTATTTTAAAATCTCCCTTCTGTAACGGGGAAACTAGAAAAGCTCATAAGAGAATTAATTCACATGTATAGATCAAGCCAAATAATACAACTCAAGAAAGAAGGATTCAGAGTGTATTTTTCAGTTCCAAACATTGTTTGGTATGAGAAAAAGTATCTTGAAGGTTAGTAAAAATTATTGTGACTGCCGTTATTGCAATCTCATTCTTTCCAAATCATCGTTATAGCAGTGGAGGAGTTTGTTTATTTGTTTGCTTTATCTAATACCTTTCTGTAGCAGAAGGCTGATCTCATGTTGGAAGGGTGGGAAAACCTCCTCAGCCTTTTATTTATTGATTAATTGATTGATTGCATCAACTTTTACATAGGTACAGGTCATATTAGTGTTGACTGGTTCTAGTTCTCTGTTTAGGTATCTTTGTGTAAGGATGTGAATCCAGTTGTGGACCATGGATGGTTTGGTTTTTTGTTTGAACATGTTCCTCTGTTGTTTTTATTTAACAGATAGATTTTGACAAAGATCAGACAAACGCCTACGCTTCTGTTGTTCTGCCACCAAGTTTACTGAAGAATTTAAGCCAAGATGAGTTTGAAGTTATATCCAGGGCTCAGTTTACTTTCTTCAATAAAAATGGTCTTTTTCAGGTAAACTTTAATGTGTTTGAAGTCATTTCAGTTAGGGCAAGTCAAAAGCAGCTGCTAAAAGTTTCCTGTAGTGTAATCATTTAACGGCATCTCGTGAGTTATAGGAACGAGAAGGTGATAGCACTAGAGTCAGTGTTACGTTCAGAGTGACAAAATAGCTGGAGTGCCCAAGTCGAATTCAAGTCAGTGATTTGACTGCAAATTCCTGTCACATGAGATAAACTTTTTCTCAAGATGATCTATGGAAAACTGGATCCCAGCTGCTTATAATCAGAGTAAAGTAGAAAGGCCTCTTAAAGGGCATAACTTCTGTTAAAATGCACGAATGCATACAATCATAGAATCATAGAATGGTTTGGGTTGGAAGGAATCTCAAAGGTCATCTAGTTCCAACCCCCTTGCCATGGGCAGGGACAC
The DNA here is from genome assembly GCF_009769465.1 of Tauraco erythrolophus. Lineage (NCBI taxonomy): Eukaryota > Metazoa > Chordata > Aves > Musophagiformes > Musophagidae > Tauraco > Tauraco erythrolophus. The sequence continues at coordinate 3,317,451 of NC_141466.1, read as the reverse complement.
CCTCCACTACACCAGGTTGCTCAAAGCCTCATCCAACCTGGCCTTGAACACTTCCAGGGATCTCCTTGATGTTCAGTGGAGCCAGGTTCTTTTCTATCAGGAGGGAATTTGGCCTGTAACACTGCCAAGTACTCTCTCTTTTCCTTAGAAGAGTTGGTTGGCACTCATATCTAGCTGACTACTTATATTCAGTTGGAAACTCTGGGCTGATGGTCATCAGCCGGAGAATATTTGTTTCTATACGTACTATTCTTCTTTTCATATTAGTATTCTCATAAGCACAATGTGTTTTAATATGGAATAAGGATAACAATACTTGTACCTGAAAACTAAAGTGACTCAGGTAGTTTTAATTTCTTCCTCTTTGGGTCCCATCACATGATAATTTTAAATAGTTGCTGTATGGTAGATGCCAAAAAAATTAGGAAGAGTTTGCCGCTGGGAAAAAAAAAAACAACCAAAACCATACCTATTTTGAAAAAAATAATGAGTTAATGAAGAAGGAAACATTGTTTCATAGTGAACCGTAGGCTGAGCCTCAGAAGACTTGAGTTTGTTTTCCCATTAGTATTTAAAGTGACCTTTGGCTCTTGTGCATCCGCAGAACTCTGTAGTATTGTATTGTCCCTATATTATCGTTTTTATTGGCAGTGTATCCAGATTCTTCAGATAATCTAGGCAAGAAAATACCCATGACCCTCAGTTGCCTTCTGAAATACACTCCAAAGTATCTTTAACTATTTAAAATAGGGTTCATTTTAATCCTACTTTTGAGAAAAACAGGATGGATATATTTCATAAAGAAACCAGAAGAATACAGATGTAGGCTTGTCATAATGGCTTAAAATCATATAAAGTCAGAATGTGTCCTTTAATGGTGCTAGAATATGTTTCTAAGGGATACTTACTAAGTCACTGAAAAGCCAAAACCAGAAAAATTTGCGCTTAAATTTGCAGCTAAAATACCTTCCATTTTTTTTGTATCTTTTTCAAACTATTCATGGGTGAGATGTTCAACAGAATTAATTAAAAATGTGTAAAACTCACATTTTAGTAAGTCTAAAAATAGTCTTAAAAAATAAATAAGTAAAGGCTAAAAATAAAGCCTAAAAATAAATTGATCCACATGCCATCTCAAACCCAATAGCTTTATCCATTAGTATAAAAGTATTTCATAAATATATTTATTCCATTTGCAATTAAAAAAAAAAAAAAACTAATGCTATCAGCTGTATTCTTTATAATCATTCAACATAACAGTGAAACATCATACTTTTCAGCACTGGAGGTTTTGGGGGTTTTTTCAACTGAGAGAATGCTAGTAAGTTTTATCTTATCCTTCAATAAAATCTGATGGTTACATTATTTAGAAGACGATATGAAAAAATGATGTAAGGGATTCATTTCACAAAAGGCAGATGTGTTCAATATACATACTTATGCCTGAACTGTTGTATATAAGTTGCCTTCAAAGCCAGTCGATGGAAAAGAATGGACACCATTGAGGTGTGACTCGGAGGGAAAGTGAGTGGCGATAGATTTCATTTGACCTAACATTTGCTGCTGGCAGTGACCAAGTTTTCCAGCTTCCCATGAGGCCAGCCAGGCATGCAACTCTGCAAGTTTTAATGGAAGATCATCTAAAGAAAATAGTATTTCCAAAGCACTTGCATTTTAATGAATCATCAGTTTCCAAGGAAGACTTCTCTTTTCGAAAGTTCTCAACCTGGTACTTTTTCACTGCAGGTTAGAAATGGCATTGCTCAGTGATAACGTCACTCTTTTAGTTAAATTCCCATCAAATAAGACCTTGTTGAAAATATTATCTCCTCCAGTATGTAACTGTTCTTTGAATTTGTTTACTGCTTCTTAGTCATTCATTGTAAGATGGAGGATAATTTGGCTACTATACACAGAAAACAGGTTGTTCTCCAAAAAATTTACATCTCCTAAAAAGGATAGCGTTGACAGTAAGATAAGAAAGCTAGTTCATTCTTGCTTAGGGAAGTGAGCTAATCGTATCATGGATTGTTATCTGCTACATTGTTTGAGTTATGATTTTGTTGGCCTCAGGCACAATGATTAAAAGAGGAATTTATGCCTTCTAACCTCTCTCTGTAATTGTGCCTATATATGTTTATAAGGAAAATAGGGAAGCTTCCATGAGGCAAACCCATAATTTGATTTTATAAACATAATGTTCTTATATTGCGTGATCGAAAGTGTAGAAATGCTGACAATTTATTTATTCTGGCATGCTGCAAAAATGAAACTGTGTGTGCTGGCTTTATGTTGTGTGCTATGTAAGAATTCATTATATTCTTCTGAATCTTTCAAAGGATGCGGAAAATCCTGCCAATTTGACTAGTTTTGTGGTGGCATGCAGTATTGGAAACATAACCATTCAGGATCTTCAGGACTATGTGACGGTTACAATTAAACATACCAAAATTCAGGTAAGACAAGACTGATTATTCGGGGAAACAGGAATGCAGATTATATATAGTAAAGGCTGAGCAGATAGCCTGATTGGATGGATTTTGAGTATGAACATAAACTCAAATGGAAATAAAAACTCTAGAACAAAAGTGAGCAAAAAGTAAAAGCAAATAACCTCTCCCATCCTCACACATGCCTATTCCATTCATGATCTAACATTTGTCTGAAAAACTGTTGATTCTGCTACTCAGAGGCAATTTCTGTGTCAAAAACTGGAGGCAAAACCTCTGTTTATGATTATGTTCATCACCAGTGAGCAGGGACACGATTTATTACGCTGGAGTTTTAAAATGGCTTGAATTCTTTGATCAAACATGAATATCTTTGTTAATAGTTCCCAAAGTTATTTTGTTGTTATGTGGGTTTTGCCAAAGGAAGAACGGACAGAACCACGTTGTTAAAAGATGACTACAATCAATTTAGGGAAATATAGACCAACTGCAACCTTTTGGCACATACTGTTTCAGTTAAAAACCATGTGAGCTTGACCCTGTTCTAAGCCATGTTGTCAGCAGCTGCTCCAAAAGAGATAAGAGCCCTGGAGAAGTTAAGAAAGAAGGTGTTAAAATGCAATAATTAAGTAAATTGTTTAGGTAATGAGAACCTGGTTTGGAATTTTCAAGGTTCGATTAACTTTACCTTGCATTTCATTATAATATTTATTTTAAGGTCAGGTAAAACAACCTTCACTTGACTTCAGCAGGCTTTTGCACATTTTCAAGGTCAGTTACTGAGAATTCCTGAGGAAGTGAACATAAAAAGTATTGAGACTCTGTAAAGTCATTGTACTCACTGGTAACTTCAGTGAGACAACAAAACTTCAGTATTCCGAGGATGTGGAAAAGGAACAGCACAGAGGAACCGTGCTCCAGGGTTCATAACCTGGGCACATCTGTCTTTCTAGCAGAGTAAGTTCTAATTTGACTCAAGACAAAATTTCAACAATCCAAATGATATTTATTCTTCTTCTGACGAAATGAAAAGATATGCAGTAAAACATTTGTTGTAAATGTATATGTTGAATTTTATGTCTGAAGAGGTATATAAAGTCTACTTTTGCATGTGTTCTCAGGAAGATCCTAAACCTACCTGTGTCTTCTGGGATATGAACAAAAATGGTAAGTTTAAAAATACTAATTTCTTTTATATGGGAATAAAAGTGTCTAAGTTTTTTAATTGGTCACAGTCTTGGCCTTTTTTGCTTCTTAATCAATCCCAGCAGAATAAGATGAAGTCTTTAGATTGCATCATTTCTTCTGTTAGTACAGCTGCTTGTAAGAGCAGATTTTAAATATTCTTTCTTAAAGGTTTTTTTTTTATTTATTTTTTTTAACATTTTAAATTTTTAAATTAATATTCTCTACTTTTCCGTATCTGATGGCAGTTTTTCACTGATCTATCTGATCTGTCTGCACGTGCAAATTAAATAGTAATGCTCCTCAGACACGTGAATGATTCTTAGCCATACTTCTAACTGGTCATTTTTAAAATGTTGGGTTATTTAATTGTGACATTGTGCCTGTTACAAATCTCAAGCTGTTTTTTCTTCTGTGGAAGTTAGGAACTGCCTTACACAAACGTCATCCACCTTGTAAATGGGTGACAGTCGGCGTGATGAGATCCCATACGGAGACACATATTAACAAGGCAGCATTTTAGCTCATTCTTCATTGCTACTGCCTAACCCCTGTGAACTCGAGCTCTTCATCCATTGCACAGACAAAGCCATGCTCTGGGCTGATTTTCCAGATCCTTCTGTTTTAGAGATCACTCCTGAGGTGTTGCTCTTCCTTACAATGAGAGAGAGAGAGAGCAAAGTCACTCCCCTTAGCAGTAGGATTTCAGGTGGAGGAGTTTAGTACAGAGGGTCTTGCAAGAAATAAAATTTACCATCTAAAGTTGTATTTGGAATCAGGAAATTCAGACAGAAGAACTGAGGAGAATGCAGAAGGATAAAAAAAGAGAAAAAAAAAAAAGACCCTAGCTAGGAAGCTAAGCTCAAGAAGCACATCAAAGGAGAAACACACAGGGAGGAAACTATTCTACTGTTCTCAGTGGCTGCTTGAGTGGGGGAGTTTTAGGTGGTTTTGGAACATTTTCACAGTCTTTTGAGAGATTCTGTCTTAAATTTGAGGTAAAGTTACAGAGCCAGTCAGATAATTTGCTGGATTTTGCCTGGAGTTGTGCAAAAATGTCTTTAAGATTTCAGAGAATATGAACTGTTTCACAAAATTAGTTCATATTTTAGCAGGGAATAATGAAAGGAGAAGTCATTGGAAATACAAATTTTACTTTTTAACATTTAATTTTTAAAAATAAAATCTTTCTACTTCTTTTTTTGGAATGGCCTTTTCAGGTTTACGGTTCAGTACGGTGTCTCCTGTTTCATTTCCACAGATGGCAATGGTGGCTGGAACCCTGAGGGGTGCGAAGTGGACCCAGAGTCCAATGAAAATGAGACCATTTGCTTATGCAACCACCTCACACACTTTGGGGTCCTAATGGTAGGCAAACTCACCCTTCATCCAAGTTATCTTTCCTAGGAACTGCAATGCAGTTTTTGTCTTGAGTCAAGACAACTCTTGGTTTTTTTTGCTGGGGTTATTCCTTTTGCACATGATTTTTATATATAATAATGATACATCATTTTCCTCCTTATTGTCATAAAGTTATATTTTCATAACAAAACAATTAGTGATAAGGATTCAGGAATGAGGTAATGAATAGAGTTAGTAATGAAAGATGTTTATTATTATTACTATTACTATTATGTTCTTTACAAGTGGTTAAATATTATAAAATATAAAGTAAAACATGTCCATAAGAGTATTCTAAATTTTGAAAATACTATGCCACAGAAGACCTGGAGTTGAGGCTTCTGAGCAATACCAAAGTACAAATAGCATATTGCAACACCCAACTACAAAGGCAGGACATGGCTGGATGAAAAAGAGAGATGAGGACTGTAAAACCAAGGCCCAAATACTGACACTGCCACTAGTGAAACAGAAAAAAAAATATCTTAATGAGTCCTAAGGTGTAGGGGGTCCCTATCATTTCCCTTAAAAATATAATCTGACAAAAATGACCTGCCACTGAGACAGGAGGGTATAACAAGAGGGAAGAAAATGGAAACAAGTCTAGGTTTATTTGAAATTTCAAGATTAGGAAAGTGGGAAGTTGTTTGCAGAAAAAAAAAAGTAGGAGAAAAAGCTGAAGTGCTATTTCCAGAATAAAAAAAAAAAAAAAAATGAGAGAGACTCATATTGTCACGGAAAACAGTCAAGGAAAGAAAAACATCCTACAGTCAGTAAAACTGCTAATGAGGACAAAAAGTCAAGGGAGAAGAATGATTCCCTTTCATCCTGAGATTCAAGAGGCTAAACTGCCCCTTGCAAACTTATGTTGCAAATCTGACAAAATTTATGTTTGTCTAACGTTGAAAAGTATAAAGCACTATCTTCTTTCGAGAACTGTGTAAACCCATATTTGCTGTTTTCTCACAAATGGCTTGAATCAGCTTTGGGGATGCTTTGCAGCACAGGTCTTCTCTTGGAAAAAATCTGCCCTCCGAGGGCTGGTACGAAATGTGTAGCTCGTACTCAGAGCCTGAAGCGAAGTCTCCAGACTGGGATAGGTCAAGCATAGACTATCAGGCAGGAAGAAGAAAAAGGAAACCATATAGAGCACTTCAGCTTCAGTAGCATGATTCCTCTAGCATCCAGGTCCCTCCAGCAATTTTCACGTGCAAAGTGTTTTCAAGAGTAAAAAATCCCAACATGAAAAATATGGAACTTCTATCTTAACATTTGATGGTTTTTTTACACGCAGTAGTGGGCTGGCACATTTTTTTCCCATCTAATATTAACATTCTTCAGCCTCTAAGATATATCTGAAGAAAAGATGGTTGCTGCTGATCACAGCAATGCTGTGGAAGTATTTGGGTTTTGATTTAACTCGTTGCAATGGCACATAGGGATTAACCTCACAAGGCAGCTGCTTGCACTGACTTTTCCAGCTTTTGCCTTCCAGAGCCTTCTTAACAGAGCTACTCCCTTCACGTCGTGCTCCGATGTAGATATGAAAAAGCCACAAGCTTTTTGTCTTTTTCCAAGCTAAATTGTGGTCTTGTTTCACTTTTCATCCTCGAAGGGAGAAAAAAAAGGGCTTTCTTTAGGATATATTCAATGAGTCCCTTCTCTTCCCCAAACGCTTTTGTAGCAGTAGGAAATAAGGCAGAAGTTATTTGAATTCAGGCTGTGGTCCAGTAGATTTTTACACAGTTTTTACCCTTTTAATTGCTTTTCCATTTGGATAATCTTTTCTGACTTCAATTTAATAGCTAAATTCTTCTCAAATAACACTCTCCTCATAGATATAAGTTGTCATATAAGGTTGGGACAGGGTATAAAAAACTTCATACAGCTCCTTCCTTTTCCTGTGAAGAATGGCAATTTCTGCAGCATTTTGTTGGTTTCTTTTTGCTGGATAGTTTTGCTAGGGACAAGTTACATTGGCTGTAGAATAGACACACCATTAGATGTTGGTATTTGCACACATTTACTCCACAGTGATATAGATCCAAACAGTCCTATTTTTTCTTGTCCTTAAAAAAGGAAATGACACTGGCATTTATTCTCAGACGGTACTATGTGGCAATTACAGTTGGACAGAAAACTGGAAAAAAAGTCCTCAGAATGTTCCTGCTTCATTTCCAGGGTTTTTTTGAAATGTTGTCTTTGTCACTATTTTTCTGACCGATTCTATTTATAACTGTAGTTTGCATGTCAAAACAGACCATAAAACCAAAAAGCATTATCTTGCCCTTGGTTTCACCTGTAGATGATTAGCTACGTGGACTCTTAGGAACTTTTAATAACAAGAAGTGATGTCAGAAACTGCCCAGAATGGTGCACGTTTCAGTATGAATACTTTTAAATTACATCTTCTTCAAGAGAGTTGTCTATAAGCAACAGAACTAAAAAGTTTGTTAAAGGGAGATTTTTCCAGAGAAGGCCTTTTGAATTCCTGGTACTGAATTAAAAGGATCAGTATCAGCCTCTGTCTATCTGCTGATCCCAGCAGTTGCAATACTCGAAGCACAATGTTTTCAAGAGCTATGGGAAGGAAGTGAGAGGTGTAACGACTATAAACCAAGCACACTCAGTAAACATGAACCCTGGTGTCAGGGTTATAGTGGTGTTGCCAAAGTCCTTTTGAGTTTTACTTGACTGATGACCAAGAAAGAGCATTATGCTCGTGGGAAAGGTGTTTGCTCTAACTGATGCCTCTTCCTCCTTTTACACACAGGACCTTCAGAGAACCAGTACGCAAATAGACCCACAGAATACCAAGGCCCTCACCTTTATCACTTACATAGGCTGTGGGATATCTGCTATATTTTCAGCTGCAACTCTTCTGACATATATTGCATTTGAGTAAGTATTAGTTCCGTGAAGAACATCACAAAGGAAGTACCTGTATGTGATCAATAAATTAAATTAGTTCTATGCTTGGTGTGGTTTGTTTGTCTAGGAAGGGAAATCTACATTTTTAAAAAAAAAAACACTGCAAAATCGTGGTCACAATGTTGTAAGTGGGTATTTTTTTTCAAGGGGACATAAGTTCAGACTCTTTCCTCCTGTTTTCAATGTGTTGTGCTGCTCAGGTGGCGCAACAAGGCTAATATGTCTCAAAATTTTCTCTTTTGGGTTTACAGTATCCTGTAGATTCTGAACAGATACGTATTATTTTAAAACCTGCAATCAGGCTGTTTGTAAAAACAAAGGAAAACTTGCCTGTGCGAGCATAACAAGTCCTAAGTACAAAAAGAGAAATTCCAACTAGAAAATTATATTCTAGACCCCTTCAGAAAGAAGTGGGAAGAGAAATAAAATGAAGATAAATCGTGAAGTGTTACAACAATTTCAACAGCAGTCCTGCTGAAATGCAACAATTACTCAAGGGAATGCAAAAGTTTTGAAGTGATACAGTTCTGTGAATAGTGAAAAGAGAAAATGAAGTCATAGCAACACAAAGGAACCATTCTGCCTGTAACAGCACAGGACAGAGTAGCTGCTAAAGAAGGATAGTTTGCTGTGGGGAGCGGGCAGGGAAAAGGGGGTTTTCAAGTTCTAAATATCTGTAATGATTGGATTCCTGTTGCATTACCTATGGTGTAATGTTCTGGTTTGAGATGACAGAAATTGTTGCTTGCCCCTCGGTTCATACATTTCAACATGCATCAGTTAAAAAAGAAAACTGACTTGATCTTCAGCCTTCCTAAGATCCTCTTAAACAAAACAACAACGCTTCCCAAAAAAAATAAACAACACAGAAAACAGCAGTAAGCACTGGACAATATGTTCCAAAAATTAAGCAAAAATTAACTTATAAAATGATCGGAGATGAGCTGCTAGCCAGCTGTGTTTTGAAATTTTTTTTTTTGATTTTCTTCAATTTTCATTTGAAGTACAAACCACATTGTATTATATTTAATTTCAAAAGTTTTTAATCATAAATCAGTTACTAAAATTTTGTGACCAATTAATTAGCTCATTAAGGGCCCAAAGAAGCGCTGGCTTTCCCCCACCACATAGAATCATAGAATGGTTTGAGTTGGAAGGGACCTCAAAGATCATCCAGTTCCAAACCCCTGCCATGGGCATGGACACCCTCCACTACACCAGGTTGCCCAAAACCTCATCCAACCTGGCCTTGAACACCTCCAGGGATGGGGCATCCAACAGAACATACAACAGAAGCCTTTAGTGATGTCACACAGAAGTACACCTTACTATGCCTTATTGCCACAAAAGTTCATGGCTCAGAGGAGATCCCTGTGCTTTTACCTACTTTGTAAGCTGGTAAACCCAGCTGCTGTAAGCAGCTTGGGTGATTGAAACCAATTAATCATGTGCACCTGTATCTCTCTCGTTAGGAAGTTGCGAAGAGATTATCCATCCAAAATCCTGATGAATTTGAGCACAGCCCTGCTTTTTCTGAACTTAATCTTCTTGCTTGATGGTTGGATTGCATCGTTTGACATAGACGGCCTCTGCACAGCCGTAGCTGCACTTCTGCACTTTTTTCTTCTGGCCACCTTCACATGGATGGGACTAGAAGCCGTTCACATGTACATTGCCCTAGTGAAAGTGTTCAACACCTATATACGGCGATACATACTGAAGTTCTGCATCATCGGCTGGGGTGAGTTCAGTAGATGCAGTACTTGCATAGCACGTGTTTTGAAATGGTGCTACAGAAAAGCTGTCCATCACAAACGCAGAGAAGAGTCAAAATCAGCTGGTGTTTCCTTGCCCCCGCCCCGCGGCAGTGCCAGCCTGCAGCCAGCCCTCTCTGTCGCCGAGTTCCCATGTCCAATTCTGTAACTGGCATTCCCCACCCAGAGCACCTCGCAGCCCAAGGAGGAGCAGAGGGACCAGATAAACTGGTCCTGCTTTCCAGAGAGGCCAAAATGGGAAAGGGGAGATGCTAGTGTCATATCAGAGGTGGAGAACTGTGGCACACAACGCATTCAGAAACTCTTGCAGTTACTACAAAGCCTATGAGGGTCTTTGCATTAACTCTCAGAAAGCTTTCAATCCAGCTTAAAGTTTCTTGCCAACAAGTACAAAGCCTGTGGTGGAATCAGGAGCAACGAAAATTCCCTGAGCTTCAGCACAGTGTTTAAACCACAGAGAGATCCTGCCTCTCCTAAGCAGCTTACAAAGCAGGACTGAAATGGAAAATGTAATATTGAAAAATAACTGCCAGGCTCAGGCAGCAAGACTTTTATTCTTCATTTTTTTTCTATATCAGGAATCCGTGCCTTCTGCCTGAATGCACATATTGTGTTTGAAATAATACAACACAATACAAACCCATTAACCTCATGGTTAGAGCACTGACCTCAGTCCAGCTGATAATTGATGTCTTTCCATTGGCAACTAGCATCCTCTTTGGCATCCTCAGCAGAGGACAAGGACTGAGTGGTCGGAAAAGCAAATTAACCTCTTCCCCTTTGAATCTGTTTTGTCATAGCAAGGAGAAGACACGTAAATAAGGCATGTCAGGAAATGTACGTTTCTTTTGTGTGAGCTGTACCTCTCTGCACAGAGTTCTCTTCTGCATAGTTGTCTGTTTTCCCAAAATAGTCACTGTACCTGATTATTAAAAAATATATAGTTTCCCTCATTGTAGGGGGAGGCGTTTAAGTAAAGGATATATAGTGCTACAGAAAAAGAGAAGACATTTGCAGTTGAGAGAAACTGTGGAGAAATTACAAGTTCACGTCTATGTTCACTAGTTCTCCAGCCTAATCAAGTGATATTAGCATCTTGGGAAAAAAAATCCCTTAAAAAAATCCCAATACAATTCCTCTATTAGATCTCTTTTTTTTTTTTTTAATAGTTTGTTAAGCATCTTCTCACTATATTATGAGAGCCTGCATGCAATTGCAAATCCAGCTTTGGGTAATTAAAGGAGGTTATTTTACTTTAGTTTCCGTATCATACTAAAATAGCATTTTCTACCTTACAGAACATTATGAGGTTTATTTGTTAATGCCCATTAAGTGTTTTGGAAGTTTTATACGTTTTTACTGTTTGAAAAATTGTTTCCTTCGACTTCTCTGTGCAGTTCTCTGACATAGAACTACCTGGGGATACTCTGTACTAAAGCGATAGGGATGGAGACATGAATAATTCAGCTTTGCACGGTGATTTGGAAGGTTTAGGAGGTTTGAAAGCAAGCTGCAAGTTTTCTTGTGTTACAGGTTTGCCAGCCCTGGTGATTGCAATCGTTTTAGCAAGTGCTAATACAAATGCAAGTCATGTTTATGGGAAACAGTTATATGGCAAAGATGCCAACGGGCAAGGAGGAGATGACTTGTGAGTATTTCTTTCAATCTCTTACAATTTAGCATTTACAGTCTGAAAAAAAAAAAAAAATAGCATCAGTCAGATTGCTTTAGAAAAGCCAGAGGTCTTTAAACATGCAAAGTGGGCAAAACTCGATTATTTGAATCTGAAGTGTGAAGAAGACTGTAAGAAAAATTGGAGGGAAATTTCTGTTAACCAATTCCAGGTACACATACTCCTCTGGGAAAGGAATAATTCATAAGTTTTGTCATGAAAATAAAATAAAAATACCTGATTTGTTTTATCTTTAATGAAAGCCATATCTTCTAGATAAGAGCAAAGAAAGAAGTGGTATAAAAATGTCTCCTTTGTAAATAAACCACCCTTTTGTCAATGTAGTTCAATAGCTTTCTGTCTTCTTCCAGACAGACGATAATCTCCAAATGCCAAAATTTTTATATGACTGTTACCTTGTTTTCTGTTCCTTGCCTGCCAAAACTTCATCATGATAAATAAATAAAAATGTCCTTCTGTATTTTTATTATTGTATAGTGCTAAGCATTCTGGCCATTCTGCAATTCCCACAGCTTGTATCTGAGGCCAGATTTCCTTTTTAATTAGTTTTACCAAAAATGTGGTAGAACCCTCAGGTTTCTGACGTGGTAATGCTATGGGCCAAAGTCACTTCAGATGCCCCTGGGCTTCATCCTATTTATAAAGAGAAAATGGGCAATGGTTTCATTTTAAAGTATGTGGTATCAGACATAGACTGATTTTCCTTGTAGTCACATAAATAACTGGAGTATAGTTTGAATTGCCTAAAAATGATCCTATTTTCTTATTTTTTTACAGCTGCTGGATCAAGAATGAAGTTGTCTTTTATGTGACTTGCGCCGGCTACTTTGGAATCATGTTTCTGATGAATGTTGCCATGTTTATTGTGGTGATGGTGCAGATCTGTGGGAGGAATGGGAAAAGAACTAATCGGAGCCTGAAGGAAGAGATCCTGAGGAACCTCCGCAGCGTGGTCAGCCTCACCTTCCTCCTGGGCATGACGTGGGGCTTTGCCTTTTTTGCCTGGGGTCCCTTAAGTCTTGCTTTCCTGTACCTCTTCTCGATTTTCAATTCATTGCAAGGTGAGCTAACTTGGTGTTCTGTAAAGAAATAATATTTGAGCTGCTGCTGTTCTGGGATCTATGTCCAATGATTTGACTAAGGAGCTCAGCTCCAAGCTCTCTAGGTTTTTTCCTTGGTACTAAACCGTCATTACTTTCCCCTTTTGTGGAATACTGATGCCAGCTACATATGATTGAATATCTTAGTTGAATTAATTAATGTTTCAAGGTCTTTTCCATAAAGTGCACCATATTATAAATAATGCTATTCCTAGCTAACAGTCTGCAGTGATCTCTGTTGAGATAGGTGCTATATGACCTTCAGCATTTCCTTTCACTGATTATAACAAATATAGGAAGCCTCTTTCCTTAATTTATTCCTGTAGGGAATTTTATTAAGGCATGAGAAGCTCATAAAAGAAAATTCAGTTCTGTTTCAGTGTGAAGAGATAGCACAGAAAGTCTTTGATTCTTTAAGGAAAATCCAGTGACTGTTATAGTCAGCTTATTTTTGTTTCCTTTATTGAAGTTCTGAATATTTTACTTTTCCAACAAAGTTCGTCCTTCTGAAAAATGCTGTAAATTGTAATCAGGCGGTTATAAATTACAGAATTATATAGCTGACATTTAAAAGAATTCCAGCTCAGAGCTGAAATCTGCCTATGCACCAAATGACATAAGAATCTCCATGTCCATTTGCCCTACCCACTAATAAAGAACAACTGAAAACATAGCAAAAAGAAAAACCCAAGAAGGTCATTGGAAGGACATGTGTTATACCACACACATATCGATACACGAAATAAATTTGCCTGAAAAAAAAACCCCACATAACAAAAAACCAAACCCAAGAAGGTCATTGGAGGAGCGTGTGTCATGCCACACAAATATTTAGATAAAAAATAAATTTTCCCAAGATCAGCAAAATATCTTCCCTTTATGGAAAAAGTACTTAATGTTACATTGTGTGGATTTTATCTGTTACAGTTGAGATGTATTTACTGTGCTAAAAGATTTATTGAGCTTTCGTGGAAAGAGAATAATGTTGTGGGTTTTGGTTTGGTTCAGTTTCAACCTAAAATGCTAGGCAAAATGGCAAAAATTGTTTGGATGTGGTGCTCTAACTAAAGACTTTTTTTCCAAAGGACAGATTCTGATACTCCCCTAGCAGCATAACGAAGTATTTGCTGCAATGTGTCCGTGTTAGAAATTCAGAAGGGCCTAGAGAGATGAGAAGTATGGGAAGAACATGAAAAAAAGATTAAAACTCTGGAAAGCATTCCAAGGATCAAATTGAACAAGTTCTCTGTAACCAGAATTTCCAGTGCAATCAATTAAGCAGAGTGTACACAAGGTTGACCACCACTGCCTGAGTCTCTGTGGGGTAATAGCACAGTTCAATGGAAAAGGAACGTCTGGAAGGCAGTTAAGTCAGGAGATGAAACTGCAAAACCATAGGAGTAAATGCAAAAAGAGGAAGAGTGATGAGCTTTTCTTGGATTGTGGTAGCAATGATGACACATTATATGCTCAGGCATGTCATATCAAGCACAGCAAGATAACAATCCTACCTGGAAATGATAATCACTGTGTCAGGAAGAGCTAGGCAATGCTAAAGGAACAAGGAAGAGGATGTTTAAAATCACATATAACTGATGCAGTGCACATGTAGCAATAAGGGGACGGAATGGAGCGAAGAAAAAAAATTGGATTTGTATCAGAAAGCATTTCCTAGAAGCAAAAAGCAGTTCAGTATGGCAAGTCTTTCATCAGCATTAGCATAAGCTTAATTATTGAGGCCTCAGTAAATATGTTTATTCTCTCTCTGTAAGTTTTTGAAAACTGCACAAGTATTTTCAGCTGTATCAGCAGCCTCCATCAACAGTTTTCTGTGCACTGGTAGTGAAAAAGTAAATTGCAGCAACTGCTAGTGTTACTGTACTCTTCTATTTCATCTACATAGGAAATGATTTTTCTCTCTTTGACGTTCAGAGTGAAAAAATCTGGGAACATCTCTTTTTTGGCTGCTCATTTTATGTATATGCCTGGGCAAGCCAAATACTTTCAAGTTAGGGCCACGCCAGAGCCAAGCCTAGGGTCTGATTTGGCTCTGGGAAACAAAACCGAAGCTGTATTACTAAAGCACATTGTAAACTTAATGAATAATGAAATACAGAGAAAAAAATTTCGGAGACCAAGCCCAGACAGGGCAAAGGCAAGGCACTTAATGCAGTACATTCGTTTTGTATTGCTATAGACGTACGCATTTTCTTTTTTAACCATTCAGAACGTTCCAAACATTCACCACAATTTAAATAAGCATCATTTGAGTAAGTTTGTAGCTGTGCAGAAGTCCTAAGAGGTACTTTGGGCCACAAACAGCTGCCTGTCTCTAAGCCTTAAGAGATGCTAGCGATTGCGTTGGAGTTACTCTGTGCTTAAGACAAATCACGCACAGAAACATTTTGCTAAACACAAACACAGTAACCATAATGCAACAGAGCTTGCCTATGGGATGCATTAAGTTATGTTTGCCTTTCTTTTCCTTTTTTTTCCCCATCAGCTCTTGAAAAATTTTGCAAAAAATGTGTTTTGTGACACAGCCCTTCCCGAAAGTTAGCTGATCTCAGTGGTCTCAGCCTGACCTGATGGCTTAGAGCAAAAACAAGCCCAGTTCAATGACATGCATTCATGCCAAATTGGGCCTCAGCACTTTTGGAGAAGAGAGGATCATTTCATGCTCTAGAGCATTTTTTTCCAAGCTATACCCTGGCAT
Organism: Tauraco erythrolophus; assembly: GCF_009769465.1. Classification (NCBI taxonomy): domain Eukaryota; kingdom Metazoa; phylum Chordata; class Aves; order Musophagiformes; family Musophagidae; genus Tauraco; species Tauraco erythrolophus. Next base: position 3,302,200 of record NC_141466.1, on the reverse strand, counting down.
TGTTTTCTACCAGCTGAAACATAGTAGGCATCAGTATACGCAACTATTCATGCTGATCATAAAGGAACGGTTTTAGAGGATGGCACTTAACCACGTTTACCCACATTATGTAGCAATTATTCATGTTTAAGATATAATCATGAGGGATTTGGCGGTAACATTTTGCCATCAGGTGTTCGGCCTCAGGTTGGCTCTCTCCCAGACAATAAGAGTAAAACAAGAACAGGCCAAGCCGGAGGACGACGGAAGATTCCACAGCCAGTGCCTGCCTGGGAAGAGCCAGGAGCATATGAGATTTCCAACTTCTATATTTAGCTCCAAAGTATGTCTGTAGAATGACGAAATCGTACCATATGCCCAGTTAAGACCTTCATTACCACATGGTAGATGCTTATCTTCTGTCTTGAAAATAAAGATCCTACAATTGCATTAGAAAAACGAACTCTACAAAAACATTCTTAAACACATTCATTGCAATTGTGTGCACAAGCCAGGTGATTTTCTTCAGAAGTAGCTGGACACCTAATTAGTACTTGTGAACATATTCTTACCATTTTCATAAGCATTTCAAGTACATACATGTGATGCACATAAATCCAAGTGTGCTTTTTCGGGGCATTCTTTAGTGCCAATTACAAGACTTCTGGGTTTAAAAGAATACAGCCCACAGTATGGAACAGGAGGAGATAAAATATCTCCTTGCTAATATAATAATGTCTGTATTTACTTTGCAATCTGGCTCTTGCAGTCCTTTGCACCTATTGGGTGCAAAGTATTCATTTGGTTCGAAGACAAAACCTTTTAATTATTTCCCTCTAAGCCAAAAGAAAATAATTAAAAGATCCACACTGAGCTGGATCTAAATTGACAGTGTCAATAAAAGGGGTCCTATTCTCCCTCTTCTGATATTCCAGACACTTACATAGCAGCTAGAGGATGGAAAAGCTTTAATGAATTTCCACACCTCTTAAATGAGGCATAGATGGAAATAACAAAACTTTAAGATTATTAATGGCTGTTCAGCCTGGAGAAGAGGAGGCTCCGGGGTGACCTTATAGCGGTCTTCCAGTACCTCAAGGGGGCCTACAAGAAAGATGGGGAGAGGCTGTTCAGGAGGGCCTGTTGTGATAGGACAAGGGGTAATGGTTTTAAAATAGAGGGAGGTAGATTCAGATTGGATATTAGGAAAAAATTTTTTACCATGAGAGTTGTAGAACACTGGAACAGGTTGCCCAGAGAGGTGGTGGATGCTCCATCCCTGGAGACGTTCAAGGCCAGGTTGGACGAGGCCCTGAGCAACCTGATCTAGTTGGAGATATCCCTGTTCCTTGCAGGGGGGTTGGACTAGATGACCTTTGAAGGTCCCTTCCAGCCCTAACCATTCTATGATTCTATGATTTTCCTTTGCTTGTACTTCATAGTCTTTTGGTAGCAGACTTTAGTTGATCTGTTTATCTATTTATAAATACATGCTTCATCTGCTGTTTATTTGCTTTTGTCACAGGTTTGTTTATATTTGTGTTCCATTGTGCAATGAAAGAAAACGTGCAGAAACAATGGAGGAGACATCTCTGTTGTGGCAGGTTCCGACTGGCAGACAATTCAGGTAAAAGCAATTCACAGCTCCCCTCCTTAGGTGCTGCAGTAGTCCATGAAAGTCCAGGTGAAGAACTCGCTGGGTTATTTTTGATATAATCCAATGTAAGCCAGAGATGTGGAAAAATAGATTAACCATACGCTGTCACTTCAGTGCTAACAATTGCCAAGGGACTTTTCAGATATCACTTCATAAAAATTCTCAAGTCTTTTCTTTTGGTTTTCCATTGAAGGCAGCTGGTAATTTTTGTAGTGCTATAAGCATGGTTTTGGAAGGCCCTTTGGACCCTGAAAAAAAAAAAAAAGAATAAAGATCCAGAGATTCAAACGCTGTCATTCAAAAGCCAATCTTATTTCTTTTCACTTCCATTACAGTACGTTGACTGAATTGTGTGGACTGTTAGGTTGATGTAGGAGCAGTTCTTAAAAGGCAGATTGACTTCTTTTGCTTCTGTCTTTGCCTTTTCAAACTGTTCTGTCCTTCACCATATAATTCCGAGACACCATTAGAGACTCCACAACATACAAAATTCCTTTAGCAGAAGCCTGCTTAGGTTCTAGAATTGAAGTTCATCTTGTCAGAGAGAAAGGAGAGCAGTTGGTTTGGGCACTTTAAAGTGCAACACCCAGGACACTGCATTTATACTCTCCTGCACCTTTGGCCATCTCGGATAGCGTTAGACTTCTGTATTTAGGGAAGTGGATCTTGCTTTGCTGTCTGATGTAATGGTTTTGGACCATGTAATTCTTGCTCATATGGTTCTTACTCAATGACCAGGGCTGAAATCTACAGTTGATGTAAGGTGGCATAAGCTCATTGCCTAGTAAGGTAAGCCAGTCTATCCTGGATAATGACAGTGCTCCAGATACCCTTGTGTCCTCTCTCTCTTGGCATCCAAGGTTTGTTTCAAAGTTTGAAGTAACTGCTTTGCCATCGAGACTTTTGCTTGGTCTTGCTATGTTTTGTTCAGGGAATGCATTCTCATTGTCCACTGTAAAACATTTATGCTTTCACTTGGTAGGAAGAAAACCTGATTAGTGGTTTCAAAGACCTAATACAAATTAGGAAAAGTATATTCATTCTGATCAAGCATCCAGATCTTTTCATATGTTCAGTTTCCATGTGGTTCATGCTGTAACTCCTGAACTGGAAAACACAGATGGATCAAATTATTTCCAGATTTGTATGCTGCTGTTGGGCAGCTTGTGAGTATGACACAAATAAAAACCTGAAGGATTTGAGTACTTCAGTGGTGTAGTTAATGTGCTGTCATTACACCTAGCAATAACCAGTCCATCCCCACCAGCTGGTTTTATTCTTCATGAACCTTCAGGCAGAAGAGTGAAATATAAGCCAAACGTGAACTTGCATACCTGTCTAATTGAAGTGTACCTTAGGGCATGTTATGGTAAAGCAAAGAAACAAACAAGCATGAGGAAAAGGACTTGGGAGTGCTGGTGGATGCGAAGCTCAACATGAGCCAGCAATGTGCACTGGCAGCCCAGAAAGCCAACTGTGTCTTGGGCTGTATCCAAAGAAACGTGGGCAGCAGGTCAAGGGAGGGGATTCTGCCCCTCTACTCTGCTCTCCTGAGACCCCACCTGGAATACTGTGTTCAGCTCTGGAGTCCCCAGCACAAGAAGGACATGGAGCTGCTGGAGCGGGGCCAGAGGAGGCCACGAAGATGATCTGAGGGCTGGAGCACCTCTGCTATGGAGACAGGCTGAGAGAGTTGGGGCTGTTCAGCCTGGAGAAGAGAAGGCTCTGGGGGGATCTTATTGCAGCCTTCCAGTACTTAAAGGGGCCACAGGAAAGCTGGAGAGGGGCTTTTTACAAGGGCGTGTAGTGACAGGACAAGGGGCAATGGCTTTAAACTGAAAGAGGGGAGATTTAGATTGGATGTAAGGAAGAAATTTTTTGCTCTGAGGGTGGCGAGGCACTGGAATGGGCTGCCCAGAGAAGTTGTGGCTGCCCCATCCCTGGAAGTGTTCAAGGCCAGGTTGGATGAGGCTTTGGGCAACCTGGTGTAGTGGAGGATTTCCCTGCCCATGGCAAAGGGGTTGGAACTAGATGATCTTTGAGGTCCCTTCCAACCCAAACCATTCTATGATAAGCCAAAGCCTTGCAATACTGCTATAGCTAGATCAGAGAAATAGTAACCTATACCCTGTAGCAATGATTTAAGCTAAAATATTTCTCTTGATTTAAAACTCCTCAAACATGAACTATGGAAAACCCATTGTTATTCATTGTTATTAATAGTGTACCAATATGCTAAACCCTACAACAAGTGCAAATCTGCTAGTGTGTAGTATCTACCTCAAGAGATCAAGCCCTCAAATGATAAGACCACTGTAAATGCTCCTACCTACCTCTTCCCTAGCCATCCTGCTGGATTTCTCTCTTCAGGTCGTGAGACTTTGGTGTCCTTATCCTGCTACAGAGCTTCACTGCTCTCCTGTGTCCTGGAAAACTGGGTCTTACTTAAAGTTCAGCCATCCAGCCAAATGATTGTTAGAGTGTTAGAGCCACCAATTTTAACTACTGTGGTAAACAGCAAGGTAAATCAAGTTGAAATAGTTGTTGTATTTCTTCACATCCAAAGAGGCTACCTCACACGAAAAGGACAGGCTGTTACAAGTAGCATTGAGAAATGCAACTGATACTTGAAATGTTTGTAATTTACTAAAATAGGCATTCAGTACCTATGGTAATTATTTCTGTAAAACTTTTCTGTCATTTTTAGATTGGAGCAAAACAGCAACCAATATTATAAAGAAGAGTTCTGATAATCTCGGGAAATCCTTATCCTCTAGTTCTATCGGCTCAAATTCAACCTACTTAACATCCAAATCAAAATCTACAACGAATACATATTGCAAACGAAACAGCCATACAGGTGAGTTCTTGCCCTGAAACACAGTGCATCAAGGAATATGTGGTTTCGTGTTAAATGTGCAGTAGGGACTTCTAGTCAACAGTTAATGTGAGAAAAATTCACCAATTCGTATAGTTTCAGTATTTTTGAAATATATGTTACTGTTTAATAAGAGTCTTAACCTAATATCCAATACAGCCAGTTATGTAGTTCTCATCTTGGTATCTTCCCATACTAAAAAAAGTAGGCTTGATGAAAGCAAATCTTGCTTTTTCTGTAGCACTTTCACATTTTGAATGAAAGAAGGTAAGTCTTCTTATCCCACTGTAAACACAGGGTAGCCAAAGCACAGAGACGGGACGTTCATCACCCAAGGTAACATGAAAGCTGGCAGCACAGTTGGAAATAGGAATCAAGTCTTCTGAGTCCAAGTCCACAGCTGATTCGCTTGGTCAAACTCCTTCCATTTAATTCTAACATATTTATGGGTAAAGGGACAAGCGGAGGCTGCTTGGAAGTGGTTACTGTGTTCCCAGAGCATGCATTGTCTTTCCCTTCTACAAATGGAACTAGAAATAGGAGAGAGGGACTTTTTACAAGGACATGTAGTGACAGGACAAGGGACAATGGATTTAAACTGAAAGAGGGCAGATTTAGATTAGATATAAGGAAGAAATTTTTCTCTGTGAGGGTGGTGAGGCACTGGCACAGGTTGCCCAGAAAAGTGGTGGCTGCCCCATCCCTGGAAGTGTTCAAGGCCAGGTTGGATGAGGCTTTGGGCAACGTGGTGTAGTGGAGGGTGTCCCTGCCCATGGCAGGGGGGTTGGAACTGGATGATCTTTGAGGTCCCTTCCAACCCAAACCATTCTGTGATTCTATGATTCTAAATAGCATGCCATATCTACTGCTAATTTATTTAGATGTCAGTGGTGTATGTAATAAAAGGCATCATCTGTGTTCCACTCATGCCATAAAAATGTGTTCATTTTAAGAACTCTTCAAAGAAGTGAAGAAAGAGAGGAGCTGGAATGATTTGCAAGTCAGTTTGCTGTGTCTGAGATAATACTTCACAAAATCACTTAAACAGTTCAGATTTTTTCATTACTGGGTTTTTGTGAACTCATGTTTTTGTCCTGCGTAAAGTCATATAACATTATCACAGAATCCTTTTCTAAAACATAGTGGGAATAAAATTCATGCACATATTTAACCCAAAGATGTGCTTACTTTCTTTAAAATATTTGTTAGAAGCAATGTTTAGATACAAAATATATTGTTATACTGGAAGGAAAGTTACAATGTTTCTTAAGTATAAATTATTTTCAGAAGTCCTCAATGTCTCATCTATGATGGTCCAGTCTCCTTTCTTGATATATGGCATAGTTTCCAGGAAATACTTTTTTTTTTATTGATGGTCATTACCTGGTTCAGTTAGGCACACAACTGTTTTTTTAGAAATCTCTCTTTTTAAGAATTACATTGATGTTTTCTCACTAACAAGTATTTAGTGCATCCATTAGCATGAGGGGTTGTGCAGCAGTTATTTTAAGAGAGTAAATCTTTTTTTGGTTATCGAGAAGGTACCTGAAGTACATTTGCTTTGAATACAATAAAAATGAGCGGTGTCTTAGGAATTCCATGGTGTACCTGAGCATTGTGCCCTTTCCACTGCAGAGCATTCTCCATTCTGCAGGCAGAGAATTCCTATTTGTGCTTGTGGTTTGATGATAAAAGTATGCGTAAATGTTTTGTTGGACTCAGGGCTTTTTATCAGTCTGATAATTAAAGAGACTTAGTGCTGGAGTTTTTCCAATGCGATCTTGAAGCAAAACAATAAAACAGTTCCAGATAAGAAGAAGTAAGTTAAAAGAAATTTAAAATAAAAAGTTCGGAACATGCTTACGTACGTTTCTCAAAAGTGGTGAGGTTAATCCCATGCATGACTTATTTCCTAAAAGGTACTGCAGTTGGCAGAGTAGCCATGGTTGTAGTGCGATTTTTTTATTGGACATTGGGAATGCCACAGTTTTCTCTATAGTTTTAAAATTTTAATACATTTTGCTCTGAAAATCTCTGAAATACATCCTCTGAAAATACACATTTTATTGTGATACTCCAAAGGAATTTTTGCTAACGTCGGGTTTTTAAGTGCTGACGTATCTTCTCACGCGGTAAAATAATAGAAAATAACATTAAGATTCTGATTTTTAATGCAACTAAACTTCTCAGTTTGATGTCTAAGCTAAATTGCAGGCAAGTAATGTAACAGCTACATGTCTTGGCAACTCTTGTTAATATGGTTATAATGTGCTCCCTGGATTGACACAAGCATCCGTGTGTTTGTGGTATAGATAATGTCTTCTAAGGCCCTTTCCTCATCAGTGGTGGAGCATTACAGGTAAAGTGAGAATTGCTTTTGTTGAATGCATGGTTTGAACAGGGTGGAGGGATGCCACTTGCATGATGACCTCATTGACACAAAGGACTTTGCTGGTCGGAAACGCTGCTTGTTCCTCACTGTTGCATCTTGCGCCATTGATGCTGATTCATGGGATAAATGTGCTTCACGCTCTGGGTGCCTGCACTCTGCATGGGGCATGAAGCATTCCGAAGACACCGCTTTAGAAAACAGACCATGTCTTGACATTCATCCCTGCGTACAGTAGCCTGGGGAAAGGAGATTAAGTTGAAACATCCATACACAAAACATACATTAAAAAGCAAAAAAAATCTGATTGAGTCCTAGAAAATTTTTGAATGCTTTAAAAACTTATTACAGGCATTTTAAGACACTGTATTTCTATTTTGTCAGTGGCCATTACAGAATTAGTCTTCTAGCCATTTCTTTTTCATATCTAGTCACACTCAAAATGCTTGAATGACAAACTATACATGCCTGAAAGCTGTGCTGTGGTTGAATGCAGAAGGCATCAACTGGGACTCGAATATTGGGTGGACACTACTGGATGGACGAAAGAAATCACTTCAGCATCTTGTGGCACTGCTGTATATGAGACTGACACAAACTTGTTGTAGATAGTACCACAGATAGACTTGTTGTAGATAAACACCATATATAACACTTACATGAATTAGAAGTTAAGAATATTTCTGCACAGAATTTTGTGGTACAGCTCCCATTTACTTCAGTGATACAAGACTTTAACCCCGTACTTGGGTGTGAAGCCCATTGAGCCAAAAAAAACAGAGGACCCCACTGGTTTCAGAGGACTTACCTAATGCCTGTGCATGCGAGTTTCATGAGGAAACAGCTGGTATTTAACAATGTAATGATGCCTTGTGAAAAAAAAGTGTCCATATTTGCAAGGAATTTCAAAACCTTTCCCTAACGACTAAGAATTAAGCATTCATCTTTGTAATAAGAAATTCAATATGTAGAAAAACTTCAAAACATAGTGCCATTGGCTAGTGAATGCACATGTTCGAAAGGCACACGGTACCCAGCAGTTTGCTACTGGACATGGAGTTATCACTGTGATTCATGGACATCCTTGCATGCTTTGAAAAAATCATTCTGATATGCCTGAACATGCCTATTTCTTTTTTTCACAAATACATCTTGATTTCTCACTCTGCAATCCATTTCTCCTTCATGCAACACTTTATACTTTTGTACAGCTTGATGTCATGACTTCGGCAGGGGCGGGTTACTTTTCTGTTTATTTTTAGTTACCGATTTATTTCTATAAGAAACAAGTTTTATGTGAAATCATAGTTTAAATAATATGCTAAATTGTTAAATGATCATTTACCGAGGGATTTTTGAAGGTGATTTCACCAAGGTCTTGTAAACAGCCATCAAAAATGTCACTCGTAGAAAACATTGCTTCACAGGATACTCCATCTTACCGTCAGCTTGCGATGATTCAAGCCTTGCCTGGGTTAGGAGAATTAATTCCAGCTTTATTCACTACAGTGGAAGAGATATGAAAGCTCATTAGGACAACGTACTTGAAAAAACGAGATACAGGCTCTCTCCTTCTCATTGCTCACTACATGAGCTCTACCTACTGACCGTTCTCCGAACAGCAACGCTGTTCGCGGCTGCAGCAGGCTTTCCCAGCCCAGATGGGAATTGCCTTACTTCTTTTTCTCTTCAGCTCCACCCTGGACTTGTAGCACATGAGCTCTGAAGGGATGCCAGTTTTGTGCATCTTTTCCTCCCCGCAGGTGCTCAGTCCATAACCTCTACATTATGGAAAGAACAAAGTTGAAGCCAGTTCCAGCTCTGGTTATATCTGCTTTAAGATGCAAGTGATCTTCTGCAATACTCTGCACAGAGTACTTTATTTCTGTGCATAGCTTAAAACCTCCACTGTTGAAATAATTCAATCCGTTTACTGTCATTTTCCACTACTTTGTTATGTGGAGATGTTGTTTACCAGGTGTTATGGGCTATGGAAATGTTTTTAGTTCATAAGATTCAAAGCATCAACAGTAAATTAATATATTAAAAGGTCATAGGAGTCAGTTACACTTTAGGCAGAAGAATAGGGGGAAAGCTGGAGAGGGACTTTTTCCAAGGGCATGTAGTGACAGGACAAGGGGAAATGGCTTGAAACTGAAAGAGGGGAGATTTAGATTGGATCTAAGGAAGAAATTTTTCACTGTGAGGGTGGTGAGGCAGTGGCACAGGTTGCCCAGAGAAGTCGTAGATGCCCCATCCCTGGAAGTGTTCAAGGCCAGGTTGGATGAGGCTTTGGGCAACCTGGTGTAGTGGAGGGTGTCCCTGCCCATGGCAGGGGGGTTGGAACTGGATGATCTTTGAGGTCCCTTCCAACCCAAACCATTCCATGATTCTATAATTTCAAGAGAGACCTGAGCAGTCCACCCACAAAACCAGGCATCTCAAAAGAATTTAGAAGAAGCAATGCCAAGCCAAAAAGTTGTTTGCTGGCTTTTAGGGTGGTAATTTCATTCAGCAGTAGTGGCAACTGAAGGCATATCTATGTGGGAGTGACACACCTCTTAAACGATGAGTTTGATTAAGAAGCCCTAACTTCTTGTTGTTTTTCCTCTTCCTAGAGAACGTTTTTCTTGACAAGCCATCTTCAAAATTTGCCCAAGAGGATGGAGAACAGACATCAATCATCCCTGTCCACCAGGTTATTGACAAGGTCAAGGGATACTGCAATCCTCACTCCGACAACTTCTATAAAAATATCATCATGTCTGACACGTTTAGTCACAGCACAAAGTTCTAACTGGGCTTCTGATTTTTTTTTCTATCAAAGGAAGATAAAAGTCTGCCTGGAATTGAGAATACCACCTGTTTAGTTATTTTTTTCCCAGTTTATAATGTTCTCCTGTTAACAGCTTCCACCCAAGGACCAGTTTCTCTACCTTTTTACTGTTGTGGAAAAAAGACAGTTTTCCACCATGGTATTGAGCTGTTTTTTTAAATGTGTGCCAGCCAACATGATGCCTGGACAGCTAATTCTAATCCTGTGTACATATTTTTCCAAGACTGAAGAGCCACAAGCCTAACTCTAAATTATATAGTCTAAACAGAAGCAAGTCTTGACTCCTGGAGAAAATAGCAGCCATGTCACGCAGTACAGGCGAGCTCTTATTGAACAGTTTACTCATGGTCTTGTTCTTTTGAAGAATATGGTTTTCCCCTACTGTCTAGTGCTGTCTGTTCTTTACTTGTAAGTGAATAAAACCCTAACACCAGTCTTAAAGGGTTTATTTTATTCTCAGGTTGCCCAGAGAAGTTGTGGCTGCCCCATCCCTGGAAGTGTTCAAGGCCAGGTTGGATGGGGCTTTGGGCAACCTGGTGTAGTGGAGGGTGTCCCTGCCCATGGCAGGGGGGTTGGAACTGGATGATCTTTGAGGTCCCTTCCAACCCTAACCATTCTATGATTCTATGATTTTATGATTCTATGATTTTGAACCATTTTTTGACTAATGAGACCTAACCATGCAAATCTTGCTTACCATAACAGTATGTGCTGTAAATTCAGGCTGGTTTTTTTATCCATGCACATAGAAACACGCTTATTACATAGATGTCCTGGCTGAGAAGGACATGCAGGTTGCCAGTAACCCTTGCAAATTTTAAGCCCATTGATATAGATGGAAACAGACAGTCGTATGTATCATTTGCATCTGTGCAGAACAAGTGCAAAGGTAAATCCAAAGTTTACACAAAGCCATGGTTCAACGTTTGTTGATTGGTATGCATGAAATGGGGCATCTCCCATGGCAGTTCTATGTTTAATGTTCTTTTTCACTGAACGAAATAGAAGGCATTTGACTATATATAGATATATAAATATGTACCTAGATCTCTCTCCACACATAGTTTTACAATAATACACACAGTAAATATGACAGAGGAAACCACAATGTGTACCACAGACAATCTAGGAGCAAGGAACGGTGCTAAAACTTGAGTTTAAGTATTTAAATACAAGATGAATCCTTTGTAAGCCCATGGGTTCGTTTGTCAGTCTCTGTACTGCAGATAGAATCATAGAATCATAGAATCATAGAATGGTTAGGGCTGGAAGGGACCTTCAAAGGTCATCTAGCCATTCTATGATAGAATTCTATGATTCTAGATACACTGTATGTACAGACACCTCCATCAGATGGCATTGCAACATTAGAATAACCTGGAATACTTTCACCAGTGATAAATAAATAACATCTTTCCAGGCACATAATGTTATCAGTATGAGCATCCCCCTCCTTCCCCCCCGCTTGGTTGACTTGATCGAGGTTGTTGGAGGCACAGAGTTTAAATTTAAGCAGTGTTCAGGCAACATTAGGGAATTTCACATCGCTGTTCCGTGCGCATCAGGACACCGAGTCGTGCGTGCGGGCGCAGAGCAGAGCCACGAGTGTAAAATGCTGACTTGTTTTAAGCCCTGCCAAGGTGTGACCTATGAGCGTGCGGCCAAAAATGCAGCTCTCCTCCTGGAGCACGTCTCGCCCCGTGAGAGGTTTTGTAAAAACTGTAGCTGCACGTGCCTCTGAAAGCATGAGCCAAAAATATCAAAGGTATTTTCAAATAATGTTTTCAGGGGAGAGTGGCTCCTGATGGAAATTTTCTTTTTTGAAAAAGATTTTTTGTTTTTTTGTTGTTGTTTTTTTTTTTAACAAAATATTTTTAACCAAATATTTAATTAATTATATTCAGAAAGGTGACCGGAAAGTTGTGCTGTGAGATGGTTCACAATTGCCAAGCAGGTGGATGTTCAGTGATGAGGGATGTGGATTTGTGCCTTACTCTCTGCTCTTTGCACGCGCTCTTGCATGCTGACATCAATTAATGCTGTGACCGCACAAACGGCGTGTTTTCCCTGGCTGCAAACACCTGGGGGGAGGAGGATGAGGAGGATGTCCTGGTGGTATTCCGTCCAGAAACACTGCTGTCGCTGCATGGACCTGAATGAGACCTCAGTCTCCTACCTGGAAGGACTTCCATGGTGGTATGGATGAAAGCCCGACTCACTTAAAATGGAACTATTAACAGGGATGAGTGTTGTCAGACATCTTGAACAAGGGAAATAATTTAGGAAGAGATTATGTACAAGTATTTACTGAACTTATATTTTATCATCCCACTTGCTTAACTACTGTAGAGAATAGTGTTCACATAGCAGCTTACTGTGAGATTTCTGCCTGATTGAGGTGTTGGGAAGTGAAGAGAAGGAAAACCAAACATTCCTGAAAAAATGAGGAAGCAATAAAACGTAATAGATGAGTAAAATATAAACAAAAAGAAAACACAGTATCCTGACTGAAGCTGAGCTGTAACCTAACCATCAGTTTCATGTACAGCTACCTACATTTTTGCTGATTTACGATTTTTTTTCCTCGTTTTTTTACTACCATGTAGTAATCTTAAACTGTCTGTGTCAGTTAGATGCTCTCGAATGCTCTCAGTTCTACAATGTAAAGCTTCTACTTTGTAGTTGACATGCTGTAACCTCCCTTGTATATATTTATTTATTTGTGAGGTTAAATATGTCAAACATATTTAGCTCTATAATGACTGTTCTTGTTACTTTAAAACTAAGCTTCTACTTCATCATAGAAAGAAGAGGAAAAGAGTAATTTCTTATATCTGGGGTTTTTTTTTTCCAAACACTTTGTGAAACAATTTACTGTAGTTCTATCTTTTACAAGTTTGGGGAAACATGTCAGTGTAATTTGTAATACTAGTCAGTGGAATATAGTGTAACAGGTTTGAAGACAGACTAAAGTGGAAAGAAACATTTTCAAGTAAACATTCCTGATGTTAGTGTTCCAAATAATTAAAGTCTTTTCATAGTGAATGGTTGATTTTTTATTTTTTTTTTCTTTTTTAGCATTTAATGACAAATATTACTCAGTGGAATTCTGGAAAATAATCTTGTGTTTATTAAGTATGCAAGAAAAGTACATGCCTCACCAAAATGTTGGAAATAAATGTGCAAGACTACCTCCATCTCGTCAGAGGGACGCATTTTGCAGAATATGCTTTTCCCTTTTGTGATCTACTCAGTGTCACATCCAGTGAATGCTCTGAAAGTCGCAGAAGTCCATTTATTTGTGGTAGCAGTCATGTCACAGAAACGAAAGAAAAATCAAGGCAACAGACAACAGGCTGGGATGATCTTTTAGAAGTAATCCAAATGAATAATCTAAAACTCGAGAGTTATTTCTATTCATATGTTTCTCTCCAGCAGAACATAGTCACTCGATTGATCACACTAATACATGAACACTACATGTGACACACCACTGGCCTGCCTTTCAAAGTTTACCTTTAAAGAACACAGAAGCCTTCTGAAACGTGTCAGGTCTGCTCCCCTGTATTTAAGCCGTCACAGAAAACGCAGAGAATATGAAGATTTAGCAGTAATGTCTTTAGAAAGCAATCAAAACCAATGCCATGTCATAAGTGGCATTTATTAATGAGGATGCTGGGTGTGCCAGCGAGCACGACCCTCGAGCTCTGTGCCTTGAACGGTGTGGGAGGACTTTTTGAGGGAAGGAGCCCAGTTTTTTTTTTTTTTCCCAAGTAGGATCTTGGCAGATGCCAAACTTGAACGGAGTGATTTGCAGTGTTTGGGGGCGGATTTATTTTTCTCCTCGTTTCATCACTTTTTAAATATCAAGAACAATTTTATTTTAATCCTCTGCTGTGAACAGCTTCCTGCTGTAACCCATTGAGTTACATAAAATGCCACTTCGTTTTATTACTTTTTAAAGGCTGATCTATAATCAGACACATCTATATAACCACGGGGACAGCTACTGAGTTGCAAGGCAGCAGCGTGTCATTCACAGAGCCATTATAAAAACTTGTTATGCATTTGCTATATATAAAGATGTAAAACCATATATGGGTCAGCAAATTAGGCAAAGGGCTTAGAAGTTAATGTCGGGGAAACCAGTCATGCAAACCAGTCTGGGGAGCAGCCATTTCACGCCCTGAGTTCCAGTAGCTGCTATGCTAAGGGAGCTTTCCCCCTCTCCCTCCACTTAGCCGGTCTCTGGCTACTTGGTCTGCTTAATTTTCAGAGCTCCTGGCCCCACCTCGGCACTGCCATCCTCGGGACAATCATTTGCTGCAGTGCTAGGGAAAGGGAAAGGGAAAAAGAAAGAAAAGGAAACTGAAAGAGAAAGAAGGGGGAGGGAAAGGGTAGTTGCCACGGTCTGCTCTGCGTCTTCCTACACTTTCCACACAATTTCTTGCCCCTTTCTCCAGGATATGTCACCCCGAGCAGTGATGGAGGCAGGCCATTGGAGCAGGTGGAACACACCACCATGGCTATCTCGGCACCTGCCAATTAAAATTAGTATTTTTGACCTTCCAGCTTTAAGCTGAAGATCAGCCGTGTTTCCTCAAGGAAGCAACTCCAGCACTTCCATGCTTGAAGTCTAACCTAGCGATAACATCTCTGTAGTTCAGGAAGAATGTAATGGCCCTCATGATGAGAAATCAGTCTGATAAGGTTCAAGTACCACACCAGAAATAGCTTAATAAATCTCATGGAAACGTTTTCTGGAAAGATAACCCTTCCTCAGGAAGGTCTGCTCGCTCAAAGACACTGCTGCTGGTGGCCTTAGATGAAGCCCAGATTCAGTACTCATGAGGAGGTCATGTTGCGGTGATGTCCATATGGACACCACCACAGCGCTCCAAAGGACACGGGTTTCTCAGGATGTTCTGGATGACCCACCCAACGAAACAAACGCCAGCTTGAATCTCTAGCGTGTACCAGCTACCGTATCCAGACTATCCGAGTTCCCAAAAAACAGAGCTCCAGACAGCGTTCTCAATGATCCCGACCGCATCGTGTACGTGACGTGCAGGAGAAAGAGCGAACGCTGACAACTGTGGTCTGATGCTTCCTGCCACCACCAGGTTGTTCCCATCCTGGAAGCCCACGGAAGCAAAGGGAAGCACCGTGGCAGCGCTGCTGCGCACCGACAGATTCCCACACCTTTTTCCCGCCGCGCCCGGGCGGGAGAGAGCTGTCTGCCTGCCTTTGGGCATATTCCGTGGAAAGAGGAACACGGAGCCTCCCTCTATTTTTGCTTGCTGGTTGCTACGTTTGCTCGTTTTTTTGCTCGGAGAGGATGCAGTGGAATCAGCAACTGCTGTGCTTCTGTCAGCTGAGCAAAGAGATGCAGCTCGCCATTTTGGGCTTGCACACTAGCTTATGCCAGTACTGGAGGAATGATTCCATCTGCTGGGCTGCCGTCCTGCCACTCAGGAGTTCACTGTGTGCATAATTATCCAGGGAGGAGACAAAAACCAGCAGCCTTCAGTTGACTGGGCACACTGGCCCATAGCTACGTACCACTTTTCCCTCGACAGCAAAGGGACAGAGCTGTGCCCCGTGCTCCACAAGCTCTCTCTCCCACAACACGTGTTCCCAGTTCAGCTCCAGCGCAGTGCGGAACCGCTCAGCTGTGCTCGGTCATGGGGCGGGACTGACCAGAAAGCTGCTCCATTGCAAAATGGCACCATGTTGAAATAAGATGTCTCATCTGCAATTCTGGCAAGATCTTCAGGGAAAAAAATTCAGAAACTGAATCTCCCCATCAGTGCTTGTCCCAGGAGTCTCCATGGCCTGTCCCTCTCACCCCACACTTGCACCAGTACCGAGCTAAGGGGAGAAGGGTAGTCTGGGACAGATTGGGTAGGGAAGGCAGGGAAAGACATGACCTGCTTTAGCCTCTCCTACTTTTTCTGAGAGAGCCCATAGGCATGGCTGCCCTGGCCGTGGGAAGAAGGAGCAGTGGGAAGGAAGGCCCAAGGACAGTCAGGACTTGGTGCAGAGAGCAGGGCACAAGGCTAGTACGACAGACATCGTGACACCCTCACTTCTCCCAAACACCTGTGGTCTTGGTGTTGCCCAAGTTCAGAGTCGCAGCACAGCTGCATTATGGTGTGTTGCCTCTCCGTGAGCTTACAGAAGCACGGCTCTGTACAAGGCAGGAGCTGGTGTGGGTTCCCCACCATTTCTCTGTGCTCCCTACAACCAACGCTCACTTCCCAGGAAAGCTGATCGTAGAATCATAGAATCATAGAATCATAGAATGGTTAGGGTTGGAAGGGACCTCAAAGATCATCTAGTTCCAACCCCCCTGCCATGGGCAGGGACACCCTCCGCTACACCAGGTTGCCCAAAGCCTCATCCAGCCTGGCCTTGAACACTTCCAGGGATGGGGCAAATGATGTGCCAGCACGCCTCTCAGTCTGACTGCAAACGTCTCGTTACTCATGACATGGTCATTTGCCAGAATTACCCAGGGTACAGAGTGATCTGGGCATTATGCAGATGCTGACAGCACTACCCAGATCACGGAGCTGCAGATTAGGACAGTGAGGGTGCTCAAGGAAGGAGGGCAAGCATGGGAAACCAGCCCTTAGAAAGCTTTGCAGGGGCACTGGAGGACAGGGGCTGAAATACTGTGGTTTCCCATGCAGAGTGCAGCTCAAAGATCTCTCAGAGGAGTTTTGTGTGCGTTTGCAACAACGTGGTGTGGGATGGGCCCAGGCTGAGCTCTGCAGGGAGGACAGCTCCATCAGCCTAGCTGGATCTCTACCCGTGGATGGTTTCTTCACCATTTCTTTGGTGTAACCTAGAGACAGCGGTAACTGTGGAGCAAGATTTGAAGCAGCCAGGCGAACACCTCGTGAAGGTTAGCAGGATGCATTTAGGCAGACTGGGCCTTAAAACAGTGATCCAAACCAACCCCCACCCCGTGGTCCCGTTAGATGGCAGCTCTTAGTGGAGATGAGGAACTTACATTTATTTTAGCTACATTAGAGGGAAGAGAAGCTGGAGTCAAGCCTGCCGGTTCCTAGTAGGTGACTCTAAGGATTACACTGTGCAGGTACTTCACTGGGTTTTCAAAGAAAAGGTGAGCCTGTTCAAGCCCCAGATGCATCTCTCCAGATCTTTGTGCCAGCTTCAGACAGCGGCACGGTGAAGTGAGTCTGTCGTGGTGCTTCTGAGGCAGCTGGGCAGAGCTGAGAGAAAAGTCAAACGCACGTTTCATTGCAGAGAAGATCAACTCAGGAAAGATCAGCCTTGGCAGAAGCCACCTGTCCCCGAGAGTGCGACGGTGTCAGATGCTGTTGCTGGGTAACAGCCAGCTGACTTTAATGCATCCTGCTCTTTTATTCTCATTGATATTTTTAATGCCTCCCAAAGATGGGCCTTTTTTCACTTTGCCTGTTGTTTCCACCCAAGCTGATGTGCGCTCTGGTTCAGCAAGTAAGCAATGCTCTGACCATATTTTATCCTACCAGATGCTGTACAGGATGTTTCCTACATTCAAGCAAAGAGATGCTCTCGCTGCAATCAGACTGGACATCAGTTGGAGACTAGTGTGAGAATAGTCTATAATTGCCTCTTGAACAAGGCAAAGGTGAAGGGTATGTCCTAGTGAAGCACCGGAAGACTTTGAGGACAGAGGAGACCCTCTATCACTGGAGGTGTCTGAGAACAGGCTGAACCTGGGCTTCCTAAACCCACTCGTGTGGGTGCTGCCATCAAGACCACCAGCGGTATCAGATGACACACAGACAACCTCCTGCCCTGTGATCCTCTTTAATTCCATGTAACTATTTTTACTAACACAGTACATGAGGAGGAACATGCTCCCACAATAAATTCATGTCAGTACCCTATCTCCACAGCTTATCTTCTTCTCCCCCCCTAATTTGTCAGCTGTAAACCCTTTGCCCATAACAGCTGCCCGATCCACGATATAGTTTCACCCTCTTAAACAAAGACCCCACACCCATCATTCCCATGCTACCATTAATCACCCCAGTCACCAGCCTCCCCCACTGAGTCAGCAGCCCCCATCCCTTCCTTTATCAAAGCCTCTGCTGTAGATTTAAGGCAGAGATCATAGAATCATAGAATGGTTCGGGTTGGAAGGGACCTCAAAGATCTAGTTCCAACCTCCCTGCCATGAGCAGAGAAATCCTCCACTACACCAGGTTGCCCAAAGCCTCATCTCAAGCCTGAGATGGCAGCAGCAGCAGGGACTCCCAGCTCCTGAGCATCCTGGTGCTGGCACAGTGCTGTGGCACAGCCGGTCCACAGTAACCTGTCGTGGGTAGGCAATGCATGTGCTAGAGGAGCAGTTGCAGGCACCATTGCCACCACCACCTCTCAGCCCTGGTCCTTTTCAGAGGTGGGTTGCAAACCTCTGGGTTGTGCATATGTATCCCAGGGTTGATTTTGACATAGGTAAGTTTGCCTTAAAGCATGGAGGGAAATTGGATGCCCTCCTGAGAACCTTTCTGGTTCCATTTTACTTTTCTATTTTACTCAGATTAACATCTTTGTAGGAGTGTTGCCATCTCCAGTAGGCTTGTGTAGGCTATTTACACTAGAAACGAGAGCTTCTGACTGGTGCCTTGATGGACCAGGTCAAATCTGTGCCAGAGCTTCCTCTGTTTCACTCCTTAACCTCCGTGCTAAATTCATGTGGTTGCCTGTGCAAGCTGCCACCATGAGCATGGTGGCCTGCACCTCCTTTGACTCTGCCAGCTGAAACTGGCAGGCCCAATATCTCCCAGTTAAAAGAAATCCATCCATTACTGAAGATGCTGCAAAAGACATTTCAGTGTCTTCTTTTGATGAGGCTGAAAAAAAAGAACATGAGAAAGAAGCTGCAGGGATAATGTTAACGTGAAGAAGTTTGACCCGAAGCTTTGACGTTTGCCAGGGATGGCATGAGCTTCTCAAATGTGCGGACGCGGAGGCTGCCGCGGTGCTCCCTGTTGAAGTGGCCATTTCATCAGGTGCTCAGTAGGCAGCGGGGTGGGAAGGATGTAAGCAACAACAAATATTGGCACCACATCTGGAGAGAGGAATATCCCGATGCACATACACGCATCCTGGCCAGGTCTGAAAAACAAGCCATGTGTTTTTTCTCTTCTTTTTTTCTAAACTGCTGCTTACACAGTCCAGCACGAAAGCGAAAACGCTGGCTGCAATTGTCCCAAAGCCCAGGATACAGAAACGAACAGATAGCTTTCCACGATGTTCAAAAGCAAATGGACCTACCTAGTTCCGCAGCTAGGCATTTAATTAAATGGCTCGATTTTTGTTATTTTTCATACCACAGGAAAATATTTTCTCCCTTTGGCAGAGAGTCCTTCCTCCTCAGATCTCCATCTCTGCCTAACAAGGTTTCTATGAGCATGAACCTCAAATTGTCTTGGCGCATACAAATCCTGAGGTTTTGGCTGCCTGATGACGGGAGCTGCGGTGGCATGTTCCCGTAAACCAGACATTTTCATGTGTGTAGAGCAGCCCTATGATTGTGATTGGCATGTGGCTACTTTCAACCAACTTGTTTCTCCCGTGGCTGGCCCAATGTCAAGAGAAGCATTTTAATATGAAGGTGGTTGTGGAAAAGCAGCAGATGCAATAGCTGAGGAACAAAAAAAAAAATAAAATACTGCTTTATGAAGTGTTCTGGCTCTTCCATCCATTCTAAATAATTACCGATGACTAAGTGCCTGAGTTCAGAAAACAAAGGTTGTTTGTCTAGTGCAACTTCATTTGTCCAGTTTTGGGTGGATGGGGTCCACTGAACCAACACCCACATGTAAGACAGACAGCTCTCCCAGAAATAGTTTTCTTTATATCAACTAAAATAGGACTAATTTGCTTTAACTATTTTGCCATACACTTGGGATTTATTTATTAAGCCACACTATTGAAGGAGGATGAGGAGCATCAGCTTCACTGAGGCTGAATGGAACCCTCCTTCTTTCTCTCCCCATATACTAGGCTCAGCCTGAGCTTAGTATTGTGCATATATAGCCTCCCTATATATTTTTTGGTTTTCTAGCATGGATATCCTTTCAGTGGATAATTAGTCCAGTGGTTCTACAGGCCTCGTTCACATATTGTAACAAAAATGTGCAAACAACCCCTGTGGGTTATTCACTTTTCCATTTTATCAGGATCCATTTTACTTTAGCAGAAAAAAAAAGGCAATAGCTTTTAAATTCAGGTAGTTATAGAACCATAGAATGGTTTGGGTTGGAAGGGACCTCAAAGATCATCTAGTTCCAACTCCCCTGCCATGGGCAGGGACACCCTCCACTACACCAGGTTGCCCAAAGCCTCATCCAACCTGGCCTTGAACACTTCCAGGGATGGGGCAGCCACAACTTCTCTGAGAAACCTGTTCCAGTACCTCACCACCCTCAATGTAAAGAATTTCTTTCTTATATCTAACCTAAATCTGCCCTCTTTCAGTTTAAATCCATTGCCCCTTGTCCTATCACTACACACCCTTGTAAAAAGCCCCTCTCCAGCTTTCCTGCAGCCCCCTTTAGGTACTGGAAGGCTGCAATAAGATCACCCCGGAGCCTTCTCTTCTCCAGGCTGAACAGCCCCAACTCTCTCAGCCTGTCTTCACAGCAGAGGTGCTCCAGCCCTCGGATCATCTTCATGGCCTCCTCTGGACTCGTTCCAGTAGCTCCATGTCCTTCTTGTGCTGGGGACTCCAGAGCTGAACACAGTATTCCAGGTGAGGTCTCACGAGAGCTGAGTAGAGGGGCAGAATCACTTCCCTCGACCTGCTGGCCACGCTCCTTTTAATACAGTCCCGGATACGGTTGGCTTTCTGATCTGCCAAATGTGATGTGATGTGTGTTCTCACTGTAGAGGCAGCAGAAGCTTAAAGGCACAGGGCTGATGCTTGACTGCGTGTAATCTCCTTGGCTTGCCTCTCACATCCACAAAGTCTGGCATCTTTTCTCAAGTTGCCAACTTTCCCTTTCCATAAATCTTGGGACTCAGACATACAATGAAGTTATTGCCATTTAAAAAGTTCGTCCAATCCTCCTGAGTCATTAGGACTGCTGAAGTGAAGGTTCTTCATCCACCTCTTTTTCTCTTTAATGTGTTTTACTGTACGCTTGCCACAAGTTAAGAATCGAGCTGGCTGCTGCCAGTCCTCTCTCAGCTGATGCACATTGAATTTCTGGAACAGAATCGTGTGCCCCAGACCTGAATGCACTGATTTATCGCGTGTGATGTGCTACTGATGTCTTCTTGTTGTGCCTACGAAGCAGGGTGTAACTAGCTTTACCAAAAATGGTCAACGATTGCTTGCCTTTGCAATTATTTTGGTCCTAAGAATAAATTATTTCAGAATGGATGAATGAGGCAATTCTATTTGTAGCCTTTATAGTTGAATGTTTTCTATATGTGAGTGAAATTATCATTTTTAAAAGGCAGGAACATCCACTTACAAGACCGTTGGACAACACATAGGTAGTGTTTAAAAATATCTGTACTTTTTTTAGCAGTATGCATTATAACCTGTGGGGAGGAAAAAAAAAAAAGGAAAATAAATTCTCTATCATACTGGATTTACCATACTTTTGTTGGTAGAAGGAATACTGCTTAGAAGTTTATGTCAGTGGAGTTTTAGATGAAAACAGATTTCAAAGTCCTGAGTAAGAAAACTGGAATTGCAGCTGGTCAGTCACTGCATGAGGGCGAATGAAAAGCACATCTTGCACTCCTCTATCTGGGAGGACAAAAAAAAAAATCATTTGCAAGCACAGTTACTGAAATGTAAATTGACTGTCTCCACTTGCCCTGATAAATCTATCGATTGCAAGAAACTGTCAGATAGCTTAAACCAAAAGCAAATTTATAGTTAAGTGTTGCTCACGAGCCTAGACTGCGGCTCCAAGGATGCCATTGCATCTTCCGCAGCCAGGAGGAAACGGCCCATCTTTTGTAGGCAGGGCCTAAACCTTAATTAGATAATTACAAGCCAGCTGGGTGATAGCCATAATTCCCCCTTTTTGTTTTACAGGTTTATTTTTGTTTGCTTTCAGAAAGGCTTTACAGTGAGCAGAGACCCAATTCATTCATTCCAACTCCAGCTCGCTTCCCTCTTTTGGGGTAGCAGCTTTACCTTCTTTATCAAAGGACTTCTCACTCCAGCTTTGGCTCTGGCTCTTTTGGCTCCGGCAAGGGAGTCAGGGTCATGGTCTTCAGGGTCTCTCGTGAAGGTATCACATCAGAGTCACCAGATGTTGCTCACCAGCCTAAGCTGTGGCTCCAAGGATATCATTGCATCTTCCACAGCCAGGAGGAAATGGCCTGCCTTTTGTAGACAGGGTCTAAACTTTAATTAGGAAATCAATCAATTCAATCCAGCTGGGCAATCTGGGCAATAGCCACAGTTGCAATAGCCATAGTTAAGACTCAGGGATGAGTCAAAGCTAAAAATCAAGGCAAAGGGGTGCCTTAAATTGTGTCATTTGTCTCCTGCAGCCATGAAGCTCTGGGGTAAAAGCCGTCCTGACTCTGGCCCATGAGACTGTCCCCAGGATGGGTGGTGGGTGACTCCTGTGCACCAGGTGAACGGATCTCTGGGCTGCTCTGCTGGAAGAGCACTAGACTTACAACATGGGGTCCAGGCTTGAGCATGGCCCTGGTGGGAGAATTTGTGCTTATTGCTCGGCAAGAGGCTTGACACCTGGCATCACCCTGAGGAAGCAACCAGCCAGGGAACCCACCTGAGCTGCCCTTCCCCTGGAAAGCAGGGAGCGAGGGAGGAGAAGGAGGTCAAGCATTCAGCCTGTAGCCCGACACTGGGACACCATGTGCGTCCTCAGTGAGGATCCGGCACTCTGCACTGAGGCTAACTGGAACCCGACATGAGACAGGCATCAAAGCACTACAAGGGCAACGGAATCGCTAATAAATCCTGAGTCCTGTGAGCCCAGTTTGCTCTTCACAGTGGGAGTCTTTCTAGGGCAGCACAGGATGAGAAGCATTTCCCCCACCAGGAAACTGCATTACCGAGCAAGACACCATCTCGCCTTTCCCTCTCATTCCTGGCCCTTTTCATCTCGTGGTCGCTTTGTCGCTGAAACAAGACCTTCCTCCAGACAGCAGCGTTAGGCAAAGCTCAGTTTCTGCGAGTTCATTAGTCCGACTCTCATCTTGTCCTCAAACTCCCTGCAGATCTCCCGAAAAGCACTCCGGCACTCCGGAGCACACCGACGCTGGGAGGCAGACACATGGGCAGAAAGGAGATAGTGCTTTCAAAGCATCCCGCTGGCACTCTAAGAGCCTCGTGCTCTTTATCTCAGCCCCAGGCTGCCTCTGTGACCCTCAGCATAACTGGGTTTTTCACTGTTTTCCTTCGTCGACGCTTTGGAGATAACACCAGCCGATGGGGCACTATTCTTAGCCGGTGGCCGGGTGGCAGGTGCAGCCGTGGGCACAAAGCTGCGCGTGGGAAGGTGGCAGAGCCACAGCGATACCATCCTGCCCAGCAGCCCCGGGGCTTCGGGCGAGTTGGGACTGTTCAGGGATGGGTGGATGATTAAAAATAAGCTAAATCGGGCCCAGGGTACTGATAGACTTAAAGAAAGTTAGAGAAAAATCTCTGTGGACAGAGAATTCAAACTCTAGTACGATTAAACCGACACACTCTACAATGTCAAACTGATCGGAAGAAAGTCCTCCTGAAAAGAATAAAAAGTTGGTAATTAATTTCAATGTGGTCATGGATTGAAATTCTTTTCTTTCCAGTCATTCAGTCAAGGGAGGTTTCAACTGTTTTAGTGTGAGATTCTGAGAAAAGATATTTGCAAATTCTAGGATCGAAAATTTCTAGGAATGTTTGTAGAGGATGCAGTCAATCAATTTCTCCAGATGAGCAGGGGGTAATTTAGTTACTACGTTCCCTACATCTGCTACAGTCAAACTTGCCTAATTTTTATGCTAAAGCTTTCTTACCTTAAGTAATGTTTACTGTCTTTTGGCACTGTTTGAAAGATGCACAAAAATACATGGGAAATTATTATTATACCAAACTCCTATCGAACCCTCAAAATAGTCTGAAAAAAATAGGAATCATTTTCTTTAAATACCACAAGATTAAATAATAATACCATTATTATTTAATTATTTAATAATAATACCATTCTCTTATAATTGCATTCTACTTGTTTGCACAATTAGATGCACTTCTGTTTTCAAGCACTTCTCTGCAAACATGAGGGTTAGAAATGAACGCTTTACTTTGGAAATGCAATTAAGACAAGCAAACAAACAATCCCAGCTTCAGTTGGCATAAATCAGCACAGTCACGCTGGTGGAATTACAATTTATGCTGAATTGTTTCAGTTAATAATGACAGGTTCTTGCCATACAACTTTTTGTCACTCCATTTATCTCACATGCAGCTTCTTTCCCAGCCCTGTAATAAATTCTAAAGAATTATGATGTAAATGCTTACAAAGCAACGTGTTTACCCCCTGACAAGCTGAATCCTTTGCTGTTAACTATAACTGGTGCAGCTAGAAAATTTGTCACTACAAGAGGTCTTGGTGTTCACAAGTGCTTTTAGTAAACTTTCTCAGAGCTTGAACAGCTAACTCACGGTCTTACTCTCATATTGCAACACTCCACAACCAATTGCAGAGCAACAGCAGTGCAGTAGGACATCAGGTTAGGTCAGAATTAGCCCCACGGGCTCCAGTGACCCCATACGCACCTGCAAGGGGCACCCAACGCAGTCCACAGTCATAGGAGTGCCAGCATCTCCATGTCTGCTCCTCTGCTGGGCCTGCCTTGGTTTGGGTTGCCTTACTCCTCTTCCTCTGCGTCTCCGGGTCACTTGGGAGGGCAAGTTTGGGGGAAAGGTTTCCGGACACCAGGCTGGGAAAGCTGCAGTCCTTTTGGTGTTTACCTGTACAGACCTGCTGGTCCTCGGCCCTGGGCTCTCTGTGCTATCTTCTCACTGGAAACCAGAGCTATTCCTCCTTTCCTCAGAAAAAATGACCCCAGCACAGTGGATAGTCACAGACCCCAGACTGGAAGATCTGAAGGTGAACTGAGAGTCACAGATTTCCGTGCCCTTGACACTCAGTTTTTGCCCTTTTTAGGGAGTTTGTTCTGTTTTCCTTTCTACGTCGTCACCATTGTTGGGACCGGAGCAAGCTCAAGTGGTGTTAAGAGGACTCCTCGTAAAGCTCATTTTCTCAGCTTATTTATTCTGTAACTTGAATTTGCTCATAGCCTTTTATAGCCACAAATAACACAACTGTTCGAGGGTCTTTTGGTGCACAGTTGTCAAAGTAGCAGCGCAGTGTCAAGTGAAAGGTCTATTTTACATTAGCCATAATCCCTTTTCAACTGAGTGCTTCAGTTTGCAATTTCCTACCCTATGCTACTGGTGTTTATTTTTGTTCAACTTTCACGTTGAAAATATCTTATTTCAGATATTTCAGCACAGTAATGATTCTACATAAGTTTAAAAATTTCAATTATAATATAATTTTAAAGAGTCCAATATTGTTTTATGGGCTGCTCAGTACACTTTTTTTTTCCTTCTTCTTCTTTTGTTCTTTTATAAAAAGAAAATTCTCGTTGTGAGTTCATGAGCTGTAATAGAAACGAAATAGATATCAAATCTTTGTTCTGGGCTCAATAAACTACAAGTGCAATCCAGAGTTTATGAAGGGGAATTCTTTCTGTATAATTTTTTTTTCTATGTCACCAGACAGAAACAATTTTCTGATTTATTCTTCCTCCCTTTCGAGAGGTTCTGTTTCAGCAACAGACGAGGTTCCACTCCCCGCCACACAAGGACTGCAAAATGCTTGCAACCCTTGAGCTTATGATTTACACAAAATAGTGCTTTTCAAACATGTGCAGCACATTCCAGTGTAGAACCAATGACAGCATCTGGGGGAAGAGCAAACAGGAGAAATAAATATCAAGAAAAGGAGAAGAGATGCCCCTCACTTCACGGCATTGCCTGGCCAAGAGGGCACAGCAGAGTGTGTGGTATCTGTTCCACTATGGCTCTTCAAATGCAGAGAGTGGGCAAGGGAAAACAGAATATCCTCTGTTTCTGAGGGTGGATGTCACTCCTTGATGCCACCTTTCCATCTACTCTGTGCACGGACTACAGCAGAGGGAAAGGGACAGCTAGGACATTTCCAGAGGACAGCCTTGAGTCAGGACACAAGTCCAGAGGAGGGCCACGAAGATGATCAGAGGGCTGGAGCACCTCTCCTATGAAGACAGGCTGAGAGAGTTGGGGCTGTTCAGCCTGGAGAAGAGAAGGCTCCGGGGGGATCTTATTGCAGCCTTCCAGTACCTAAAGGGTGCCTACAGGAAAGCTGGAGAGGGACTTTTTACAAGGGTGTGTAGTGATAGGACAAGGGGCAATGGATTTAAACTGAAAGAGGGCAGATTTAGGTTAGATATAAGAAAGAAATTCTTTACATTGAGGGTGGTGAGGTACTGGAACAGGTTGCCCAGAGAAGTTGTGGCTGCCCCATCCCTGGAAGTGTTCAAGGCCAGGTTGGATGAGGCTTTGGTCAGCCTGGTTTGGTGGAGGGTGTCCCTGCCCATGGCAGGGAGGTTGGAACTAGATGATCTTTGAGGTCCCTTCCAACCCAAACCATTCTATGATTCTATGATTCTATGACACGGTCCCCAAATGAGTCTTTCCCACGCCCCTGATCCTTCCCCAGTTAGTGCTGGTGCATAAAGGCCACTGCCCAACAGTTTTTGGTATATGATAACATGACAGCACCTGATTGAAAGGCCATGAACAAAGCACTGATGACGCTGCTTTTCACTTTTGTCCTCCAGAGAACCTTGATCCTCTAGAGAACTTTGGTCCTCCAGCACAGAAAGGAGCCTCTGAAAGCGCCGGATGAATATAACGAATGCAGGTGCAATACAGTGTCTGTACAGGAACACTTTGGAGTACTAGAAGCTAAAAAAAAAAAAAAAAGGAAAAAAAGCTTAAAACTATCTATGACATAAATAGAATATAACCATCCATGTTAGATTGAGCCAGTCTAGTATTAAAATTCATTTCTGGTCCAAAATATAATATTTTATCTGTATCCGCAGGATCAGAAATGAACTCTCAAGAGAGTCAAAATGTGATTTTTTAATGTCTTTCCCAAACCAGAAACATTCAGGTATTTACATATGCTTACATTTTGAATCTTGTCACCTTTGCAACTTCATCTTAGTTTCCTCTGCTTTTTGATTGCACGGTGAGAATGTCACAATTTATATGCACTGTCCTGTAAGTCTGTCTTCTGTCAATAGTACAGTACTAACGGTTCAAACGTTTTAAGATAAAATTGATCATTACAGAGAGAATAAGAAAGTAGAAAACATTTAAAGTGGGCTCATGAGTTCTGCATCTCTTCCCAATTTTTCTGTCTAAACTTCTAACGTGTCCAAAATGCCACATGGGTTCAGACTGAAAATTCATCCAGTTAGTACTTTATCAGGCCAACGGAGGTTACCTGCAGGTACTTTGGGAAAAAGTATAAGAAACAGACCATGTCTGAAGTGACCGCTGGCACCTGATTTTGAGCCCATTTAAGGGGGTTTGTCATTCCCCACCACCACCCCCCCTTTGCAGTACTTTACTTTGCATTTTATCTACTGCTTTAGTGCCCCATCGAACAATACTGTGATACCACACTCCAGCTTCTTACTGTCATCTTTCCAGTTGAGAATCCCAAATCAACTTCAGACATCATCACCTCTCCGTTTTCTTCACAAATCATGTGTAGGTATTTTTAACAGTTCAACCTGCAGTAGTGCATCTCTTATGGGGCTAAACTTCATTCCATTGCTAAAAGTTTTCATTCTTTATCTTTTAGCAGTTATTTACCCAAAAGGGGCTTCCTTCTTAGTTGTTGAGGTTTTTAAGTGGGTTCAGGTTTTTTTAAAGACCTCTGGCAAATGGTGTTGGTGAAAGCTTGTAGAACATCCGTGTATGCCACGTGGATCTACATATATTACTTACAAAGGACTCTAACAGCTCTGTGAGACGTAACTGCCTTTGATAACGTCTATATTGCCCATTCCTTCCTGTAACACATTATCCAGTATCTGTCTATTCTACTTTTGGGGGGTTTTTTACTGATTTCCCAGAATGGAAAATTAGACCCACTGGTCTACATTTTCTAAGACCACTCTTTTAGTGACTGAAGTTACCTTTGCCAGCTTTAATTTCTTTGGTATTGTTAAAGGTTTAAACTATGTGTTGTCACCAGCCTTTTCTCGGTGGCTAGCACCTGATGGGATCAGGAGAGGAATAGTTTAATGCCCATCTCTATTCATCTAATTGCTTTTTATTTGGGGCTACAAAGTGTGCAGGACGATGCCAGTCATTTAGCATTACACACCCAAAAATCTATATACCATCTATACATGCTGCCCCTCCAGCCACAGTTGAGCATAACTTCAATAAAGTCTGTGTCCGTCAAGGTCTGTAACTGGTGTTGCCCTATAGGTATCCTGCAGCTAACTGGGTGCTGAAGGAATCTTATTCCATAACAGCTAATCAAAAAACCCATGATTTAGGCATACTCTATGGGGCATTTAAGGGAACAAGACATCAAGAACGACAAGGAGAGGGACTTTTTACAAGGACATGTAGTGATAGGACAATGGGCAATGGATTTAAACTGAAAGAGGGGAGATTTAGATTGGATATAAGAAAAAAATTTTTCACTCTGAGGGTGGTGAGGCACTGGCACAGATTGCCCAGAGAAGTTGTGGATGCTCCATCCCTGGAAGTGTTCAAGGCCAGGTTGGATGAGGCTTTGGGCAACCTGGTGTAGTGGAGGGTGTCCCTGCCTGTGGCAGGGGGGTTGGAACTAGGTGATATTTGAGGTCCCTTCCAACCCAAACCATTCTGTGATTCTATGACATCTGAGAAGGTGAAAAAAAGCCCTCATTTTTAATGACAAAGGATAAGGGAGTGTTCTGCTGGAGCAGAGCCACATATTCTGACGCAAAAAATTTCAACTTCTTAGCAGTTAAGCCTGGATTCTCCCTTTCCATGATCATGACTCCTAAAAAGCAAAAGAAATTAATAACCACATAGATATGAATTTAAGTGAGGCTAGATGAGTCACTCGACAACATCACGTGGGAGCCCTCCTGGAGTGATACCTCTAAATTACATGGACTAACAAGATCTTTCCATCTCCAACTTCCGTATTTTAACTAAGATTTTAGTAGTTTTGCTGAGTGCTAATTCACAACTTTTCCTCACATACCCAATCTCCTTTAGAAAAATCTAGTGTCAGCTGTATCTGGAGAATAAATGTAGGTTTTCCTGAGTCTTCATCCTCATTCAAGTTCATATGCTCCCTCTCCACAAAAGGTGTGTTGAGCAGTCTGTAACTTGACTATCGATGCTAACTACGCGTAGATTTGAACAACATAGGGGAGCTCATTCTGGACTTTTCTCAGCTCGTTTCGATATTTTCCCCAACTTCCTTACCATTCCCACCCCAGGATTATCTGGCTTTTTTAATTGTCCTGCATACCCCCTTGCTCAGAGAGTAGAAATAATTCACAGCTGGTGTGTTCCTTAGTGCTTTAGCCAATCAAAACACACAGCTTGCTATTTACTGGCAACAGGGTTATCATGATTCAAGCCACTTGGCTCTTCTGTTAGGTCCCTCTGGCATGTGAAGGAAAATTCACACCAGTGAAGAAGAAAACTATCAAATCATTAAATATTTATTTGAATATTTAAATCTTTGGCTGCAGGGAAGTGTCTAGGGAGAGTTCCAGATTTAACAAGGGGCTTACTGAAACTGCACATGCAGACAGAGCATTTGCAATTTGCTGACACATTTGCTGGTCACCTCTCTGTAAAAGAGAGGTGGAACTCTATTACCAAAGACATTCTTTTCTGAAAGATCCTGATTTGGGATTGCAAGATGATGCTGGTGGAACAACAGGAAATCAAATTGTCAATGATGTCACATGTGGAGACGAGGAAATTATTTTTCTCTTGGTCAGACAGACTCTGGGTAGTAAGCTGGAATTCAAATGCAATGATCCAGAGTTGACTGGAAGTAGAGTGTGACCTGTCATATCTCATACATTGAGTATTTTCCGACTTAGACAAGCCATACTTTTTGGGATCTTTGGCCTCAAGCTGAACCTTGCTCACTTTCAGAGAAGCTGTGTTTGGAGCACAGGCTCAGCAGCTGAGAGACCACTTGGCCACAGTGTTGAAGGAGCTACAGTGCATACTAAGAGCTCTACCTGTCCCAGATGCTGCCTGGTATCGTGGTCCCTCCTCATCTCTCCTCCTTCACATAACTGCTATGTGCCAAGGCAGTATCCTTTACGTGCCCTCTTATGACACTGTTTCCTGCTACGAAGCAGAAGAAACCTTACAGGACTATAAATGAGTTAAAAATGAGAAAGGTAAAATCAAGAGCATCTGCTAGGCATGCAGAGCAAAGAAAACATTTTTGTTCCTTCTTTTGAATGAAAGCTATTGTATCATAAGAATTATCACAACATTAAGAAGAGAACTTAGAGAAAATCAAAACCCAGACAGGAAATAACAGTAGAGGAGTATTTTTGATCCTTCCAAAAGTCTTCATTTTGAATGAGGTCTTAAGCACACAAGGGCAGGCAAAAAAAAAAAAAAAAAAAAAATTTTACAGTTGTATTTGTTTAGCAAACCAAATGGGCCAAACTCCTAAAAATAATATGTTCCTAAGGCAGGATCCAGTAAATCAGTTTAATGCTTGGAAAAGAGGGCAGTTTATTCAAAATTGGGAAAGTCTTCTTAGGAAGACTTCACCGGCTGTCTAGATGAGAAAGAATAATATTGTGATGACAAAAAAAAAGCCTTTCTTTTTTCCTTCTTTACCCATGTAAGTACTAAGGGAAAGTTTGTTTCTTGTATGGTTGAATGTTATAGATTTGTCTAAACAAATCTGAACTGACATGAGTGACAAACAGAGGTCCCTTTCTGTGAAGTTATTCAAGATTTAAATCCTTTTCCTAATGAGTGTCCTCTTATCAATGGCAAGGAAACGAGACTAATAAGAGAGATGATCAGCTGAAATCATCAATAACCATGGGTTACAGTGCTCAGATATTCTTAGAAAATCAATCCTGATTTTCTAAGAAAATAAACCAGATGTTGGTTGCTGGCACCACTGAGTTCTTGGTCTCACAGCTGACATTGCCCGCAGGAACTGTGAGTTTTGTGCTAGGCTGACTAGTCAAATAAAAAAAAATGCACTGTGTTCAAGAACTCATTACCACACACTTAAACATATTCATAATGCCAGGCTGGCACAGCTGTGTACCAATGCAATTAATGTCTTTCAAAAACTAAGTTAAAATTAAAAAATCCCTAACTCAATAGAAGAGGTTTTTTTTTTTAATTTTATTTCATTCTTGGCAAAAGTCTAGCCTTTAGGAAGCCAACAAATAAGTAAGTTTAAGAAAGTTAAATAAGCTTTCAGGATCTCCTTAGTTTCTTCATCATTAAGGGCATAACAAATTAAAATTGGAAATAGTCCCCGCTGCCCTAAAACATCTCATCCATCACAGACTTGTGTTTATGTCGACATCTTTTTCTTTTCCCTCCAAAGAAAAGAAGTTGGCTAAAGAAACCATCTGTCTAGAGCCAATCTTTTCCCCAAAGGAATCTGGTGCTTATTGGAGTGAAATGAAACTACTGGTTTCCAACGAATATTTGTGAGAGGGGAATAGGAATAAAAAAAACTTTTGCATAAGAAGTAATTGCTTGATCAATTTAAATATTTGCATAAGCCCTCTGCTTTCTTCAAAATGGCAATAATTATAACTTCAACCCTCTTGATAGTAAGTTACTTACTGCCTAACGATTCAGACTGGGGCTACAGATATGCTTACTATATGTTCAGCGTATGTCATAAAAAAATTCCATCCCTGAAAAGAATTTCCAAACACTGAGTGACTCAACTTGGAGAAAATGAGCAAAATACATCGGACGGAGACATACTTGTTTCATTCCAGTTATCTATTGTACATGAAAGAGAAGTAAACTCAACTGGAGAAGGGAAAGGAAGGCTTAGGATAGGAGGCATAATAGCATCTCGCTGATTTAAAGAACCAAATCCTACTATGGGACTTAGACTCTACATCTGACTGCATTCTTTTAGAATGTGTTTTTAGAGTTAATAAAAAATACAAGTGAAAAACTGTAACTAAATTTAGACAAGGATGAATCAGGAATGTTATGCCTCCGTCTTTGTGCGGGAGAACACTACAGAGTCAAATAAAGTATTCTGTTGCCTCTTTTGAGAAAAGAGAGGATGTATTTGTAGGCAGTACTGACCACAGATGACAGACATAGAGGGACAGAGGCTCTCATTTTGCATTTCCTTAGCTTTTGCCAGTTACCACGGGAGCTGCTATATGTCTGCCCCTGGGCAGTGCAAGGCTCCCCATGCCTTGATCGTACTGACCTTGCCAGCCCCCTCCTCATCACCAGGCCTCCTAATGCCCACAGATAGGTGGGCTCAGCATGCCCCACTCTAGGTATGCCTGCAGGGAAGCATGGAGGGGTCCTGTCCATCTTTTGCTCAGTTTGGCAGTTAAAGCACGTGGGAAACGTGAGGCCATGCTTCAAGGTCCTCTTGGCTTGGACAAAGTGAAGACTGAATTCAGGCTCCATGCGAACCATCTTCCTGTTGCCCTAGGTTAGGAAGTTTGGGGGTTCTATATCGGATCCTGGACCTTCTCCATCCAACCCATCAAAGTAGTTCACGTCATTCCTCCTTTTCTTTTCTCATATCTATTCCAATGGTCTGTTTGCCTTTTTTTTCTCCTGGCTATTGTCATAGATTGCACACTCCACTCACAAGCATTGGTTTAGCTTCAGCATGCAGAGTTGAGGATGGAGAGGGATGAGGAGGGATGGAGAAGTTCTCTGCTGCTGCTGCTGTCAGCAGTCTGGTCCATACTTTCTTCTCTCCCTGCCCCATCAATGCCACTTCCATCGCTCCAGGCCTTGCCGTGGAAATCTATTCCCATGGAATGACTGTCAGGGAGCTGAGACAACATTCAGACTCTCACTTACAAACTGAGTGCCCCTTGAACGTTTTGTATTTAAAACTTTTGTCTGCAGACCTGATACAGGCTGATATACAGAGGATTCAGTGAGGTTTTCTTATTGTGTACAGTGAGAGCAACCAGCACCGGCCAGGGTTCACTTCCTTTCTGGCCAAAATTTTGAAAACAAATCAATTTCCAGCCACTGACAAGCTTACTGAGAAATTCCCCTCCACATTTCAGCGTGTCTTAGTAAAAATCTCATCATTTCTAGGGCCAAGGCTTTGGGCAACGTTATCTTCCCTTTCTCCTTTGCTATCGAAGAAAGGGGCCATCCCACTGCTCTGGGACCTAACACCATGCACATCATGGCATTTCTCAGACCAAAGGATGTTAGTCCACGGTAATGGACAAAAATTGTTTCTGCCACAACGGAACTGTCCTACCCACAACTAGACATCTGTATTTTTTTGTCTTTTCAAGGCCATATG
Organism: Tauraco erythrolophus; assembly: GCF_009769465.1. Lineage (NCBI taxonomy): Eukaryota > Metazoa > Chordata > Aves > Musophagiformes > Musophagidae > Tauraco > Tauraco erythrolophus. The sequence goes on along the minus strand of NC_141466.1, from coordinate 3,268,837 downwards.
CATTTGTTATTCAGGGAGTACTGTCATTTCTAATGTGGTTTGACCAAGAGGAGATGGACACAGTGATCACAGATAGCCGAAGGACACCTGCAGGCACTCAGTTGTAGACTGCATTTCAGAGCTGCTCTGGCATTTGGGTACTCTGTGCCTGTCTCTCTAGGACACTCACCACACCCTTTGTCCCTGTCAGGGAGCACATCCCCTCATTACAAGAAAGACATTGAGGTGCTGGAGCGTGTCCAAAGAAGAGCAACAAAGCTGGTGTAGGGTCTGGAGAACAAGTCTTATGAGGAGCAGCTGAGGGAACAGGAGTTCTTTAGCCTGGAGAAAAGGAGGCTCAGGGGAGACCACATCGCTCTCTACAGCTACCTGAAAGGTGGTTGTAGCGAGGTGGGTGTTGGTCTCTTTTCCCAAGTAACAATAGGACAATAGGAAATGGCTTAAATTTGCTCCAGGGGAGGTTTAGATTGGACATCAGGAAAAGTTTCTTCACCAAAAGAGATGTCAAGCCTTGGATCAGGCTGCCCAGGGAAGTGGTTGAGTCATCATCCCTGGAGTTGTTTAAAAGATGTGTAGATGTGGTTCTTAGGGACATGGTTTAGCAGTGGACTTGGCAGTGTTAGATTAACGATTGAACTCAATGGTCTTACAGGTCTTTTCCAACCTAAATGATTCTCTGATCTAGACAGCTTTCTGGCCAGTCAAGCCATCAAGGCAAAAGTATGAGTGGGTTAATGCTCAAATAACTGTTCCACCATGTAGTTTCATACCCTGATCATTAATTCTGCATGAGTAAAGGTCTGCTGAGTTGCCTATGCAGAGTTGCCTATGCAGCACATGACCTCGCCGGGGGCAGCCGAGTTGTGATTTCTGACCTTATGATCAGGAATAGGTGAAAAGTGGTTGCCTTTCTGGCTATGCTTTAAGCCAGGTTTGCTGTTCTATCTGGACTTCTCTTTCACTTTAAAATTTAACACTGAACATACCTGCCTGTATGTTCATTTCTTTAGGTAGTACCTCTTCTAATCTCCCAGGATGCACAGTGGCTTTGTTTGGTTCAGTCATGCAATTTGAAAGACTCTTACAACTGCAAATAGTGTCATCATGTGACCTTTTTGGGGCACAAGCTGAAATACAGGAAATTCCATTGAAACATAAGAAAACCCCTTTTTTACTATGTGGCTGACAGAACATGAGAAGAGGTTGCTGAGAGAGGTTGTAGTATCTCCATCTTTGCCGAAATTCAAAATCCAGCTGGACAAAGCCCTGAACTCCCTGCTCTGAGCAGGGAGTTTGAACTAGACAAGCTCCAGAGGTCCCTTCCTACCTCAGTTGTTCTGGGATTCTGTTTTACATGAGCCATTTCATGCACATAGAATCATAAAATCATAGAATGGTTTGGGTTGGAAGAAACCTCAAAGATCATCTAGTTCCAACCCCCCTGCCATGGGCAGGGACACCCTCCACTACACCAGGTTGCCCAAAGCCTCATCCAACCTCTCCTTGAACACTTCTGGGGATGGGGCAGCCGCAACTTCTCTGGGCAACCTGTTCCAGTACCTCACCACCCTCAGAGTGAAGAATTTCATTTTTAGATCTAATCAAAATTTCGCCTCATTCAGTTTAAAGCCATTGCCCCTTGTTCTGTCCCTACACGCCATTGCAAAAAGTCCCTCTCCAGCTTTCCTGTAGGCCCCCTTTAGGTACTGGAAGGCTGCTTTCAGGTCTCCCTGGAGCCTTCTTTTCTCCAGGCTGAACAACCCCAACTCTTTCAGCCTGTCTTCATAGGAGAGGTGCTCCAGCCCTCGGATCATCTTCAAGGCTCTTCTCTGGAATTTTTCCAACAGCTCCATGTCCTGTTGTCCACATAGGACACAACAAAGTCTTGTGATGGCCTTTCACAGCCTATGGTGGTCATTAAGAGTTCCAGTTTGGGCTTTACCTCATGCCCTTTACCATGCTTGGTGTTGGAGCTGAGGCCTCAGCTGCTGTTAGATACCAGAAATAGCTTCTCAAGGAACAGGGAGGGAGGGCTGTGTGGCAGCACTCTAACAAAAACATGAAAAAATCTGATGCAATGGTTTTGGAGTCTCTACTACATCAGAATGCAAAGCATATGTTGAAGAAGTTTTAAATTAAAAAAAAAAAAAAACCTTATGGATATTCACCACTTCAAAAAAAGGTTGATTTGTTTTTTCCAGACTAAAAATGTTTTTCCTGCTGCCATCAGTGAAGAATGCATTCATGAAAACAAATTTCCCACGGACCTTTGATGCCATCTGAAAGTAAGAAGAGAAATTGCTGTTCCTACTCAGATTTTGGCTTCCATGACGCAAGCTGTCACTAGCAATGATGTCATACCACCACTTCCACAGCGTACATTTATCCAGCACTCACATATCCTGACTGAGTTGTAAAATTTGATTAATTCCTTCTGCATCCCCCACAAAAATGCCAGGGTCGCTTGCGTTATGAGAACGCAATGACAATTCCTTGCACATTGTTTGTGCTTCTCTAAATGAAATGTGATTCCACACCCCACCCCTCAAAATGACCACCAAGGTACTGGATAGCAATTTCATACACTTACTGCAATATTTACATTATTCTGGAATATCTTCTATAAGGCTTATGTTCCAATTAACTGAAATTACTTACACTATATTCTGAATGGTAAGCAAAGATGATCACCATTACAATGAATAGCAGCAAATTAACCCCACAAACTCCCTTAAATGGGAAAATATTTGGTAAAAAACATATTACTGAAGTCAAGAGAAACAACTTTCAAAGAGACCTTTGTAGTAATTTGTATAGCTTCATGCTCATTAGCAGCAGCATAAAAGCTGAGAAAATCTGTGGAAATATACTTTGGTAAATAATCACCAACTTTTCCCATGGCTGCACTTTTTGTCCCTTGCCTACTATTTTTAATGGCTCTGGACAATAATTCCCGTCTATTTATTCGCATCCTCATCCGTGAACCAGAATTGCTGATGATGTAAGGATAGACTTTGGAACAAAGCTCGTTAAATATTGTTAGCCTAACCCTGCAGTCCCTAAATGACTAAAATTTCTTTCAAAATTAATGTGAGGTTGCTCTGTGAGAGGACTTAGCATCATTGTTGTACTGCACTGTGCTTCATTGTTCCAAACACCATCAAGCAAGGTGCACAAACACATGGTGAAAACCTGCAGAGCACGAGGAGCAAGTCCCTGAAAGCCACAAAAATACTTATTCCTGGTGATGCTTCACTCTGCAGCTCTAATAATTGTTACAATGATAGGCACTTGATAGAAATGTTGCTGTGTAATTTTTATTGTTAGGTTCCGCACACATGTAATCAGGAGGAATTTTTTTCCTTCTTAGGAGAAAGGATTGCAAAAACAAAAGTGGGGGGAAAAAACTCTAAAAATGCCATTATCTTAGCTGTAGAGAGAAATAATCCTTGGCTTCCCCAGGGTTTGAAAGATGAGATGAATGGGGCAGGCTCCACACAATGCTGCTTGAAGTAGAAAATGTGGAAGGATGAAGGGCACATTTATATCTTTACCTGGAGCTCTCATAGCCTGCAGCACGCCTGCTCCAGTGGAGCAGAAACAAAACTTTCCGTAGGTTTCTAGCAATAAGATGCAGACATTTATACTAAGAGCCTGTGCAATTCCTTAGGTAGGACAACCTTGAAGACCTGGTAGTACTGATGTTTCAGGGTGTCACGGAGCCACCATCATGGCCAACAACCTCTCTCTGCAGACTGCTGCTCACGAACCATGGTGTGCGTTGGGGTGAGAGGCTTTTTGGTGCCAGTCCCTTTGTGGTGGTGGGTCCAGCGGGGCCTTTGGAGCCCCAGCTACGCCTGGCGCAGCAGGGGTGCATCAAAGCAGAGCCCACCACGTGCCGGGGACCTGCTCACACGCCTTGGTGCAAAACCCTGGCTGCGGCCATAAAGAGTCGTGCTGAGGTTGAAGCCCAAACAGATGGCTGGCAGGGCAGCCCGAGGGAGCCCGCGTACCCCAATCTGTTCCCACAGCCAGGAATCTCTGCCCCAGCTGGCACTGCCCCTTGCAGCCACCTGGCATCACGAGGAGGGGGCTCTGGGGGCCATAAAGGCACCACACACCCCTCCCATCCTCCTGGCCACATGAGACACCTGAGAATTGAGTACCCAGAGAGAGAGCAGGCAGCCCCCACCGAAGATTTTCCCAGTAGCTATGACACATTCCTCGGTGCACAGTCCTTAGATGAAGTCTGATATGGAAATGTCGGTGTCCCTCTGCTGCCCTTCGCCTTCTGCATCACTGCCAGCTTGGGAAGCCCAGCTCAGCACGCAGAGTCGTGCTTCCTGCAAGAACAGTGGGTTTGTTCTGTCTTCTTTCTCCTGGGATTGAAGTTTAAGCTGTTCAGATGCTATTTAGGCCTAGAGAATCTGGGTCACTTCAGAGAGCCTTAAGTTACACGCTGAGCCGTGCATAACAGAATCATAGAATCATAGAATGGTTCCATAGAAGGGACCTCAAAGATCATCTAGTTCCAAACGTCCTGCCATGGGCAGGGACACCTTCCCCTAGACCAGGTTGCCCAAAGCCTCATCCAACCTGGCCTTGAACACTTCCAGGGATGGGGGGCAGCCACAGCTTCTCTGGGCAACCTGTGCCAGTGCCTCACCACCCTCAGAGGGAAGAATTTCTTCCTTATATCCAATCTAAATCTGCCCTCTTTCAGTTTAAAGCCATTGCCCCTTGTCCTGTCACTACGTGCCCTTGTAAGAAGTCCCTCTCCAGCTTTCCTGTAGCCCCTTTAGGTACTGGAAGGCTGCAATAAGATCCCCCCGGAGCCTTCTCTTCTCCAGGCTGAACAGCCCCAACTCTCTCAGCCTGTCTCCAGAGCAGAGGTGCTCCAGCCCTCGGATCATCTCTGTGGCCTCCTCTGGACCTGCTCCAGCAGCTCCATGTCCTTCTTGTGCTGGGGACTCCAGAGCTGAACACAGTATTCCAGGTGGGGTCTCAGGAGAGCAGAGCAGAGGGGCAGAATCCCCTCCCTCGCCCTGCTGCCCACGCTGCCCTGGATGCAGCCCAGGACACGGTTGGCTCTCTGGGCTGCCAGTGCACGGTGCCGGCTCATGTTGAGCTTCTAATGAGAGGCCAGAATAATGAGAATAATGAGAAACCAGAATTATTTACAAGAAGAACAATTTGAAGTTTATTTTATTTGATAATACTTTTATAAAATGGCATGATTTCATGTTTTAAATAACGATATGTTTTTTAAATAATGAAATTGCAGGACCTTTTTTTTTCAATACACGTACTAGAACTTCTGTTCTAAATTGTGTATCAGTTGAAAATGTGCTCATCGGTCCTGGACATTGCATTAAAAAGTAATTCTAAATCAAAGGAATTTGTCCCCCCCATTCATTTACTAAGTTTCCATGTATGATTAATTTACACAGGTCTGGAATTCCTGGTTGCCAGACTTCAAGATTCATGGAAACATTTGTTTCTGAGTCACAATCTTAACAGATTGTGAGCTATCACAATGTCACAAAATATCATATCATAATTTGTCTTGGTTTATGTCAACGTTTTCTCTCCAATGTAGATGTCTAAAGAGTCAATAAACATAGGACTCTATTCCCTTTTTTATAAGAAAATCTATTTTGTGAATATCTGCTGTTTAAATTATTAGTGGTCATACATGCACCACCACTATACATAGAAATCTTCCAGTGAAATATGGATGAAATTTTATCTGACAACCAATGTTGTTTTGTCTGCATTGTCCATGTCCTTCATATTCTATTGATTAAGTAACATTAATTGGATAATAAAAACAAGGAGGTTTTTTTTCTAGAAGTTACGTTTACCACAGAACATGGCTGATTCAACAGGTCTAATATTCAGACAAAAATCTTAGCAATCGACACTGAATTAATCCTTAAAGACAAGGAAGACACAGAAACTTTTTGGGTAATCATTTGAGCTTCCACTTAGTTCAATGCTACCACAGATGCTGCTTTATAGTAGATGTCATGATGGATTTCAGACCCTGTTGAAAAGTAATCAAAGTTTATTCTGACAATGTCCTACTGACAAAAAAGGTCCAAGGTACAAGAGAGGGAATTTAACATTCAATATTTTTCCAAGTAAAAGCTTTCAGGGATTGATCCAGGGTTGGTGAAAGCGTTTGATGTCTTTCCACTGACCGCAGAGGAGTTTGGATCAGCTTTTAAGAGTGGCATAGGGGTCATCAGAGCTAAGATTTCTTTCAACTGAAATAGAACAGACTGATGATTTAGAAGCCTACAAAATAATTTGGTTCTGCAGGAATTTTCTAATTATTTAAGTAGGAAAATGCTACTTATATATATTTGCTTTTGTATCATACTTTCACATCGTATTACTTTCTTATAATTCTTTTCACAAGAAAATCTCCAACTGTTTGAAAAGCATTAATAAAACTTAATAGGATAAATAATATAGAACCTACCTGTCCGAATGCGAGCCAAATATCTGATCTGCAAATTGGTTGCAACAATGTGGAGAAAGAGTTGCAACTAATTTTATTCCGATGCCTAACACATTTTGGACATCAACACTACAGTTTTGAACAGTTTTGGTTTTACATTTACATAAGCATGTTAAAAAAAAACACTGCTAAAAAGGCTGTACATAGATTGAAAAATGGGATCCAAAGTTGCCAGATAATAAAGTCTTGGACGTTTTCTGCTTGGCAAGCTCACACATAATGTCAATTGATTTTATCTGTTTGGAACAATTTTAGTTATTATCACTTTTAACAATCTCTTTACTACATGAATCAATTTACCAATACCAAAAGGCACTTGTGTATTGTTTGTGCATAGAACACTTATTTGGCCTCACTTTTAAAGATCTCCTTCTAACGAGACACTAATGAAAGTCATCTGTATTATGCAGGTGCTCTACAACTGGACCTGATGGGAAACAAAAGAGAATTTCCAGGGTCTGTGATACCAGGACAGCCAGCAGTGCCAGGGTCCCCCAGGCATTCTGCCATGAAGACAGGTACCTGCAAGGCCACAGACTTTCCTGCTAGCTGGAAAATCCACATTTGGAAAAACAAACAAACAAACAAACAGAAAATGACTTCTCTTTTTGGCCAACCATTTAAAATAACGGCTGGCCCCAAGAATAAGCTCTCTAGAGTAAATTTCTCTCTAAATGAAGGAAGGTTTAGCAAAACCAGTGAAAAGGACCAGGCCTAAAGACCCAGAAAAACACACTTGATCAGTCCCTTCAAACTTCAAAATGTGACAGTAGATCTTTACCTGTCCACACACTTGGTCTGGTACATCATAATCTGGGATATGATTTCTGATGGTTCTAGGAAAATGGTTTTGATAAGTAATGGTATGTGATTTGGTTCTTGGTTGGGTTTTTTTTTAGTGATTGCCATTGGAAAGATGTCAATGCCTATTTAGAGGAACTGATTCGAATTTTCATTAGAATTCTAGCACTTCCAAGATAATGAATCTTCATCTCTTCTCTTTTCTTCACAGAAATTAAAAGACAGGTAGGAGTGATACCAAAATTATTGATTAGCCAGCACAGCAGAATCAAATGACCCAGTTGCAGAAGACATATGGGACATATAAAGGTGATATAATAACGTTTAACAACCAAATGCCACAGCAATTTCCCTCCAAACAGTGTTCTGATTGAGCCAGCTCACTGCAAGAGAACACAAAAAGAACAAGGCATGGGTTTCCCCCCCAAAAAAAAACTGTCATTGCCAATGGAAACCTGGCTATAGGGAACTTCCCCTTGCTGAACCTCTCTGGATGTACTCTATCAAAGAGTGTCTCTGGCTACCAGAACTCATTGTGTACCTTCAGAGTGTAAACTCCCAGCTAAGAAATTACCAGCTTGCTATTTTCATACAAGACCTGCTCACAGTGAGCATTTTAAGGAGAGCAGAGGGGGCTCCTTAGTGTTTAAGGCACTTCTGGAAAGGCTCTTCTCAGTAAGCAGCAGCCCATATAGTCTAAACCCTCCCTCCAACAGCAGCAGATTTGCAGTTGACCTTACTGTAAAAAAGAGAACAAAAAGAGATTATATCTTATAGTTGGGTTATTATGATGGTCTAAATCTTCAGGGTCTTAAGCTTGCATTCATTGAATCTGATTCTTTCTACGCTCCCTGCAAAGTACCTCTTCTGGCTTCATTGCAGTTACAGCAGACTTTAAAAAAATGTAAATACCAGGAGAAGCCAACTCAGTCTACCGGCACAGTGCTTCAGAAAGATAATTTTGTGTTTTAAGATGTTTATTTCAGGAGGGTAATGCGTATGGAAAATCGTTTAGCAATCTAATCTCTTGAGTAATTTCCATGAGATTATTGATGGATGTCTCTCACTGAGCATTGTAAAAAACAAAGTGAGTGGAAATTGCCCTTCAGAAAACATAACGCAGACCCAAGGATGCTCAGAAAATACGTCTGGGTTATAATGTCTGTCAAAAGCAAGTGAAATGTAAGTAACAGGTGATTCCTCGGTCTTGCTAGAGATGTGAATGTGCAGTGTTGAATCAGAGAAATGAAAATAGAAATGTATTTTCTATTGCCTCCTCTGTAATGATAGACTGGCAGCCTAGATCATCAATTAGCTCAATATGACCAGAATTTATGTAATGGGCAGTTAAAGTGGATCTTGAACAGTCACTGCAATGAGTAATGAATTCTGAGCTGGAACAAAACAAACTGTTCTCAATGTCTCTCGTTTACCTGCCACAGTTTCCCTTTCCTCTAATCCAGGCAAGCTTTCCAACAGATTCCTTGTATAAATGTAGATGCTAACAGTAGAATTCTGTCTATCAAATGCAATGAAAGTTATGCCCTTCACTTCAAAGTAATTGGGATTTTCCCCTGGAAGTGATGTTCGAATTACTGCTCAAGCTTTCATTCTTGGGCTGATCTGAGGTTCTTTTTACTTTTTTTTTATGTCAAGGTGTCCTGGTTACACAAGAAAATTATTTCACTTTTGTTGATAGTGCTTCCTGTGTTATTGCTTGCTGAAGTATTTTTTCATTTCTACTCTCGTGAGACCCCACCTGGAATACTGCGTTCAGCTCTAGAGGTCCCAACACAAGAAGGACATGGAGCTGCTGGAACGGGTCCAGAGGAGGCCGCGAAGATGATCCGAGGGCTGGAGCACCTCTGCTATGGAGACAGGCTGAGAGAGTTGGGGCTGTTCAGCCTGGAGAAGAGAAGGCTCCGGGGGGATCTTATTGCAGCCTTCCAGTACCTAAAGGGGCTACAGGAAAACTGGAGAGGGGCTTTTTCCAAGGGCTTGTAGTGATAGGACAAGGGGCAATGGCTTTAAACTGAAAGAGGGCAGATTTAGATTGAATATAAGGAAGAAATTCTTCACTCAGAGGGCGGTGAGGCACTGGAACAGGTTGCCCAGAGAAGCTGTGGCCGCCCCATCCCTGGAAATGTTCAAGGCCAGGTTGGATGAGGCTTTGAGCAACCTGGTGTAGTGGAGGGTGTCCCTGCCCATGGCAGTTGGGTTGGAACTAGATGATCTTTGAGGTCCCTTCCAACCCAAACCATTCTATGATTCTGTGATTTCTTTGCATAGTCAGATGATGAAGTTAAATGCACTGGTAAACAGAGCTGCAGAAAACTACAAACAATGGCAATGACATTTTGACCCGGGACACAATATACCCAGCAGGTCACTGCTGTGCTCACAAGGCAGTCATCTGTACCTGGCTGATTCCAGCTGCCTGCAGAGTGCCTCTCTCAACCTCTCCTCCTCAAGGCTGAGTACCAGTGCTGGAAAATACAACGCAGGATGTGGATAATGTAGCATGGTTAAGAAGAATAAGCACAGAGATGGGAGATGAAAATGCTAATTCCCATTTGGCCTGGGATTTTTGTATAGCTTTTAGCACATTTCTTCAGTCCAGGCCTTGATTTCTCCATTCACAATGTAGATGTAGCAATTTCCACCTATTCTATTCCTCTAGTTGTCACAAGGAACGTGTGATGTTTGTATCACACTTTTGAGGCATAGTCACTGGCTTTATTTATGCTTTTCTTTTTTTTAGTAATGCTTACGCTAGGTCACACTGTGCAATCTAGAATTTTTGAGCACCTTCTTGCCACAGCACCAAATACGTAAATAAGACATCAGACAGTCCCTGGAAACCTGCTCAGATTTGTTCATAATATCAGCTCTCAGGCACTAACCTCACTACGTGGGAGGCAGTCTGGAGGGGACGGAGCGTGCTGCACTCCAAAGCTGCACAGAGTGAATGAGCCCCTTCTCCCAGGGTCTCCTAACTTCTGTGGCTAGGAAAATGCCATGGGAACTGCACAAGGAGATCGGTGCCTCTCTCTTCCACAGGTCTTCTGAAGATGTGATGATCACAGCACGCTTTACGGGAATCTTCTAAATGCACTTGTGTGTGTGTGTGATTCTGTGCATATATGGTGAGAGAGGATGGATCAGTCTTTCTGAAGCACTGATTTTGCTAACCTAGCAGAAGATCTACCAGCAAATGTGTAGTCCTGCACTTGGAGGGTGTCTTCATGAGCTATGCACACACTACAACACAGGCAGAACAAACTTAGCCACTCACTAAGTCACCATTGCTGAACACATCAGTAGAAAAATCATATTTGAACATATGATTGCATTCTAACATAGCTGTAACGTGGCACATGTAAGGGGAATTGAACTGAAGCTGAATGGTCAGAATCTCAGTTCTACCATTTCCTAAGTTTCACGTGCTTGACTTTGCAGACTTAGTGTTTCTCTAATGAAGTTTTCTCATTTGAAATAAATTATTTGCTTAGATAACATTATCTGGATGATTCATAGCAACAAACCCATCATCTGTATTTGTACTCAACGTGTTGCCACAAGTGCTAGTTACAGGCAGCACTCATTGCCTTACAGTCCTACTTAAAGGTTGAAACAGAAGGAAGAGCATTATAATGGTCTTGCTGGCTGAAGTCAGATTTTATATTTTGCCGCTTCATTAGATGGCATTACATCACAGGATACAGACAAGCAAAGCCTGAATTGATCCTACTTGACTGAATTCTAAATGAATGGCAAATGACTGCGTGGTTTGCCAAGGAGCAGCAATAATGGCATGACAAACGTCTGATTTCTATGAAGATTTGTATCTTATAGCACTTCTTTCCAGTTTATGTGTTTCAGCTGTGGTCATGGAACTTGAAAAATGAAGACCATCTTGCAAGTTGATTTTTCAAGCAAATTGAAAAAATATATTGATTTCTTGGTGTGTAATTTTAGAGTTTTTTTCATTTCACTTAAAGAATTGTGCCTTATCCCAAGCACAGAAACCTCATGGTATTTTGGGAACTTATTTCCAAAATAAGCATTGATAATTACCAGTTATCAAAATGGCTTCTCCATCCCCCTCCTGAAAGAGATGGGAGCAGAAAAAAAAAAGAGTATATATGTTGTAGGAAGGTATCTGGAGAGGATGAGTTCTTTAATGAGTTGATATTCAGGACAAACTATTAGGAATTTGGTTTTGTGGACTTTAGTTCAGTATGATTTTGAGTAGGTCATCTCATCTTTAGGTCTGATTTTACCCTTCCCCAGAAAATCTCAAGAGGAGCGTGGCCAGCAGGTCGAGGGAGGTGATTCTCCCCCTCTACTCTGCCCTCGTGAGACCTCACCTGGAGTATTGCGTCCAGTTCTGGAGTCGCCAACATAAGAAGGACATGGACCAGTTGGAGAGGGTCCAGAGGAGGGCCACGAAGATGATAAGAGGGCTGGAGCACCTTTCCTATGAGGACAGGCTGAAAGAGTTGGGGCTGTTCAGCCTGGAGAAGAGGAGGCTCCGGGGTGACCTTATAGTGGTCTTCCAGTACCTCAAGGGGGCCTACAAGAAAGATGGGGAGAGGCTGTTCAGGAGGGCCAGTTGTGATAGGACAAGGGGTAATGGTTTTAAAATAGAGGGAGGAAGGTTCAGGCTGGATATTAGGAAAAAATTTTTTACCATGAGAGTTGTAGAACACTGGAACGGGTTGCCCAGAGAGGTGGTGGATGCTCCATCCCTGGAGACGTTCAAGGCCAGGTTGGACGAGGCCCTGAGCAACCTGATCTAGTTGGAGATATCCCTGTTCCTTGCAGGGGGGTTGGACTAGATGACCTTTGAAGGTCCCTTCCAGCCCTAACGATTCTATGATTCTATGATTCTATGATATTCTTGCAAGGAAAAATCTCCAGAAAACCTCAGAAACCAGCTTATTCAGAGGATGTAGAGAAGATATGACATCTCGGTTTACTACTGTGATCACCACAAGAAGTTGGATTTCTGAAGAAGTTCTGAGCAATAAGGAATACACGAGTTTTTCGGTGTGTGATAAACAGACAATTTTATTCTTTTCCACCTCCTGCCATGTTTTTTCAGGCAGACTCTCATCACACAAAGTAAAAACAGTGTATTGAAAACAGTTTTATTAAACATTCCAACTGGGAGATTCACCTGCATAAAGTCGTGTAAATACACAGGTCTGACTGGGAAAGGGCAGAACAACCCTCTCTTTTGACAAAACTCGTTTTCAGATAAAATCCCACATTTTTCTCTCAAGGTAAAGAAGAGTCTCTTTTGGAATTCAGGAAGCAATACTTCTCAACCACTTGGCATGACAGAGGATGGTTTGAGAAGAATCAGGCATTAAGTAACCCTTCCATTGCCAAACTGAACGTGCTAGCACGTGCTGGGATTTGAAGTTCTACATTTTCTTTGCCAGTCTCTCTTGGAATATGTTTTGACCAGGCTGGGTGAAAAGAAGGAACAAGACGTCATCTTGTCACATTCTGTGGGTGTGTTGTGAGTGGTGTGGGGTTTGTTAATAGAAGGTTGATGTTATCTCTTATATTAAACTTTCCTCCTTTTTCCGCTTGAGATTACTCCATCTCCAAACCAGATTCCTAAACTAGCAAAACAAGTCTAACCTTGTGACATGCTTGTACAATTAAAGCAGAATCTGAGTCCCCAAATCTAGCTATGACTTGCAAAGTTTGTGTCCAAGAGTGAATGAAGGGATACCATGACCAGACAGAGCAATGCCTGCTCTGGAGCTGGAGAAAGAAGAGCATGCCGGGAGGAAGATGTCCAAGAATTACACTGCTCAGCCCTAACACCCTGGGCTTTTTCAGGAGAGAGCCTGAAGAGGAGAAAGGAATACATATAGGTCAGTGGAAAAGAAATGAAAGTCCTACAGAAGCAAGAAAAAAGCCTTTGAATTTATTAATAAACAGGAGCTCTAAACCTTTGAACTGCTATTAAAGGCATCATTTTTATTAAATATGGAAGAGTAGAAGTTCGATACTAGTAGAGGTTGACAGCAGAATGAAGGAATAGGCTTCACTTGTAGAGTAATTTTGATTCCAAAACAGATTATAAATTTTAGCCTGATTGTAAGAATTATTTTGGCCCTCCATGTCAGCACCCTTCTGGTAGCGTAATTCAGCAGCATCCGTTACCAGAGCCTGTTTCTGTGGCATTGGGCTGTCTGTCAATATGCATTTGCAGCAAAGAAGCCTTGAAAGTTTTGAAGGTTGCATTTGGTTTGAGTAACCATCTAAACATCTGAAAGATTATCCAATCTTTCTGCATCTTTAGTTTCTTGAAAAAGAGAAAAAATTATTGGAAATTTCACAAAGACAACCCTTCTCTGAGTTTTCTGCCACTTCTGATTCTGCTCTTAAATGAAAAACTGGAGGAAAAAAAAATCCTCATCAAATATATTAGAAATATAAAAAAGTTTGTTTGTTTAACTTTTTTCTGAAATTAATTCAAGTGAATGAACCCAGTTTCAGTGTTGAAGGCGCAGGCAGATGTGGGCACAATCATCTGAAAAGACCCTGGATATCTGAAAACTAGAAGAAAGAAAACGAGATAAAGAACATTTAGAAAGTAGGAGGGGAAAAAAAGCTTTTTCTACAGTAGCTGTAGTTCTATCATATAAGAGATGCTGACTGGGGACTCTAATAGCAGGTCAAAACCACTGTGACCAGGTGACATAAAATTGGATCTGTTATGAACTCACTCACCAAAACAGTCCGGTTATTCAGCCCTCACTTCAGTGTGAGCATCATTTGTCCTCCTGCAAGTAGCCTGAACCTGGAGAAAAAGTCCCCGAGGTAACATACAACCTACATTGTTTTACACCACAGAAATTCAGCTGTGTACCAACAACCAGTCTGGTTTCAAACTAGGTGCCATAGCAAAATCAGAAAATGGGAAAACAGCAAAATTAAGGAGAAAGACAATTTGGGTATAAAATACAAAGTAGATTGCTAAAATGGAAAACCAAAGAAGGAAGTATTTTCAAACTCTCTAATCAAGTCCTTCAACAATTCTGTTTTTCTCCTTTTTCTCCATCAAATAACAAACTATCTTGTTAAGAGATGTCAACAAGCCTGGAAAAGAAGTACAAAGCTGCGGCACTGCGTAGTAACATAGTCCATTTTCAGAAGTGATACAAAATTAAATCAAGAAGAAACTTGCAGATAGCAAGGAAAAGTCTTTTTAAAGAAATGAGAGACTTGTTTTCTAACAACTGTTCAGCTTTCAGACAGAGCTGCCTTTTCTGTGCAACAGGAGCAGAGGCATATCGGCTCCTGTGCTGGGACTCTGCTAGGGCACAAGGATGTTGTACACGCAGGAGCATCCCAGTGTTTTTAAGAAATCAGCTAAAAAGCTTACAGGAGGGGAAAGGGGGAACAATAAAGTCCCGAGACCTAGCAGCTGTGGGATCCCTTTTTCCCCACAGAGAATATTTTCCACCTTTCCTCATATAAAGAAGATAAAATACATACGAGAAAAGTTTAGTCTCTTACTATATTAAGTCATGAATATAATATTTTTCCCCTTGCCTTTCCAAACTGGAGCTTCATCAAGACTTAACATCTGAATGGTAAGGTACCAATGCATTCTACCAGTAAATTATCTTTATTGTGGATAATGTCCAAGTCTTGAAAGCCATTTTTTACTTGGATTAAGGTTTAGTGGCTAACCTATTGCAGTTCAATTTCACAACAGGCGAGGTCATTTTCCATGAGAAATCCCTAACATTGCTTTCTCGCTATATTTTGGAGATGTGTACTTCTCTTTTTCTAACATTATGTGCAATAGGAGAGATTGGATGATGGATTAGAGAAGCTGATAGTAAAATACACATTTAAAAGTTCTGGAAGCAAATCCTGCATTGCTTGGCTACAGGACTCTGTCAGTGGTAGTGGTACACTGCACCGATCCATGGAGCAAGCATCCGTGCCGAGCTGTTTCACGCTCTGCTGATGGGAAGGTGCTAGCAGTGAAGTGAGATGTATTTCAGCATGACTAATGATTGTGAGATCAGACATTCCTCAGTCTTGCTGGAGCACCGAGCTGCTGGTGATGGGAGAAAAGAAGTGCAGAGATCCTGCTGGTCTCCCACCCAGCAACCATCCCCAGGGAAGATGGGTTTGGAAAAAGCAGCAATGAAAGTGTGATGGCCCCGTGTCTGAGAGCCGTAGTGTCACTCTGGGTACAAACTTCACTAGTTTATGTATTACATATCAAAATTATTAAAAAAAAATAAACACCACCAGGAATGAGGCTGGACTTTTTGCTGTTTTCTTCCTCCTCTTCTCTGACAGCAAAGACACTCTGCATCATGAAGACTGTTCTGCCAAACCTTTTCCTGATAGACAAATCTCTGGCCACCACTTTTTCCCACCCATAAATGATTCTTCTGTGTTCCCTATCCCTACTCACAACCTCCTTCCTGCTCTATGGATATACATCTAAATCCTGATTACCAGGCATCCCTTTTCTCTCCTCTGTCTAGATACCAGATGGGCCTTTGGACGTCATCACGCCGACATCCAGGTATCCCGCTGATCTTCCTTTTCCTGTCCAGCCTCTCTATCACCTATCTCCAGCCCTTTTTTGTTTGGTTGGTTGGTTGTTGTTGTTGTTATTCTTTGTGTACTACACTTTGTTTATGTTTGGGACTGGGAGGAAAAAAAAATCCTCAGCTGCCTGTCTATAAGGAACATTTCTCCTGAGCTGCCCTGTAATGCCCCACAGGGCATCAACCATGTATCCCTCTAGCAAGTTCCTGAAAAATCATGGGAAACAGGGGATGGGGTGAAGAAAGAGCCTCATCTTCTGTTGCTCTGTACTCTGCATCTTCTCCTAAAAACACATATCCTTCTCCTGTGCAGGATACACAGCTCTTGCCTCTAAAAAAAAAAAGCTGCAGTACAACTCAGCACAATGCGAGAATCCTTATGGAATACTAAAATATCTGGCATTACAGTATGAGTCTTTGCAATACCCGAGTTAGTTTTTTAATGACTTCATTTCTCAATCCATAGTGATGTCAAAACTGAGAGTCAGTCTTTTGGGAATTTTCGTCTGAAACGTCACTTTTTTTGAAGACAATGTTTCCCTTGACAGGGACCAGGATTCCTGCCAGCATAAACACAGACATTTTTTTTCATTGGACTGTCTGTATGTGATTCAGTGAAATGGATGCTGTAGTCCAGAGAGAGGTTTAAAACATCAGCTATTGTGCTTCTGGCATTTTCGTCATCTTTGAAAAGGAGCAATCTTGGGCTTAGAATTTTTTTTTTACTTTTTTTTATGAGTATACTCTAAGCAATGGCCTGATTGCAAATTCTGGGCAAAGAATAATGCAGAAATATCTTGCTGATTTTTGAGAGAATTTTTGAAGTTACGATTCCTTCAGTTCTACAGGAAATAAGAAATATTAAGGTAAAACAAATGTCAGCTTCAAAGGTGGAGGGCTCAAGGCACTTACAGTTTTGTATACCTCAAAATTTTCTGGTGATTCTGGTGCAACGATAAGATTCACATAAGTCAATTGAGTAAGAGACTGTTTACAGAATGCATAAGGACAACAAAGTCCATATGGTAGTGGCCAATATTGATTGATTTGGTGATTAAAGCATCTTTCCTGTTCAGGGAAAAAAAAAACCATATATATATATATATAACCTGCAAATTCAAAACTTCTGTGATGTAACACAACTAACCACATTATTTGGTGTGAATATGGTCAGGAACTTTGCTACTGAGCAAAATGCAGTAAATATAGACCAAAAAAATTCCTAAGGGAACGTACCTGGAAAAGAAAACCAACAGGAGTTCTGGAGGGAGCACTAAGGAAACTGTTTATTGAACCATAACCTCTTCCCTATAGGGTAAAAACTGGTCTACTCTTCCCAAGCTTTGTAGAGTTTACTGATTCACCAATTTAGGTCAGAAAAGATATAGTTACCTAAAGTATTTCTTCTTTAATTTGTATTGCATTGATATATGTACATATTTTTATATATATATATATATACACACACACACAACATGTATATATTTCTTTTAGCTAACATGTTTATTTGATCAAAGGCTTTTTCTGGGTCACATTAATTTATGAATGAGACTCCCATGATGCTTGAGCACTTATGTTAACTGGCTTAACATAGCCTTTGCACGACCTCTGAGCTTGTAAACTATTTAAAAAAAAAAAAAATTAGCCGTCAGTCTTTGAACTTGTCAGAGATGATTTATGTATTTTGCACTTTTAAATGTCTGCTTTTAAAATTTGCCAGACAAATACCAGTTATGAAGATTTGTGTGTCTGGTACTTCAGTACTGCTCCATACAAGATAAGCAGATGAGATTAGCTCCTTTTTATAATGTGCTATAAACAAGAATGGATAGAAACACACACACACACACGTATATATATGCTGAGCTTGCTCAGTTTCAGTTACTGACAATCCATAAGTCCAAACCAAGACTTGCCAAAGTACACTTAATGGGTCATGGACTTCAGAAACAATCAATAAGGCAATTGAACTGCACAATGTTAATTTTCTGGAGTGTTTTTCACACTAGAAATGACTAATAGACCATGTTACGCTGATCATCTGATCTCAGCATATCCAGGTTGCAAAAGGTTCTCCCACTGCTGGACTTAGTCATCTTCTTAAAATAAAAAATATTTTGAAGATTATTATAATAGATGGCAAATTTATCATCTGCCTTGCTAAACCGTCCAAAGGTCTAATCATCTCCACTGATGGCATCTATGTCTTATTTCAAGACTAAATGTCTAAATAAAGACTAAACAATGGATCTAAGCTGCATTTATGCAACCTCTTATCACACTGCTACGTACGTTTAACAAAACATTGAAAATGTCTAGCCTTTGACATCTCTAGTCTTCGTGTAAATAACTATAATATGCTGTTAAGGTCATCTCCCAGCCTTCTCTTCAATACACTGATGAGTTTGAAGAAATATTTACACCATGTAAAAAAGCACAGCGCAGAGGCCCCTAACCAATGACCATTATGGGAACCTGCGTGGCCTGCGTGCTTGATGGAGGTAACAGCTCAAGCTCACAGAGATCTGGCCACATCTCTGCACCTCAGCTCGTTAGTCCAGATGAAAGCATCCAGGAAGTTATCTCTATGGGGTGTGCATTTGGAGATCTATATGTAACAGTTAAATCAGCAGCACAACTGGGCAAATACCTCAGATCAGCTTTCAATGTCTATAGGGTTCCAAAGCTGCTCAACACCTTGTTATACTACTTCTTTTCCAGTTTCCATGCAAAGAAATATGTTGTCACCCATGCTTTGTCTCAGTGATGGAATAAAGTCAAGAGTAGGATGGAGAAGTAAGCAATGATCCAGAGTCTGGAACTTAGTCACACTCTTCTGTGCTTCATTTTTCTGCCTTTAAAACAGAGACAGAATTTTCCAGCTTATCTTATGTAAAGGTAAGCTTCACTATGGAGCATTAATTATTCAGAACAACAATAAAACCAATAATTTGAATTAAGAGAGAAAAGGGGGAAAGATAGTAAGACAATTGTACTTGCCACTGAGAGTTCATCATTCCGGCACAAAAATTTGAATGGTAACCATGCCAGCTGAAATACTGGACACAAACCAAACTTGTTAGGCAGAAGCCATTTAGGACTGCGTCCAGTTCTGGAGTCCCCAACATAAGAAGGACATGGACCAGTTAGAGAGGGTCCAGAGGAGGGCCACGAAGATGATAAGAGGGCTGGAGTACCTTTCCTATGAGGACAGGCTGAAAGAGTTGGGGTTGTTCAGCCTGGAGAATAGGAGGCTCCGGGGTGACCTTATAGCGGTCTTCCAGTACCTCAAGGGGGCCTACAAGAAAGATGGGGAGAGGCTGTTCAGGAGGGCCAGTTGTGACAGGACAAGGGGTAATGGTTTTAAAATAGAGGGAAGTAGATTCAGGTTGGATATTAGGAAAAAAATTTTTACAATAAGAGTTGTAGAACACTGGAACAGGTTGCCCAGACAGGTGGTGGATGCTCCATCCCTGGAGACGTTCAAGGCCAGGTTGGATGAGGCCCTGAGCAACCTGATCTAGTTGGAGATATCCCTGTTCCTTGCAGGGGGGTTGGACTAGATGACCTTTGAAGGTCCCTTCCAGCCCTAACCATTCTATGATTCTATGATTCTATGATTCTATGATTCTATGACTGATTTACCCTGCAATAGGGTAGATGTGCACCATCCCGTAGTTAATGCAGCTATGACAGTTTTGGTACTTGGGTACACAGCGCTAGATGCTACCAGGTAGATATATCTCAGGTCTCATTTGAACAGCCGTAATTTGATTGTGGCTTAATAAATCTACAGAAGAGAATAATTTTTTTTCCATTTACTTGAGAAGCTTTGTCAACTGAAATAAATCACTTCACCCTGTTCAACCATTTCACAGTGAATATGCACGAGGAGGAGCAGAGCCCGTTTCGGAGCATTCAGCAGTCAGCCAAACTGACATCTCTCTGACAGGTGACACATTCCTCCTTGCAAGTTTCGGAAATTTAACGCGGTGCGTAGACTCTTGTTGGATCGTTATGTAACGCTCACAGCTCCTAAGGGAAAGACTAGGACAGCATACAGAAGGAGAAGTTCTTGTGTACATAAGATAAGCCAATATTCAGATTCTGTCAATATAAATGAGTCGGTGTCTGTTTCCTAGTCTATTGTAGGAAAGAAAAATTATGCACGCAGCCTCTTCTCTGTCATTTCTAGCCTCCTCCTTTTCAGCCAGTCAGCAAGGCAGTGCCATACTCAGTGACCTGGACTAATTATTTATTTATGGCAACTGTTCGTGTATTAAGCAGTCATAATGCTTAAACAGTAAGGTTGCTTCCTTCCACAACATGTTTGCCATCTGAATTAAATGGATCATAAAAGGAAAGGATAAAAAAAAAAAAAGTAGCAAGCTTACATAATTTCCCAACAAAGCTCTGGTTCTTAAAGGCATTTAAGTATCTAACTCCCAGTGAAATAAGTGGCTTCCCCTATTTACAGGTACAGACCAAAGCTTTGGCACAGGTGCCAGAATCCACACATACCTTTTTGGTCCATCAGAGTAGCTCTCTTTTTCGTATTTTAGTCAATGTCAATAGAGCAGAGGAATTCTGAAGAGCAGTTTGAATGAACCAAAGAGGGATATTGGTTAATATAAGCTCAGCAGTTCCTGCTGGAGAAAACCAAATGAATGGCTAGAAACACTATGCCCTCCAAAAAAAATGCTTTCTCCAGATGATAAAATGTTCTCTCTAAGCTCCAGTTTGTTTCCCATTTCTGACTTCAGCACGGACGCGGTGAGTCACTTCAGTTCTGCACTAATTTCGTCTTTCACCTTTCAGTTTGCTTCATTCATGTGGATTTCATCTCTCTTTTGGCTGAAGTGTCAAGCTGCTAAATAAATAGGAAGACAGTATTTACTAACAAGCAGCGAGAAATAACTAAGGAAACAATTCTGCGTGTAAAGAGAGGAAATACTCTCAAATCTGGAACATGACAATGGCTCCTGAAAACCTTTCTTCTCTTTTCCTGAAGTCAGAGAAGAACAGAAGGAGCTCAGCCTGTTGTTTGGGCTACTGAAGTCACAATGAGAATATGGTGTAAAACTGATCATTAAAACACAGCAATTTAAGAGGCAGAAAACCAGCACTGGGTGATCAGAAGTACTCTAACATATTAGGTACAAAATTAGAAGCTCTTTGGTGTGTTCCCATAGGCTTTATTCAGGCAAGTCAACTGTTTGAACTTCATTTGGCTGCTTGGAACTCTGATTTCACAAAGGGAAAATGCCTGCAAGACATGCAGGTATATGGGATTCAGATGATTGCAGCTGGTGGCTTCGGGGTCATTATTTTTAACATTTTGGACAATTTCTGCCTGGAGCAGACATGGATCCAGCGTTGCACAGAAAACGCTGGTGCTTCAAGCATAGTGGCACCGGCTCGAGGCTGGAAAGTTTGTTCAGCAGACCATGCCCTTTTTTGTTCAATAAACTAGCATTTTTTATTTCCAGAAATAATATATATTTTCCAAATAGCTGATAAATATTCTGAAGTCAGAAAAGGCTGCAACATGGAAAGGACTTTAAGATGCAAAGGAAACTCTGCTGCTTCCCATGAGGCTGGCAGCCAGAAGTCCCAAGAGGAAGCTCTCTGGGGTTGAACGGTGGCTGCCCGGTTGCTATTTGACCAAGGCTGTCAGGGAAGGTCTGTTGGCTTCCTGCATCCATCAGTTGGTCATGTTTTTACTGGATTCATCATCTCTCTTCTGGTGTTTGGCTCTGACTGATCTGTGTTGCTTGGGCAGACACATCAGGTCAGAGAGTTGCTTCTTGCTGACAGTGCCTGGTTTGATGCAGTCAAGGAGGAATAGCTACAGCACAGTCTGGGGTTACTGCAGCTACGGCTCCAAACCTATGTCAACATGAAATGGGGCATAACCGCGCAGAACTTGTGGCTGACCTGCAGAATAAGTCACCAGGCATCAGCTGGCCTTTGACAGCAGGCAAGTCAGAGGAGCCACCCTGGAGGGGACAGCAGCCGGCTCCAGGCCCTTGTGCCTTTTCTCAGTCTTGATACATGTTTTTACATACGTAGGGGCACCACAGTGCTGTCCTCTCACTAAATGAAGATACACGGACAGCCCAGCCCAGCCTGAGGATCGCTGACCAGGACAATAGGCCAACCGTTGTGTCTGGGGTCAACCAAGGCTCCAACCGCACAGATTCCAGCTGTGACAAATAAATACACTGAATTCACAACCAGGGATTCTCCAGATCAAAATAACGAGTTCTTGGGCAGGAACAAAGACTAAGATTTCCAGTGATCAAATTAGGTGGATAAATAAGAGCATCACAGAAAATAAGGCTGGCTGGGTCATCTAGTTCATCCAGCTGACAGCCCAGGACAGAACTGTTGATGTCAGTCTTGCAATGAGCTGGAATTAACTCAGTGCAGGGCAGGCAGATGAGCAGAGAGCCGGAGTTGGAAGAGTTAAACCTCAGGAGCAGCCAGGCACTCAGAACATTTACTGTAGGTGGAATTTCATTACACAGAGAAACTCATGGCTTGAATAAGCTGCCAAAGGAAACAATAGAAGCTACTACCTTACTT
Organism: Tauraco erythrolophus; assembly: GCF_009769465.1. Lineage (NCBI taxonomy): Eukaryota > Metazoa > Chordata > Aves > Musophagiformes > Musophagidae > Tauraco > Tauraco erythrolophus. Next base: position 3,246,319 of record NC_141466.1, on the reverse strand, counting down.
TAAAGACTTAAGAAAATATTTAAAAGAAATAAATATTTGGTAGTACATCTGCCATCTCAAAGGATACCTAGCTTCCTTTCATCCCTACAGTGTTCTCTATTCCAGCTGCAGGATATTTTTCCTCATTGCACTGCTAATTCTATTTTTTTTTTTTCTTAGACACCTTTTATAGATTAGGCTTAAAAGCAGCATCTGCTACATTTTAAGTTGGTTCTCTATGCTCACCCAAGCTACCATTACTCCTGTTCCCAGCAGAAGGGACATAAAAGCAGCTTTACTCTGCCTTTTGGCCTCTCCTCAGCTCGAGGACCAAGAAAATGGATGTGTTGCACCCCAGTCCATATCCCAGCAGGCTCGGAGCTGCTCTACTCGTTGCCTGGGAGCTATGGAGGGTAGAGCACTTCAGCATCTGCTCCAGGCTGGAGAATATGCTGACACTTAGCCATCACTCTCTGTTTGCAAGTTGACCAGTAATTCTGAAGTTTGGCTTAGGTGTTGTGCTGGCAGGTGGTGCATAAGGCACTTCATGGCACCATAACGGAAGACTCTCTCCATCTCTAACCTCAGCTGCGACAGCAAAAAAGAGTTAAAAAAAAAAAAAAAAAGTTCTGAATTTGGAAGTTATGATTAATTTCTGTGTGGGGAAGGAGAATTATACATGTATTAGTTTCACCATGTGAGGAACATATTTTTGCCATTACCTAAGTAATGAACCTCCAAGGACAAGAAAAAGGAACTTGGAAGCCCTATTTTTCCCATTTTGATCCAACAGCAGCGGGGGTCGGTGCCTCCTGTGTCAGCTTGTTATAATGAAGAGTTACTAAGAGGTTTTTCTACTTGTCAGCTTTCTGACAACTCTTGAATGTGGTAAAGGTGGGCTAAGAGATGATTAGTCACCACCTGCCTCTAACAAACAAGTTCTCTTGAGTAACTCGTGTGAAACGTTTACCTATGAATAAACTCATTTAAAGCACCAGCTCCCTCGAAGGCCATCTGATGGATATCCAGCCCCGCTCCTCTTCCCAGGAGGTATCTTGATCACTGTCCCACCGAGCAGCTCGGTGGCCACATGCTCCAGTCCTGAGCAACTCTGGATGCCCATGAGGAGAAAGCCAGGGGAAGAGGCACGGAGAGCGGTTTATGCTCAGTGCATAAAAAGCATTCTGCTCCCTGTCCCGTTAGGAGTATTTGGACAATACAAGAACACCGGGTGTAAGGACCTGGACACCGTTCCTTGACCTCGAGCTGCTTTCCCTGCAAGGAGAGCGTGTGCATCCCTCCTGCAGTACGACAGCCACAGCTGGGACGCTGCCTGAGGCTGTCCTGCAGGGCTACACTGTGCTGCTTCAGTGGTGCAAGGAGCTTCAGATGCCCTTCCTGCGTGTTTTTGTGCCAGGTGTGTTTCATATATGCATATTGTGAATAGGAACAACAAAACCAATAATATGTATTATTTTATTACATCCTGATTCCCTTTACTTCCTCTTCTACCACTATAATTGAGTTCCCAGCCTTGTACTTTCAGTCCACTACACTTCTTACCTTCTTTCTTCCATCTCCTTTATTTAGACTCTCTGGTTCCACTGTATGTGTCAACTTCAGTGTGTATTTTGTCCCGAAAGACTAATATTAAATTCATAGAGCACCGGCACATATACTTACACACAGAGGAAAGTATGGAAAGACGTAACAAAAACAAACCTTACGTCTGAAGAAGTCAATGTATGTCTTTAGACTTCATACTTTTCTGGCAGAAAATGGTTCCCTAATTTTTTACAATACTGGTCTAATAGTAGCAGGTAGTCCCAAAGCCAACCCACACAAACCACTGCAGTCTGGGCTACTGGTACCTGAACTAATTCTTTTGCATATTGTGTCTTGGGCTGTATTCAAAACCAATTTTGGCAGCAGCTTTTTATCATTTAATTTGGAGTGTCTCATTCCTTTTCTCTGCTGGACTTGCCTTCTAACATATTTCATAAATACACTGGGCACCAAGGGAAAGTTGACAACACTCATTCAAAAGACCTGCTTGAAGGGAGACCAGAAGATGATAACTGATGTCTGTGTAAGAGGATGGAGAAAAGGCCTGAAGAGCAAACATGAAGATAAACAAAAAAGTGGAATTCGTTGTAAAACTCAGAGTTTAGCTGCAGTGGTTGAGACATCAAAAGCTCGATGCACCACCCCGCACAGTGACGGCATGTCAGCTTCCATCCACATTTATCTAAGGATTGAGGTAAATGCTACTCATCCCTCTTCACTGGGCGGTGGGCTCTGCTCTCTTCTGAGAAGGGACTATGTTCCCTTCCACACCATCCTGAAGTGTGATTGAGGGCAGCTTGTTATGTTTCTACTTACTCGTTGAAAAGTAGATTTTGTGTAGTGTTTTCCTTTCTGAGGAGCTGTGGGATGAGCTGGTAGGCTGCTAGATAAACACCCAGATGCATACTTGTGAGATCTATATGGACGGAGTGACAGTATTGTAATTCAGCTGTTAAACCAAAGATTGTACCTGTAGCATTAGCTGAGACATTTTCCAAGGTGAGAGAAACCAGTACCTAAGCATAGGTACCATTAAAGGAATTCACATTGTAAGGTAAAAGCAGCACAATTTTCTGAAGAACAGGCAGACCAGAACCAACACTGGTATTGTAATAGACGCTCATATCCAGGTGAGTCTCAGAGAGTTTGAAACCTTTGGAGAATAAGATATACTTTAGCAAGGCATATTGACCAATTGAATGTAATTTTGATCATCTGACTGTGGATTTTGGTTCTATCCCATTCAGTTCTCCCATATTTGGATGAGGCTTTGGGCAACCTGGTGTAGTGGAGGGTTTCCCTGCCCATGGCAGGGGGGTTGGAACTAGATGATCTTTAAAGTCCCTTCCAACCCAAACCATTCTATGATTCTATGATTTTCCTATACGATGTTGAACAGAAAACCACCTTCGTGGTGTTCACAGATCCCAAGGATTGTATGGTTTCATTCAGATAAAAAGGCTAGGAGATTTACAAGGGACAAGCAAGTATCTAATACACTTGTTGCGGTTCTAAGTTTCTACATCTGCTCCAGGCTGGAAGAACGTTTTCAGGTCATGAAGGGGAGTGAAATCAGCTAAAGAAGAGCAGCTTGCATCCTTTGGCAAACACTACAGGTGGAGAGCGGGTGGAAGCAGGGGCAAGGGTCAGAAAGTTCCATACAAATGTCTCCATCAAGCCTGGAGATACCGAGTTTTACTCTAGCATGGTCCCTGGAACACTTCCCCATGAAATAGAGTTTGCCATCCGTTTTCTGGAGAGCACACTTCTTTGATTCCCACAGAAGTGTATGCTAAAAACTTGACGGTATAATTTTATCTTTACGTAAGTCATCATCTCTATATATAAAGAATATTTTCAGTATTTTCTGTATTCAGTTATACTATGGAGTGGGGTTCCTGGCTGCTAATCGGGACTTTGCTGTCTGTGTTTAAATTCCACAGGATGATTGATTTGTGAGCAAGCCATGTTGCATCCGTTTTACGAAGCGTTGGGGCAGTTATTCATTTAAAAGGCTTTGGTTCCAGTTTTGCCCCCAGATAAGCAGACGCAGCTGCCATTGAAGTGTAAGGGCACATGAAAATCAAATGATCCTGACACCCACTCCCCTGTAATCCATCCTCCATCATCTGATACAGGATAGTCAGACAGTTGTTGAATCCACTCTGAGATTAATGCAATCTTGTTTTAACAAGCAAAATGGCCTGAGTAGCTTTTTCTGAGACTGGACTTTGTATTTTCCAGCACAGGAAAAAAAAACACATTCTGTTTGTAGAAAGCTAATCAAAGAGATGAAGAAATCTTCCTTGCACTGATTAAAACCTTTTAATTCTCAGATTTGCTGAAAGATTCAGAGATATGCTAGATAACATCTGGGGTCATAGTAAGAGTCTATAGAACCATCTCTGAAAAGATGTGTTAAATAAAACAATGAGGTACCTTCAGTGCTAGTGAGGGAGAATAATTTGTGCTTCTGCAAGCATCAATAGCTTGCAGAGTGAACGAGGAGCCCAAAGAGAGAAAGAAAGAAGTAAATCAAGAAAAGCTCAGCTGCACCAAATCCACAAATTCTGTGTGGTTTATGGACATGTGATGATTGCTATAGCACTGATAATTATATTCACATTACCAATGATGCTTTCAACTATAAAGCCCTCACCTCAGCCCTAGTGTCAGCAAACTCTTTATGACAGAAGGCAAATAATTGGTTCAACACAAAGATAAACCAGCACATTGTCCTTCTGTACCAACACTTCCAAAGAAAAGAAAAAACAATCTGCATAATGTCTTTGCTCTCCTCTGTCACTAAGAGTGAAAACTTTATGGAAGACATAACAAGTCTGCAGGAAACCTTGAAAAGAAATCAAATTTAGAACTTCTTTATATTCTATACATTAATTGAACTTCCTGAAGATGAAAAATAGATGAAAAGAGTGGGTTTCATTGATGGTAAAGAAAGGAAAAACTCTTGCTCTAAAATAATTATAGTTTGCATTTCTGAAATCATCTTCATTTTAATGTTTCTGACCTGGATTGGTACAGCTTGGCTGGTGGACTGAAACCAACTTCAAGCAGAGCTAAAATCTATTATTATTGTCATTAATTAGTAACTGTTGGTTTAAAACGTACTTAATGTATTTTCCCAGTTTCTTTACAGTCCGAATATCCAAAGGGATTTTATGTTTCTATTAGAAATTTAGTTTTCTTCAAATGCTTTTCATATCTTAAAAGGGATTGCAGGAACTTACAAGTAGCCACTAGATGAGCCCAAGTGTCACAGCTAATATCTGTGATCCTAACCCAAACCCACAGAGTTCAGTAGTTTTTGCATCAGGCTGTGAAAAAGGACAGATCAGGGTACAAAAACTCTAACCTAATCTAAAAACTAAACCTCAATGAATATAATTGACTCTACACAGCCTTGTATCACACTTGTATTGCCATGCTCAAAAATAAAATAATAACAACAAATGTGCTAGAATTTAAAGATCTCTTTATTCTTCAGCACCCCAACACGCTGTATATGGTTCACAAAGGTAATGAATCCTGGTCCTTGATGCTAAGTGTTTAAATAACATGCCTACATTAAAATTATTCTATTCACCTTAATACTTCTGAAAATTGCCAGAAAACTGCCCAAAGGTGACGAACATGTACATGAGCTGATTTTATTTCTTTTCACAGAAAGTCTCTGTGAAGCTGATGCAGAGCGGTGGTCTCCTCCACAGGGCCAGTTTGCACAACAAAGTGATCCAAATTGCATTTTGTGCAATTCTTGAAGTATCTGTGCTCCCAAAAGAAAGTTACTTTTTGCCTTTTCTGTTTGTTTGCGGGTATGTTCAGGATGGTGAGGTAAGATTTCTTGTGCCTGTGGGAGGAGTAACTGGACTCGTGAAACAAGCTGACGTGTCTGTGCTGTGATAAGACATTTCCATGGTATGTCTTTCACTAAAGAAAGAGGAGGACAGATGATTTTTCGTCAAAAAAATCAGAGCGTTCGATCCAAGCCAGGTAAGTAGTGATGGACCAAGTGGCAAGTTCTCGCTGGCTTTTGAGAGAGCTTCAAATTCAGCTCAATTCATTACTGTGGACACAGCCTATGCAATTGTAGCAAGAGAGGCCTTGTCAGATCAAAAGTCAGTTTAATGACCCACAGGAGAGACCCTTTTAGAGGTGAGTGGCTGGCTGGAGGGAACAGGGGAAAGGGGATTAGTGGAGAAGTCTGCTGTTCCTCTTTCCTTGCTACAGCCGTTTTGTGGATCAATGGAAAACCTGTTTCCAGATTTGCCAGTTTGTCATTTGTCAACCCAAGTAAACAGGCCAGTTAAAGAGACGCCATTGCATGGCAGGAGCCCAGGACTCATTCTGTTCTGCTAGCTCTCTCCAACGCCAAGATTGACACCTGCGGTAGGAAAAGTAGCGTAACTGCTAACGCTGCGTGTCGGCGTTCCCACCAGCCCAGAACAGGCTCTCACTTGCTATAGCCAAGTGCTCCCTCTTTCCCCCCATCTCCTTCTCCTCTGGAAGGAGAGATTTTTTAAAACTCAGAGGTAGATAAAGACCTTTAGCTGGTGCAAACTGGTGTGGCTTCTCCGACTTTTTGCCCAAGCTAAGGAACCGGTGCCGAGAGCAAGGAGTTATTTTCTGTAAGGAAGCAGGAGAATATAAATTTAATCCTCACACTCTGTTCCACTGAAGCTGGCATGAGCAGTCACTGCTGAGTGACTGCTGTTTACGTGTCCCACTTCCAGCTGGTTTTACGAGCATATGTTACATCTAGAGGAGATCTGTGTAGGGAGCGGAAACAAAGACGCTATGGAGCGATCTGTCTCCATCGACTGGAGAAATGCTTAAAAAAAGCACTTTTTACACATGGAATCAGAACTGCACCAGTGCCCAGGAAGGAGTTTTACAGGCAAATTTGAGCACCAAGGGGGCACCACTAGCAGTGAAACCAGAGTGGTTCCGCTTGGGGTGGTGGAGCCAAGCAGGTATGTCCTAACTGTGCCCTGTCAGGAGCCCAGGTTAGTTCCATGGAAATCTCCTCTCCATCACTTCACTAGGGGCAGAAAGGACCAGAAGATGTGGAGGAGACCTTGAAAATGCAGGATCTGCCAGGGTGGAGACCAGTCACACCGTGCAGCTTGCTGTGGAGGCGCGCTGTCCCCAAAGCCCAGGCAACCATGGGAGCTCAGACCGTGGCTTTAATTGAAGATGGGACTGGGAGGAAAAGCACTTCCACAGTCTCTGTGGTTGTGAGCAGCCAGCAAAGAGGAGGATATTCTATCTCTTTCCAAGGTCAAAGCTTGTCTGCAGAAAAATATCAGTCAGACCCTCACGAATCGTTATCAGCTGTTTTTCTTTCCCAAGCATTTCGTTGGACTTGCCAGTAACAAGATCGTTTCAAATTTCAAAATGTTTCCTGAAGAAAGGAAACCTTTTGTTTTCGATGCTACGTGTCATCCTACAATTGGTTACTCTTTATTGTGAGTGTTTGCTTTATGTTGTGACAGCATGAAGCACTTGATGGAAAATAGGTAACTCATTCAGGATAGTTCACTTCAGATAGAAGAAATCCTGCACACCTTCGTAAGTCCAGATCAGCAGTTCCCATATTTTTCCGGTTCTTATTCCCCTAAATCAGCTTTACAAGGACACAGAGATAAACCTTAAAGCAGAAAACGGTATTTATCTAGCATTCAAACAGTTGAAGACCACCACTGTGAAGCTTTACTAGAATAAAGACTAAATCCTGCTATCTGATATCCAGCAGATTTTTAGGAAGGAGCTTAGCTGAACTTACTACCCCAATGACCAGCTATAACATTTTTGAGCAGGCACATAAAGTACCTTTTCACCCTCTCCTCTCCCCGCTGCCCCCACCAGTGCAAATACTTTCAAGCTTTTCTCCCACAGAGCTAGTTGAGGATTTTGAGGAGAGCTAGTGAAATGATTCATCGGGCAAAAACTCGAATGTAAATGCCTTACTTTAGGACAGATTTACAAACTCATCCGGGAAACAGTATCCAAATTCCCAAATCAGTGCAGCAAAAGAGTGCAAGGCAAGGAGCAGACGCAGTTGCTGGGTTTTGACCTTCCTTTCCATTTGGGGAAAAAAAGCTCAGTGCTTCCAAAAGACACAGAACTCCCACTCTCTCTTCAGACGATTAACGTAAGAACAGTTCTGACATATGTAGAGAAAACTTGCCAGATTTATCTTCTGTACCTTTCTAGTAATTGCTTCCAGTTATGTAGCATGGCTGCAGTATCTGGAAAATTAAGTCAAAAGTAGCAATCAATTCAACAAAAATCTTCTCTAGTTAAAATGGTTTGTTACAGAATCCTCTTGCAGGAAGATTCACAAGTCCTTTAAAATCAACCCAGAGAAATAAAAACCCTGCTCCAGGACTTGCTCCAAAGACCTTTGAAATCCTATAGTCAGACCCTTACAGTCTGAAATGCTTTTCCATACTCAGCATCTTTTCCTTCTTCTTAGGAACAACTCCAACGTTTCTGTCTACACCTGCAATTATCTGAAATAAAGTTCAACATGGAAAACTCATCTAGAGGGGAAGCATGTGTTTAAAATATCTAACTCAGGTCACTCGAACACCAAATTTATATTCTTTAATATAATTATGTAGTCACAGGGGACTGGACTTTTAAGCTACTTTTAGGCATTTACAGATTGAAAGATCCTTTAGAAAACCCCATTTGGCATCTAAATGTCTCTAAAAAGGAACTCTGGCATCTAATTTTCAGTGAGCACAGAGGTGATGCTTTTGCCAAGCAGGTGAGTAACCAATGACCAAGGGCTTGGTTTTCTAGTGCCCATAACTGAGTTTTTCCAGTGAAAAGCATCTGAGCCAGAGGTTCACAGTGACAGAAACCATCAACCTCTGATATATCAGCATAGACTGTAGCTCAGAAGAGATTAACTCTGAAAGATGATACATCTGGTAAAAACCTTGGCATTTCTGAAAAGCTGGCTGAGATTGTGTTCCTTGAACCAGCTTCTAGGTATTCATCTTGAGGCTCTTTTAACCCAGTCTGGGCAGCGTTCTGAATATGGCTCACCTTCAATGAGATAGGCTCAGATACTCAGTAATCTGATGTCAAGATGTGGACCTAAGGAAAATAACATATCCTGCATTTCTCAATAATTGCTAAGAGGGAAAACAAAATATTTTTGAACTCTGTAGTGTTCGTGCGCTTCTTCCGCCTTCTTCCTTTTTCACATACAACTCACGTAAAAATGTGAGCTGACATTCTCTCGTGCTTCAGGATGTGAATCACCTGTTAGTAGACTTGGAAGGAAAGTTTCTCTAACAGGTGAAGGGGGAATTTGAATTGTAACTAACTGCTCAGCAGTGGTAATTTGTGACCAAGGTATGATCTGGCATGGAGGGCAAGAAGGCCCAACTGCAGAAAGGGTTGAGCTGGCTGAAAGCAGGAATGCCAGAGATAGATGACTTCAGCAGGGGAGTGAGATTTCCCTCTGCACTGAGATAAAAAACAGCTGCAGTGTCATAAGGGGCCACCTTTGGGCAGCAGAGGTGGGTGAGGTGATGGACCCACCACCGGACTGAGGCATCTGATGCTGATGCTCACAGGATTGGTGCTGGTGCAAGTGTATATAAGGTATTGGTTGGTGACACATCTTTGCAGACTCCTTGGAGAGACACTTACAGTGGTAGGACTCTGTGCAACGCGTTCTTCCTCAAATCTTTATATTTAAGCACAAATCCGTGATTAATTTTCCTCAAGGGAGACAATACAAATTCCCCAGTAGGCGAACACAAGACTTGTCCAGTTTAACAGCTCATATCTTGCTAGTCAGCTGATGGCCCTCTGACCCAGCAACGGCCTTCTCTGCACCACCTGGCATACTCTGATGGAAAACTAGTTCTACATAATTTTTGCATACCTACCTATGTTGAAACCATAAGCCGTTCCAAGTATTTTTGTGATGCTTAATTAAAGCATGTAACTGGGAAAAAACTTTCTCGATGAAAAATATGGGGAACTCATTAGGTTATGATCATCAACCCATTTATTTTCAACACGTAAACCACTATATTGCTCATTTCTCCAGAACAGAACTTTAGTTGAGAGCTCTTATGTTGGCCACAAGCAACTTGTAGAAGACAGGTGAAATTCTGGTCCTGCAACTTAAGGAAAACTTACACTGCATCAGGAAGGCCAGAATGATACCTATTATTTAAGCTTCCATAGAGCCACTAGCCAACAAGTCTTTCTTTTTGCTGTGTCCTGGGGATTTTACCCTGGCTTTCAGGACCATCTCTTTAAAGTTCAGGGCAGAAAATTGTGCCTAAATACAAGAGAGCGAACTAAGGGCGTTTTACACTACAATAAAGACTCTGTATCTCCAGCCTGTGGAAAAGGCCAAGAACCACAGTGGTATGTGTCAGAGAAACCACACAAACACCATAAAGGGAGCTACCTAGGATCCCTCAGTAGGAAGCACCAGGCAAGCCTGTTGGTAGAATTTAGCATATTTGAATGTGGCCTTTAGTAGCATTAAGCTAGGAGTTGTCTACTTGACTTCCAAAGGGAGTAAACAAGGGAGATCTAGACTTTAGATATTTCACAGATCAGCTTGCTCATCTGAATTTTGTGACACAAGCAGGCCCTTGGTCTTTGAAAGCTGGGACTAGTGAAACCTCTGCTATCCACATAGTCGTTCCCATCATCTGTCTGTGCTAGAGTAAAAGGACTCAAAGGCAGTAATGTGTCACATTACTGCAAGATTGCCATCTTGCTATCAAACTTGTCATCAAAACTAGATGCACACAGTTTGCTTTTGTTTGTGCTTCCTAACAAAGAGCTGGGAGAGGCCAAAATGAGCAAAGTGTACGTCTTTAAACAATATAAGCTAAAAGCTCAGACCTGCAGTAACTCAGTTGCTTGCAGTGGTCTATCCAGGCTCTTGGGTATGATGACAAATTTTACTAAGCCAGGGAAACCCATTACAGTATGCTGGTCATTAAAATAAGTGTCTCGGATATATATTAATGTAATAAAAGACTTAATAACAGTTCCATTTACTTTGCTGTACCTTAAATAGTCATTTAAAGAAAAGACACTCCACATCTGCTCTCTAGATGTGCAGAAGAGCCAGCAGGCAGGTGGGTCTGTCCCCAGTTGCACCACTGCTAGTGTAGTGCACATGCATTTTGGAGACAACGAAACCACAGATAGGTTGGTGTGGTGTTAAAGAAATTTTTAAACACAGATGTATAAAGCCATCAATGGATGATCCAGAAGTGATTCAAGCAAAGTATCTCAGAACTTTGGAGAAGGCCATCCCCTGAGCATTTCCTGTATGTGAAAGGACAATTTTGGTTGAATCCTTTACACAGAAGGGAGCATCTTAAGCCTACCACTTGCAACTATCTGCTGGTGACCCTGTTGCCATGACCATGTCTTCATTGCAGAATCCAACCCTTTGCCTTGCAGTTAGTGCCTTTTGGGCCAGCCTGGCTGGAGAGAGAGCACGCTGTGAAATAACACCTGTACTACACTACATCCTGGAGAAGAGAAGGCTCCGGGATGATCTTCTTGCAGCCTTCCAGTACCTGAAGAGGGCCTACAGGAAAGCTGGAGAGGGACTTTTTACAAGGGCGTGTAGTGACAGGACAAGGGGCAATGGCTTTAAACTGAAAGAGGGGAGATTTAGATTGGATATAAGGAAGAAATTTTTCACTCTGAGGGTGGTGAGGCCGTGGAACAGGTTGTCCAGGGAAGTTGTAGATGCCTCATCCCTGGTTCAAGGCCAGGTTGGATGAGGCTTCGGGCAACCTGGTGTAGTGGAGGGTGTCCCTGCCCATGGCAGGGGGTTTGGAACTAGGTGATCTTTGAGGTCCCTTCCAACCCAAACCATTCTGTGATTCTATGATTCTACACATAGGGACTGACTTGCCATGTAGGGAAGTTGGATTAGCAGCTGGGGAGCTGAGCTAATACACTGTAGCTAATGTTCCCTTGTGCGCCCACTAATTTGAGTTAAAAATGACATCCTGCTCGAATTAAGGGGCTTGTATGTAGAAAGGATTTGTGATGGTAGCAACACACAGGTTATAACAGCAAAAAACTCTGACAGTTATTATGACCTTTAAAGCTCTGAGAAAAAATACGAAATGATACAAACTTATAAAATGATCTAAACTAGAGATGATGTGATAACTTCTCTGAGTGTCACTCAGAGCCAAGGAGAAGGAAGGAGGAAGTATCTTCACACTGTTGTTAGACCTCTCCAGATGTGCAGCCAGCTTGGGAAAGAAAGGGGGCTTGGCAACCCCTGTCAGTGAGGCACATCCCCATCTGTCCCAAACACCACAGAGCCGCAGTGACAGCCACCACCCTCTTCTTACGTGCCTCAGGCACAAGAAGCATGAGGATGAGAGCCACAGGATTACCCTCCTGGCCTTTTCCTGCCCTAGAAACTCTGCACTTGCACACAAGCACAGAGAGGCTTTTCCAAAAGCCTGTTTCAACATCTAAGTCTCCTTGTAGGCAGCAAAGCCAATTTTTAATAGTGTTCTCTATAACTGGGGCCAGAAATACTTCTGTCTTCCAGGACCAGAAGCGAATGCCAGAAGACACTAAGAGTTGCACCTCTGGGATGCATTGACAGTCCAAGTTTCGCTTTACGTTAAACGAGCAGACAAAGTCCCGTAGGACTATTCAAGTCTGCACAGCACAATCGTATGCAGTATATAGGGCCCTGAATTGATGCCAACGGAGCCCACAACAGAAGCAGAGCAGGGTACTGGTGGTGGTCAGCCCCTGTCCCCCACTGACAGAACAGCTACTTCAAGGCCCAAGCTAGCACCAACCCAACCACTTTGGGCCAGGATCAGAGTGCAAAGGATGCAAAGGATGCAAAGGATGCAGGATCAAGCCTGCCGTTCGGGTCACTTTAGGATCACTCTACCAGAAACATTTCTTAGAACTCCTGAATGGATTGGTTTTTTTCTCAGCAAGATACAGTATCTTGCTGACCTGGTATTGATACTGCATCTGTTTGCAATTAGAGGATATGGTGCAAAACTACAGGTTTTACAGAATTAAGCCATGTAGGGAGTGCATTTACGGTCTTGAGTGGGGCTTAAGTTGTTTCCAGGTTGTGATTAAAAAACCAGTTTAAGAACAGGAAAAAGGCCAGCTATCTTGCTGTGTTGACCTTTCTTTCACTTAAATTTCTGTTACACTTTCCTGCTTTTTACTGTATCACTCACCTCATCTTTTGTCCAGAAATAAACCTAGGTGACTCTTAAGTTTATTTATGCTCCTTGCTTCAATTTCCTTTCTTGGTAATTTATTCTAAATGTCAACTGAAATTTTTGAATTGTAATATTCTCAACTTTTTGGAGCAATTTGTAAATTGTAGGTGTAGTCACAGAAGTGGAAGTCTCACCTGAAAAGGGAAAGCCGGATCTGATACCAAACCCCCAAAGTATGGTTTTCAATTTGACCTGCTCCCCTATTGTTCTCCAACATACGAAACTTTTTGTAATAGCTATTGGCTATGATGAGCCTATGGCTTTTTCAAAAACCACATGACTGTTCAGAGGAAAAAAAATACCAATTTGGTAATGAGAGATGTGATGTAGACACCAGCCTCACATTTGTCATTGCAGGCACAGTCTTGGGATACTGTTCATGTTTCCAAGAACAAAATGTAGGTGCTGCTAACACTTTCTCATGGAAATGTATATTGTTAAATCAACATAATTTAGAAGCAGCTTCCTCTAAAGGGAATGCAAGATTAGGATTTGCAGATCTCTTCACTTTCCATGCCTCCAGGTCTAATCTCTTAAGGTAAAGTTGGCTCTTGGGTTCTCAATAAAGCTAATCCACATATTTTCAGCACTATTTTTCACTTCCAGCATTGCCATTCTGCCAAACCTAGAATGTTTTGTTAATCAAAAAGGTTTCCTATAGCCTATCACAGAAGAATGCAGAATAGCCAAAAGTGTTATTTATAAGGTACTCACCTTACTGGGAGCAGCTGTTGTTTTCCCATATGCCAGGTTAGTGCCAGGTTCATCTTTTGATTGTTTTTTCTCTCCTGATTCTTCTCTCTTTGTTAATGCTAAAAGGCTCTGAAATTCCCATTTTCATTCTACCACATGTGGACTATTTTCAAAACCTCAGAAATACTCACCAAAAGAAACTGCTGCTTTCTGGCCAGGGGTAATCAACAATCCTAACTACAAATACTCTTAGCACAATAAGTTAATAGAAGAGCAGGGGAAATCTCACAACGAGTGTAAACATTCTGATTCTTGCAAACCAGTCCCAAATGTATTTTCAAATACATTCCTTCGTCATTGCTCGGGATGCTGCCTAATGAGTTGACAGTAAGCCAGTGACGGTCTAGCACAACAAAAGTTTAAGGCTTCCTTTTTTGGGTGTTCAAGTATTCCCTATTGTTTTGAAACCCTAACTCTGCTTCTCTGCCTTTGCCATCCAACAAGCCCTTCTCTAGCAGTGACTCATTCAGGTTCTGGCACAGCGTAGGATAAGGGAGAAGTGTTAACAGAAAACGCTTGGTGACACAGAGAGGAGGAGAAGGGGAGGAAAGATGCAAAGCAGAGTTCTGGCTTTGTCACGTTCCCTCTGATTGTGGAGTTTTCTACTCTTTTTGGAAACCGTAGATGCTGGGGGTCACCGCACTGCATTCCCTGGATATGCAGAACGATGAAATCCCAAAGAGCATAGTGAACATCACGTTACTATTTCATGTCATTCTTGTTGAAAAGATCTTTTATTTCAGTGTTACTTTTGTTCTCTGCAATGCACGTTGGGTTACTTTGCTGTCTCCTATAGCATAAAGCTTCATAATTATGGAACACTGAGCCTGCTGTGCAACATTGCTTTTCCAGGGATCTACCAGTTCGTTACTAGTCGACACTGATTTCAGATTAGGGTGGGCAAGAACATCACTTTTCAGTTGAGACATGACCATTGCACCCTATACCATCTATGCCTTGTGTAAAATCCTCACACATGAAAGGCAAGAGGGAAATTCTCACTGCCTTTGTCTGTGTCAGTGTTTCACTGTAAATTTTATTTTTTAGAGCTCCATAGGGTAACAGGCATCTTTGTCCTCTGCAATTTCAGAGTGTTCAGCAAGGCAGAGGGACACGACTACGAACACAAACTGCCTTCAGGAGTTTACCTTCTTTTCATATTTTTGTATTTTCTCCATGTAATTAAAGAATTTAGCCTATTGTCTTCTGTGCCTGCTTCACATAGGACTAACACTTCTGTGTTGAAGAGATACCTCTAATCTGCAAGTTGAAAGAGTCCCCAAAATACTGGTAGGATAGAATTTTTCAGGCAACGTGGATGTGATTCTCCTTCTTGATGTAGTGCCGACGATTTAATGGAGTCCTGTAGCTAACGGAGTAATGTAACCTTGACATCAACAATCTGAAATTGATGCAAGAGGAGAGTCAGGTTCTGTATATTTTATTAGCTCTTAAAACTAAAACAGTAAAAGTACTTTTGAAAAGAGATAGAGAGGTGAAGGGGTCTGAATAAAACCTAGAGGAGACTAAGTTTGGTTTATTTCTCTTGTATTTTCTTGACTATATGTCACCTCGAACTCCTATGAAGAGCATGCTTTTCTGTACTATTCTAGTTTTTCTGCTTTCTGCTCTGCAGTGTCTTGGGACACCCACTAAAAGCGTGTTAAAGGAGGGGTGGAAGGGTGGGGGCTTAAATATTTTAGATCTATTAAATAAAATAACACTTTTGAAATACTAAAAAACATATGGAAATGTGTTTCCCCCCATATGGGAATTCAGCTGTTCCCAGGAACAGCCTGGGTGTCAGGAGACCAGAGCAACATATGAGGAATGTATTAAACAAATGACAGAGGGAGGATTGAATAGCTTGGGGAGCTGGAAAAATATTACATAACTTTTCATCTTGAGTCTACCCCAGACTGACAGTACAAATGAAAATCATTAGGCTCTGAAGACGGTTTGGTGGTCCATGTGGAATCACTTGGTGGTTTCTCTGGAGTTACTAATAGACAGCTTTCTACATCACAGAAACTTCCATACATTTATCATCCTTTTCAGCAATCTTAGTGGAAGCCAAGAATAAGGGTTTAAGAGAGAAAAACGTTTAAGCATATGCTTAAAATTAAGCACCTGCTCAAGTACTTTACTGGATGAGAACCTTAAAAACTGCACTGCTAATACATGTAGTAAAAATATGAAGAGCAGAAAGGAAAGCTGGACTGTTCATGCCATACCTGTGCTGGAAAAGATTTTGTTTTCATTAAATAGCTTTTAGTAACATCACATTGTGTTAAAAAAAAAAAAAAAAGAAAAAAAAAGAAAAAGAATCAAAGCTATATTCCAAAGGCTGTCAGTAATGGACTATCAGAAAGGAGCATCAGTTGATATGATATGCTTGATGTTGACCATGATGTTGACCATCTCACCAGATGTTGACCATGCTGAGTCCCCTCATGTGCTTGTATTTAGATGTCGATTCAATTAGGAGATCCCATCATATTTTCCATTTCTCTTCACTGGACAATGTTACAAATACTGAAGCAACTTCCAGGTAAACCAGTAGAAGTACAGAGCAAAGTGCAGTACCAAAGATCTCACTGGAGTCCTACCAACCGATGCAGCTGCGTTAGCGCAGTGCAGACACATCAACGTTGCTTCCAGTTTTGAAGCCAGCTGAAATGTCACAGGTTCCTCTGCCAAGTGCTGCCTAGCATGGGACAGATAAACCTTCCTCTTCCCACAGGGCAGGGAATGGAGCTGCTCAGGGGGTGACTGTGCAGGGCCCTGCCATAAGTGACAGAAGCAGAGTGCTCATCTGTCCTAAGAGACACATTTTTCATTTATTTATCACATAACTACAAGGAATGGTGAGTGCATCGACCCAACCTCAGCAGGAGCACCCTAAGCAACATCGTCCAAACTTGCTTCCAGTTCAGAATTTACACTAAAGCTGAAAAAAAATAATCTAACACCTAATCAAACTAAAAAGGGTTATCCTTCTTATCTCACCCAAAGACTGGACTTCAAAACACTCCTGAAATAAAACTGAAGAGAAATAATTCATTGGTCCATGATTATTTTTGGACTGCACTGAAACTGCGTCAGAAGTATTTGAAAAAGTGTAAAAAGCGTTCTGCAGTAAAATGGGCTTAATTTTGTCAATAGATGTGAACTTCTTACTAGTAACATTGATTGTGGCAGACCATTCTTCTACCTACACTCTCTTCTTTCCAAAATTTAACTAGAAAATGAGAAGATATATTTGCTTCCACCTGACTACTACTTCATATAATACATTACACAGCTAAATACCGTAGTGATAAGACAATTTTTCATCACCTTTCCTTACTTTCCCTGACAAAGGATTTAAGAATCACAGGAGCTATTGCATTTTGTCAGCCTGAAATGCATGGAAATGCTGAAGCACGTCTTGGTCAGCTGTTTTTGTCTGTTCCAGCTGTTAGATATTACATTAACAGAAAGATTTTGAGTACAGTTTTTAAGTTCTTTAAGAATGGTAAAAATTGAGAAGATAAGACAAGAAAACATGTTTATCTTTCATTCATAACATACTATTTTTTACAATACCATTCAAAAATCAGTCTGCTCTGGTATTTGCTGAAATTTATGACCTAATGGATTACTTAAGTGGCAAAGTAAGGAATTGACAACAAATTCTCTGGCCATAAAATGTGATTCTTACTTTAAAATACATCATGATGAAGCAGGGGAAAACAAAACAAACAAAAAAAACCACAGATTTGTTCAGGCATATTATCATGGCTCATGTTCCTGACTTCACTTTTCACTCTACCTAAGTTATCCTACTCCAATTCAGCCAAATTCATAGATTCATAGATTCATAGATTTCTAGGTTGGAAAAGACCTTAGAGATCATCGAGTCCAACCATCCCTAATCCCCATTAAACCATATCCTCAAGTAGCTCATCCACCCTATTCTTAAACACATCCAGGGATGGGGACTCAACCACTTCCCTGGGCAGCCTATTCCAGTGGCTGACAACCCTTTCAGAGAAGAAATACTTCCTAACATCCAACCTGAATCTCCCCTGACTAAGCTTATGCCCATTTCCTCTTGTTCTATCTCCCATCACTAATGTAAAGAGCCCTTCCCCTACCTCCCCACCATCTTTTCTCAAGTATTTATAGGCCATAATCAGGTCTCCCCTCAGCCTCCTCTTCTCCAGGCTAAACAGCCCCAACTCCCTCAGCCGCTCCTCATAAGTTTTATTTTCCAGCCCCTTGACCAGTTTAGTTGCCCTTCTTTGGACTCGCTCCAGGAGCTCAATATCTCTCTTAAAGCGAGGGGCCCAAAACTGGACACAATATTCCAGGTGCGGCCTCACCAGTGCCGAGTACAGGGGCAGGATCACTTCCCTGCTCCTGCTGGTCACACTATTCTTGATACATGCCAGTATCCCATTGGCCTTTTTGGCCACCTGGGCACACTGCTGGCTCATATCAAGCCGGTAGTCAACCAACACCCCCAGGTCCTTCTCCGCCAGGCAGCTCTCCAGCCACTCCTCCCCGAGCCTATAGCGATGCTTGGGGTTTTTATACCCCAAGTGAAGGACTCTGCACTTGGCCTTATTAAAGCTCATGCCATTGGCCTCAGCCCAACGATCCAGTCTGTTCAAATCCCTCTGAAGGGCCTCCCTACCCTCGAGCAGATCGACACAGCCTCCCAGCTTGGTGTCGTCCGCAAATTTACTGAGGGTACATTCAATCCCCTCATCCAGGTCATTGATAAAGATGTTAAACAGAACTGGACCCAGCACTGAGCCCTGGGGAACCCCACTGGTGACCGGCCTCCAGCCGGATTTAGCCCCATTTACCACCACTCTTTGGGCCCGGCCATCCAGCCAGTTTTTAACCCAAAGGAGGGTGTGCCTATCCAGGCCAGCAGTTACCAGTTTCTCCACCAGAACACTATGAGAAACTGTATCAAAGGCTTTACTGAGGTCCAGGAAAACTACATCCACAGCCCTTCCCTCGTCAACCAGGCGGGTCACCCTGTCATAGAAGGTGATCAGGTTTGATTGGCAAGACCTGCCTTTCATAAACCCATGTTGACTGGGCCTGATCACCCGGTTAACCTGTATGTGCTCATTAATAGCACTCAAGATAACCTGTTCCATGACTTTGCCCGTCACCGAGGTCAGACTGACAGGCCTGTAGTTCCCCGGATCCTCCTTCCGCCCTTTTTTGTAAATGGGGGTAACATCCGCCAGCCTCCAGTCCAGCGGAACTTCCCCAGTGAGCCAAGACTGCCCAAAGATAATGGACAGGGGTTTGGCAATGACATCCGCCAGCTCTCTCAGGACTCTCGGGTGGATACCATCAGGCCCCATAGACTTGTGGGCATCCAGCCGAAGGAGCAGATCCTTGACCCGTTCCTCTTGGATCACAGGAGCTTCAATCTGCTCTCCCTCCCTGCACTCAGACACCGAAGGCCAACTCACCTGGGAACTGCTGACCTTATTATTAAAGACTGAGGCAAAGAAGGCATTAAGGACCTCAGCCTTGTCTTCATCCCTAGTGACTAACGTACCCCCCGAGTCCAGTAGGGGCTGGAGGTGATCTTTAGCCCTCCTTTTGTTATTAATATATTTATAGAAAGACTTTTTGTTGTCCCTTACGGAGCAGGCTAGTCTAAGTTCCAATTGGGCTTTTGCCCCCCTGATTATCTCCCTACATGCCCTAACTTCCTCCCTGTATTGATTCCTGGATGCCTGCCCATTCTTCCAAGACTTGTAGACATCCCTTTTTCTTTTGAGATGTTCCCAAATCTCCTTTGTCATCCAAGCTGGTTTTCTACCCCGGCGGCTCGACTTCCAGCACACAGGGACAGGAATTCTGAAACATGAAAGAAGTTGAAAGCATGGTCTTCCATCTTGTCTAGAAGAACACGTCTGAAAGATGTTTGCAGACAGCAGTGAGGTCACCACCCAGTCCTCTGGGGTCCCATTCCAGCTCTGGAGACTGGAGCATGCCTGGGTGGGTGCAAGCTCTTCTGTCTGTTTTCCATCCCAGCACAACCCTTCAGTTCAAAGCCTTTCAACTTTTTCCTCCCGCACTCTGTTTCCTGACCTCTTCCCTGACCAGTGCTATGATCCCCTCACTGGGTTTCTGGACCCAGTCCTCTTCCCAAACACGAGAAGAGCCCAGCTCCACAACTCGACGTTCTCTCTGGTCCCTGTCTAATCTCAGCCTTTCCACACCCTCCCTTCCTGGCTTCCTCTCCCAGTTTCTTTGCCAAGCTCGTGTGTCCCCACCCCAACGTCCCCAATGACATTCCTCCCTCCTTAGGTCAGCTTCCCACTTGCCCTGACTCCAACTACTCATGTCATTACTCTCCATGTCCTTATCTGCTCCTTTCTTCTCTACATAAATCACACGGCTCCCTCCTGTCCTACTGCCCGGGCTGACCACAGCAAGGGAATACAGGGGCAGAGGGCAAATGCTTGGGGTTTTGCATCCCACCCTCCTTGGCACGGTGCAGTGGGAAGCCACCCTGGCGAGGAAAGCCCTGGCAAGACCTTTCCCAGCTGCTCTCTGCAGCCACGGTGTGATCAGCCACAGGCACGGAGAGACTCAGACTTGCTCACCATGGCTGCAGTTGAATTTTGGAAGCCCATAATGAGCAGGCATACTGAGGTTTTCTTCCCCCAAATCTTGTAACTTCACTGATTTTCATGGGGGTTTTCCTTGGCATTGGGAACGGGCACATTATGACAGATTAGGAGCTACTGATGAGAATCATGTGACAGTAGATGATGCTACTGATAACCCATGGCCATTCCAGTTTGGCTGGTTATACTTTCTGCTTGAAAAATGTTGCCTGAGTCTAGGGGAACTCTACCAACCTGTCTCCTGCTACATGGTTTCACGTGTCCAAGTGTCCAGGCACGTACATAGCCCCAGTCCTCATCAGCTTGCAGTTTACCAAGGAGACACCTAAAATGGAAATTGTAAGAGGATCACCATTATCTTCCACAAGCACTGTAACATAGGCTTTATAGATTTAATTATAAATCCTGAAACAAACCAAATAATGCTCAGCCACTGCAGATGACTGGAATTAGTCCCCATTTACTTCTGTGTAGTAAAGTGGAAATCAGAGACGTGCAGTGTGAGCCTTCTCTTGGCAGGCACTACGGAGTGTGGAAGTGTTCTACGGGCCTGGCAAGAGATCCAGGAATGTGCAACGCTACCCTCTTCGCTACAGGTGCTGTACCCATATGACTAATAAGTCTTTTCTCTCCAAGGGTTAATAGATACCATGCACTGGGCTGGTAGCACACTTATTTTTCTTGGGATTGCTCAGTACAGGAAGGTATGTATGCCAATTCCTGCCTTTTCTGTTCCCCCTCTATTTTATGTTAACCTTAGCTGACCTGAACCAGCAGAGCATCCTGAAACTGGACCAGAATTTTCAGGAGAAAGATGGGGAAAACAATATGGAAAAGGTTTTTAGCTACAGACAGATTGTAGGAGCGCTTTAGCTGACACAGTCAGTTGTCTGCCCTCTCTTTCCTTGCTCCAGGTCTTGCCTAAGGGGACAAAGAGGCAGGGCAAGTCCCAAGTGAATCAGTTATGAAGTATCTTTCAGAAATTTGGCATTTGCTTCAGGGACAACGGTCCTGAAGGAGTGAGGATGGAGGAGCAGGAGCTGGTGAGGACGCAGACATCCTGGCCTCCACAGCCCCCCGAGCAAACCGAAGTCCCAGCAGACCATGACAGCTCCAGCAGGGAAAAGACACATTCCCAAAGAGAGAGAAATACAGCCCTTTGGGCTATTTTGTTTCAGTCGTGCCTTTCTGGCCTTACAGAAGCACAGGATGGACTTGAGGAATTGCAGACTGTTCAGGAAAGAGTTAAACCCAAAACACAAGGGTGCCCTTATTTTCATGCAGGACATGGTGATTTTATTATTCATAGATTCATAGATTTCTAGGTTGGAAAAGACCTTGTAGATCATCGAGTCCAATCATCCCTAATCCCCATTAAACCATATCCTCATTATACCCTTCTCTAAAAGTTGACAGGCTGCACGCCAAGCACTTTTCAATTTATTTTTTTTTTTTATTTTCTCACATGCAGAAATTCTCCTCAAAACCTCTTACTTTTAAGCTAAGTGCCAAAAAATGCTCAAGTGCCAGCCAGTGACTCATCTTCTAAAAGCCTGGGTTTTGGAAGGTGGTTTTCATTTCAGGAGCTTGGGATTGCTTCCTGGATACTAAACATTGTGGGATCAATAATTAGACTAGAAAAATGTCGAAAAAGGAGGAGTTTAAGTATTTAAACATCAGGCATCTTTGGGGTTTCTGTTAACTAGAGATACGTGGGAGTTCCAAGAGAAGGAAAAAACAGGAAGGCCAAGAGTTTGGCTGATGACTCAAAATGGCCAACATCCACTTTTTTTTTTCTTTTTTAAATACTGAAACATATTTTAAATCATTTTAATCTCTTTTTAATAATGGAACCAGACACATACATCACATTGCCTTGGAAAGAGTAGAAACACTATCTTTTTTTTTTTTTTACGTGGGTGCAAATGGAAAGCATATGATGACATTCCAGCTCTTCCTCCCCTGTGCTGCACTTCACCCATTTCTCAACGCACAACACAGGCATACGGCCTTTATTAGTGCTGTACTTACATGTCATCATTTTGCCATCACGCAAGCCAAACTTTTGAAGTGCTTTTTTTGCTTCTAGGGATTTCCTTGTTTACACATCACATAAAACCTTACTTGCCCCGAGACAAAGACGTGTGGGAGCATGGCAGCCTGTACACAGGTGAGGGTGTCTATCAGCAGGCAGGGAGGAGGAAGGGCACAGATCTGCTTTCAAGCCTGATACGAGCATGGATTACTTCTGTTTGGAGGCAATACTGTTTGTCAGCCCCAGCAGGACGGCGGCTGGACAACTCAACAGCAGATTTCTAGAGGGAATAAACAAAGCAGCAGAAGAACAAGAAGGACATGGAGCTGCTGGAATGAGTCCAGAGGAGGCCACGGAGATGATCCGAGGGCTGGAGCACCTCTGCTATGGAGACAGGCTGAGAGAGTTGGGGCTGTTCAGCCTGGAGAAGAGAAGGCTCCGGGGTGATCTTATTGCAGCCTTCCAGTGCCTAAAGGGGCTACAGGAAAGCTGGAAAGGAGCTTTTTACAGGGGCGTGTAGTGATAGGACAATGGCAATGGATTTAAACTGAAAGAGGGCAGATTTAGATTGGATATAAGAAAAAAAATTTTCCCTCTGAGGGTGGTGAGGCACTGGCACAGGTTGCCCAGAGAAGTTGTGGCTGCCGCATCCCTGGAAGTGTTCAAGGCCAGGTTGGATGAGGTTTTGGGCAACCTGGTGTAGTGGAGGGTGTCCCTGCCCATGGCAGGGGGGTTGGAACTGGATGATCTTTGAGGCCCATTCTAACCCAAACCATTCTGTGATTCTATGATTCTAAGAAAATCCAGAAAGCAGAGAGGAAAAAATGAGATATTTATTAAGTCAGAAACTGTGCATGAATTACCTCTTGCTATGTTTGATGCAGGCTCTCTGGCATAGTATTCAGGGTAACTGTCTTTTTTTTCTTTTATTTTGCTGAGTTCATTTATTCTTTATATACCAAGACTAGCAATTATGACTTATGTGGTGCTACTCTCAAAAGTTGCCTATAAACACAGTTCATATCTTACGCATAGGACAGTCTCACAGTGTGCAGATGCCCTTGTCCATGGGTGTTCTGGGTTAAATATATATAGCTATCTGGTTATTCTGGGACTGCTAACATCCTGGACTGACACTGCAATCTGTTACAAAGCGGTTTTGAACAAGTCTGATGACATGGTATAGATCTTCCGGGAGTAAGAAGGGCTATCAGAATTCTCTCCCACCTAATCTGCTCTTATATATCAAAGAGAAACTCGCATCAAATGTTTCAAAGTAAGGTCAAGAGTCCTCGATTTTGCTGGTTTGAGCACTAACTGTCCCTAGAGAAAATTATTGCTAACCACTCAGCTGAAGCATATGTATGGTTAGCAATTAGGCAGCACGCCACAACTTTGGGTCCTTTTTATCTGTTGCTGTGTTTTGGAGTAACTACTAATGGAACCATAGCTTATTTTTTTTCTCCTCACACAAATCAACCACAAACCAGAAATTTCTTCTATCCTGTCAAAAGAAACAACCAACCAAACACTACATCCATTTAGCCACAGCCCAGTTTTAGTTCCCAGAAATGAAGACTTTCAGACCACGGTACTAAGCATCATAAAGAAAACATCCCATGCTATCTTTTTTTTTCCAGTGTGTTGACAGCTGCAAGTTTGGTAACTTTTTTCTTCTTCATTTAAAACGTATCAAAAACATAGAGCACAGGGTTCTCTCTAAAACCTCTCAGTGTGCCACATTGCAAACACAGCCAGCAGCGAGCGTCACCTACTGCCATGGTGCTGGGGGCAGGTTTTTATCTGCACTGGTGAGCTGGTTCACCCAGCGGCAGGCTTCAGACCTCCACTTAATTTCCTGCTTAATCACCCTTGCTTGCAGCGTCCAGTCTCACAGGATGCGCAGGTCCCAGTTTTGCTACCAGGAGCAGAAGAGCTGCTTAGCTTCCTACACTAGGTGGCATGGAAGGACTAAGTTTCGCCACCCCCACCACGGTCTGATGGCAACCGATGCTGCTGTTCTGTGACTTACAAACTCTTCTGCTTGTGTTCTGCAGAAATGTCTATTTTTTAATCACCTGTCACAATTTTATGGGGATAAATGCCAAAGCTCTTCTTCAAGGGGTTCGTTCCCTTGTGACTTTTCCATTCCAACTGAGTGGTGAGCTCTTCAACGCCCTTGGTGACTTTCCCTCTTGACTTTCCAACATTGACTTTCAGTTGTCAGATATTATACACTCTAACTCTGTACCTTATCCAATTAAGTCTCAGGGTTCCCATTAGTCCTCCTCATTTCCCCATTAATCTACATTCACATATGCCAAGAAACAGCACTGACATCTCTGAACTTTTGCAATTCACAGAGCAGGAACTTGGAAGCCTGTGTCTGAATCAAATACTTTCAAATCCTCAGACTTTAGATGTCTGAAATACTCCACCTTCTTGAAGAGGTCGATTTGCTTCTTACCTTGCTCAACTACTAAGCTGATTACTACAAATTATTGACCCTATAATGCAACCAAGCTGGATCCATCAGTGCTGTCTCTGGGAAGGGCGGCGTTGCTCAATACTGTGCTTGCAGTAACAGCTCGGCATGTGCACAGCTACAGCCCTGCTGTAGGACCTCCTAGTCCTTACCCCTACCCCACGGCGCATACAGGCACGTAATGAAGATCATCTCAGTCAAGTCAAGAGGTCCATCTGGCCCTAAAGCATTTGGACGACAAAACTTAGAGCACAGTCATCACCTTGCGTTATTGTTTCTCCACTGTCACCACAGAGCACCTCATTTCTACCTGGTGGTTTCCAATACTCGATACGTGCAATGCCATCCCCATTACCTCACCGTTCTCCCAACATGCTACTTAACAGCTCTCCAGCAAATAAACCCTGCCCATGCATCCCCACACACACACACTCAGCCCACATATGTAATCTGCCTTCCTCTGTCTGGGGGAACAAGAGGGGTTAGATTACTTCTTGAGGTGCTTTCCATCCCTGTTCTCTATGATTCCCTGGGGACAGGCTTATCTCTGAGGTAACATCTTGCAGGACTCCAGGGTAACAATGGTGAGCGTGTTAAGGCCAGAAACAGGGAGGGAGATGTTTAGCATTAATGGCAGAGGCATGACTTTCCAAAGTGGAAGATTTTCTCACCATGTGAACAGGGTTGAGTCACTCAGGTTTTGTCAGCTGGAGGTTCAAGAGATGTCCCAAGATCTTTTACTGTATTTTTTAATCTGATCCTGCAGTCTCAGCTATTTAACTCTGTCTTGCCCTACTTTCTGCTCTCTTGTCCTTACTGAGGCAATTTTCCTTCCCTTTTCCTCCCTGCTGTACTGAGCTGGCACCTTCTCCATTCCCTTCTGCCTGGCCTGACCCTCCACGGCCCTCGCCAGGGTACAGAGAGAACCAGAGAGACCACCTTTACCAGGAGCAGAAAAAGAAAATGTGAAAAACACCTGGAAGCAGGCTGATGCCAAGGAAGGCTGGAGTCAAGAACAAAGCTCAAGAGTATGTTTAACCTCAGTTTTGGTTCAAGAAGATGTCTAGTGAATATACTCCATGGCCATTATAAATGCCTGTGTTTCATCACTTGTTCTAGAGTGATAAGCACCACTAGCACATTTCAGTTTCCATGGTATCTACAGAAGTATACTTTCTGGAGGAAGAGAGTTCCTATGAGGAGCTGTAGACAACGGCACTGCCACCATTTGGCATGGGGGAGACCACTGTGCAGGACGAAAGGGAGAAGACAGTGCTACACACAGCTCCCTCCCAGCTGCCTACCGCCCCTTTTGTTTCCAAACGGGGTGAAAAAAACTTCAAAGAAGACATGGCAACAAGCAAAACAAAATCATGCCTCTTGAGTGACTGTATGGCAGCTCATGCTGTCCTCAGTTTCACCAGTGCAGGTGTAAATAAGAGCTAAAAATTACACACAGGGCACAAACAAACACAGGACGATGTGAAACACTGTGAAGTTTTAATTGCCACTTATTTGGTTAAGCCCTTCGTAGCTCTGTGCTGGTGAGTCTTGAGCAATGTGGTCATTCCATCCTCGGTCTCATAAAAATTTACTGCATGCCTTCACGTGTTCTCCCTATATAGCTCTGCTTTATTTCACTGTCAAAATACGGCCAGCTGGAGTTGCAGCTCTGATTATTTGAACGCTCGAGATGCAGAATGCAGTCCCTGGAATACATCATATGCATGGCAATATTCTGAGTGTAAAAAAGGCTTGACTTTTTAAGCTGCTCCAGAGATGCAGATAAATGTAATGTGTCAGAAATAGGGACCACCTACACATCAGATCACACTTCCAAGGATAATGTATGCAGGCATATAAAACTGCCAAGGAACACGAAGCCACCCAGAAAGGGGTACTTCCCCAGGCTACTGACTGGTTTATTCCATGTTTCACCGACTTTATAAGGCAGCCGAGTGACATTTGGTTTCAGCAGAGCCACCTGAAGGGATGCAATTGCACTGTTCTTGGATGGCCAGCACCAGGGACGTTAGGATTTTAAAATATCTTGCCAAAAGACAAAGCCACAAGCAGACAGCATTGCAAATCAGAACCTACTTACTTCAAAAATCATAAACAAAAAACGATGAACATAAGCTTCCTGGTAGAGGCACTGAAACAGCTCCATTAATTTTTAAGATTCCAGTTCTCAAGATTGTTTTTAGGGGGAGGGAAATGAAAAATTTTTCTGATATTTAAAAAAAAAAAAAAAAGAAAATAAAAGAAAATGGGAAGAGAAGAAGAAAGAAATGCAGTTCTGTGACTCAGAGGTGCAACCGACATAAAAATCTAAACGTTGCCACAAGTGGGATCACTGAAGCCCAAAGCAAAAGTCTACGTCTTGGAAATTTCTCGAGGATCTTGGAAAAATTCCGTGCTTTTAGACAAACAACAGCAAAATGAAAAGAATGTCTACAGGAGAACTTGAGGATGAAACAAAATGGAGTAGTTAAAGCTAAATCTTCATTATTTCCACAGTTGGAGCAGTAAATATTGATTGATATATAGCTTGGTGTTACAAACTTATATTTCAAGCTTACTGCACTTGTTCCACACATCCAAGGAGCAGAAGACAGGAAGAGTCACCATCAGTGCGTTAACACCAGGTACTTTCTCATCTTTCTCAACAAATCTGAACACTGTTCTTGCTTGGTTTCCCCAAGTTCATTTGATGACCCCTCAAACGAAAGTAGCCGGCTTTGCTTAATCCAGATATGATCCTCCAGTAAGCTTTTGGAAGAAACAGCAGGAATGAAAGAGGTGTAGTAGCACCCCAGCTCCCACCCCGGACACGTATGTCCATCACCACGGACTGTTTTGTCCGAACTCTCTGTCTTGTCGAATTTATACCCCATGGCTATGCTGGTGATTGAAACTTTGGATAGCACAAGAGGGTCATGCTTAAGCCCTGCACACACCACGGGGTCCCTGCACTTCCCAAATGGGTGCTCTGTCCACCCAGGCATCATTCTGACTCTTGCCCTCAGCACCTGCAAGAGGAGGGCTTGCAAGGAGCTGCCTGAGGGACACGGGTGCCTTGTGGCTCGGACACTGCTGGGGAGCGCTGGGTGCCCACTCAAAGCTCTGGTGCTACCTTTAGAGGCAGATCTGAATCTAGCTCCTCTACCTTGCAGGTGAATGTCCTACAAACCCCTGTCCAGTCACTCTAAATTCAGGTAGGTCTCCTTAGATACTCCACTTGAAGCCAGTCTCCTTGGAGTAAAATACTTTCAACAGGCGCTGAAGCAGAAAACAAATGTGGAAATGATTCACATGGCTGGGAAGTGGATGTTTGGCTTCTAGACTACGTTGCAGTGAACGTAAAATGCTGCACACGGAGTGGATGTCTCATCAGGAGAGACCAAGGAGCAACGCTGCAAGTCTTGCATAGGCCCAACCAGCTTGTAGGTGGCTAGTAAAAACATCGTCCTCTGTGGCCCATGCACTCAGATTTCTTCAAAGATGGAACAGAACTAGTTCTTCTAAGGCTTGATGCATGCTCCAGGCTACTGGGTAATACATCCTCCCACAGCAGCTTTTGTGAATCTAGCATTTATTTCTTTGGTCTGCAAGGAGCCAAATGAAAATCTTTTGAACACATGAAATGTTCTGAGATTTTGCTCCACCAAGAAACCAAATTAAAAAAAAAAAAAACAACACTTTTTTTTTTTTTTTTGTCTTAGAATGAGGGCATGAGTTGGCAGCTGAGCCAAAAAAATCAGTTAAATGCACAGCTCTTCTGGTGGCAGATTGTTCCCTGTAGGAGGTCTCTGGTTGTTCTTCACATCTCATGGGTGTTACAGAAGTAGTTCTCAGGCAACTATAAAAAAGGAGAAAGGAAGTTTGTTTGGCATATTCAGAATAGAGTGTTCATGTAATCAGAAGAAAATATTGCATTGAGTTCTGTGAATGGTACACAGATACTATGGGCGATTTGAGCCTTATACATTTATATAACTCGTAATTACTTAATTCAATTATTCGAAGAAAATTACTTCACACCCCCACAAAATACCCTGTATCTTACTAAGGAGACAGATATGCCTGGTTTTACTCTCAAGTAATGTCACCTCCAGCAGAAGCTCCTTTATTAAAATACCAGAGTACTGCCGTATGATGCCTGTCGTAACACCCACCTCCCACACACGCAGGGCAGCGTGAGTCTTATAACAAAGGAGGCATTCATAACTGTTATCTTGAAAGGTAGTAAGGGCGAAAAATGAATTAAAGGGACCAGAGAAATGTTCACTCCACCAAAGAAAAGCTGAAATAGCTTAGGGGTGTTTTTACTGGAAGTTGAGGTGCCTCCACGCTCGCTATCCTAGGACCAACTTCCCCTCGCGTTATCAAAAACCTTATTGTAGCTTTGAACTTCACCTGAGCTTTACAGCTACCAAGAACTCTGAATCCAAACACTTCAGCCTGTGCTCCCAAAAGGTCCAGAATTAAATTAGGATCTCAGCTTTTTGGCTAGAGCTCTTGGTCTAAGCTGCTTTGCAGCTTTGCCTGGACTGGTTATCACCAGGACATCTGCTGCTGGTTCAAGCTCTGCTGCAGGCAGGAGCAGGAGCAGGAGCAGGAGCAGGAGCAGGAGCAGGAGCAGGGCTCCTGAGAGCCCCTTTGGTTTGGGTTAGACAGATTTAGCGACTGGATTCACTGGTCCCTGCAGCAGGGTGCTAACTGCAACTCATTTTCTTTTTATTATCACTACAACAGCTCTCAGCCTATTAATATGCCTTTTGTGCAAAAACCAGTCTGGCACTTTCAAGAAGGAGAAGGTGGTAATGAAGAGACTCTCAAGCTCTTAAACTCACTCCAAACTGTTAGAAAAATTTATTGAGAGCTGTAAAATCTTGGGACAGAATTAAATAAAAAAAAGAAAAAGCAAAACGACCTCACTCACATCAGGTCACTCTAGGCAAAGTGAGTTCTCCGATTTATTCCCTCACCATTGCTTTTGTTGAATATTTGAAAAAAAATAGCAGATTTTCAGTGAAGCAGCCTGACAAGTGACACTTTTAAGTTAGAGGTCAGCCCTCCGCGATGGCCACGTGAAGTTGGCGACAACCTGTTTGCCCAGTTGGTAGGTGCAGGTGCTCAGCAGGTTGAACTGCAAAGGTGACAGCGTTGCTTTCTTAGCTCCACGTGTGCCATTCGGAGCAACCTGCTGAGTCCCTGGTGTCGAAACTCACCAAGCCCCCTGAGACCCAACCCGGCCACAAGCTGCTTCCAAACTGGAACGGCCAGATTTGGGGGTTTTGACATTAGCCACAGGACAGAGATCAGCAGTCTTGAGGTTCACCTAGGTTAGACCTTCCCCTTTCCTTTGTCGAGTTTAACCCCTGAAGCACAGCAGATGCTGCACCGTCCCGACGGGTGCACGCAGGCGGCAGGAAAACTGAACGCGTGCTATATAAAGCAGCAGAAACACACACGTTGTGTAACAAATGTCTGTTGAAAGGAGATAAAAAGACAGCCCAATTTCTTTTCCTTTTTTTGTTTGCCTGTGTCCTCATTCCCCTCCGCCCGCCCGCCCTGCTGTCTGGGGGAGGTTTCACATTGCATTAGCGTTACCGCCCGCGCCCCAGTCGGCATGGCGGAGGCTGGGCCACCGAGCCACCGCCGCGGGCTGCCGGGCAGCTGGTGCAGGGACAGCCTGCGACAGGCAGGACAGGGACCGCTCTGTGGTGGCAGACCCTGGGGACGAGGGGTGGGAGAGGGTCTGGAGGCAGATCTGCTGGGGAGCAGAGCGGCGACACCGCGTCACGGGGCTGGAGCACCTTTCCTATGAGGACAGGCTGAAAGAGTTGGGGCTGTTCAGCCTGGAGAAGAGGAGGCTCCGGGGTGACCTTATAGCGGTCTTCCAGTACCTCAAGGGGGCCTACAGGAAAGATGGGGAGAGGCTGTTCAGGAGGGCCTGTTGTGATAGGACAAGGGGTAATGGTTTTAAAATAGAGGGAAGTAGATTCAGGTTGGATATAAAAAAAAAAATTTTTTACCATGAGAGTTGTAGAACACTGGAACAGGTTGCCCAGAGAGGTGGTGGATGCTCCATGCCTGGAGACGTTCAAGGCCAGGTTGGACGAGGCCCTGAGCAACCTGATCTAGCTGGAGATATCCCTGTTCCTTGCAGGGGGGTTGGACTAGATGACCTTTGAAGGTCCCTTCCAGCCCTAACCATTCTATGATTCTATGATTCCAGCTGCCGTAGGTAGGGCAGATTTGGTAGCTCTCAAAGCCTACCGTTTTAACACTGATGATCCCCGGTTAGACTTTGACTCTCAGCAGGGAAAAGATATCTTTTTTTTTTTCCTTTTTTTTTGTCCCCCAGGGAACTCCATGGCACTGCGCAATGCCTCTGGTATCTAACCTCATTAAAAGACCTCATCTAACTCCCCTGGACTGAGGGAACTCTCACCTCCCTCAAAGGCAATGACTCAGGATACTAATTGGTGCAACGAGGATGTCTGAGGGTTTTTCCATCCACTACTTCAGTCTGGGCTTTACTTTTCCTTCCCCCATCACCGCAGCCGCAAACACCGCGCTCTCGGTGCAGAGGAAGGCACCCAGCCACTGCCTGGGGTACATTGAAATTTAAGCCAAGCAGCAAGTAATTAAAAGTGACCCTGAGCACACCCGGGAAGAGACCATTTTCTGCCTTTCCATACTCTTCCCTCTTTCCCGCTGTTACTGTTTTCTTTGGTTTCTGTCACCATTTTACCCTCGCAGCCTGTTGGGGTTTGAGCAGAGGAAGACAGCCCTTCTGAAGAAGACCCTTAGAGGAGATATGGCTCCTACGTTTAGCCCTGAAATGTAGTCGCAGCTGCTGACAGTCATGGCTTTATCCCCGGCTGTCAAGGAGACGAGATAGGATCACCCTCAGGATTCAGAACTGTGTCTTAGCAAGTCCTGACCTAACAACATCGCACCGGTTAAAGTCGCTCTGTTCACATCTCTGGAGACAAAGTTGGGTAGTTCTGACCTTCTCAAAGCCACAAGTAGTGAAGGGACTGACAGCAGCCACACACAGAATACGGGGGTTTTCTGAAAAACCGAGGATGCCCCCACTCCCACTTCGTCTCCCTGACGGTTCCTGTCCCCGTCCTTCAGGCCAGTACAGCAAATCCTCTTCAGGACTTATTGCTCACAACGCTGAGCCACCTCCAAGAGGTTATTATTAAAAGTCATTCATTACATTAATTTGCAACCCTCATTTAACGTCACCAGACCTTTATCTTTCAGCCCGGGGGGTTGTGCTAGCTCCTGCAAGCCAAAGCCCGATCCTAACGAGTGTCTCAGGTTGTAATTACAGGGTGATTTCCAGCGATACCAACTGCCTAGTTTGCCTCCATACCTTTTCGAGGCCAAGGGTTGCCTCCCTATTTCAATTCCTGTGTGTCTACACGAGGGAAAAAAATAACCTTTAATAAATAGATAAATTATTGGAAAGAAAAGATATTATGAATAAATCAACTGGACCGCCTACATCCGTGCTGGAGGCAGGAGGAGACGGGGACCGGCTGCGGTGGGAGCAGCGCACTCTCGGCGGGCAAGGCCAACCCTGGAGCAACCGGCTGCTCTCCCTAGAGTTAGGAGGGGAAAGGAGCGGTGCAATTCCAAATTCCACACTTCTCTCTTCGTTTCTTTCAGGCTGCTGAGTTGAAATCAGTTCAGGTTCCTCCCACGCTTCTCCTCCTCCACCACCGTGGTGCGTTAAACTTCTCGACTCGAAAAAATGATGCCTGCTACTCCCTCAGCTCCATCCTGCACCCTTCAGCGGAGGGAGCAGCTCGCTAGGCAGGTGCTCGAAATTAAATACGCAGCCAAGTGCTTGGTTGGGTCAGGGCCCTCCTAGTTCAGAAAAACATACTTTTGCAAGGGGTGTTTTAAGAGATTTAGGATGCTCTCTTCACCAAGTTCCTTCATAATTCCCTAGAATCTTTCAAAATACTGCTGGGTTAGGTTCTTTTTATTTCCTTCCAAAAATAAATCAAGGGGAAATTATATTTCAAGAAGCAAGGAAAGGAGCCGAGGCATATTTATATTCTGATTTACACAACAATTAATGATAAGTAACATAATGAAATCCTAGATTAACGGAGGGGGAGACAGTTATGAATATAAGCACTGCTGAAACATTTGTGATGTATGTTTTCTGGTCGGGATGAACAGTTATGTTTAACCTGAGCCAAATTTCAGGAATGCAATGATTTCCATCGAAAAGAACATTGTGTTTCACATTATTTTTTTACGGTTATGCAAATATTTGATAAATACACTGTTGATGGACTACAAGAAAGAGAATATTTCACCTGGAGAAGGTGTGCTGAGCCTAAGACACAACAAGAGATAATGAATTATTATGTCAGAGAGTAATTTATTTTATTGGTTGTATACTAAGAATTATAGTTTTTTTCTACAACCTGTCACATATACTCTTGTATTCAGATCTGTTACAAGATAAATCACTTTTTTCTAAGTCCAAGCTTTTAAAAATAATACAGTAAGAGTAGAGCATAGAAAGTGGAAATAATTGCAAGAATTTTTTTTTTTAAGTTAACTATAGGCATAAGGAATTTGGTCAGATGTTAGAAACACATCTGACAAGACGATCCCAGCCTATTTAAAGGTTGTGGAATGCATCTCTCCCTTCGACAATGGAACTGTTGACAAGCTGCCAAAACTCTGAATTGCAAATCCTCCAACCATGAATAAATCAAAGGAAATTCCAAGATATAACTAAGGCAGCTTAAATGACTTATTTTGCTATAGTAACTGTAAATTCTCCATGAAGATATATGGGATCTGCCACAAAAAGTCAAACATATTCAAACCTCCCTCGGTGGGAATGATGACTCTGCTGGTAAAGACACGTTGGGTATAACCTAGGCATGTCTGCAAAGACCTGGTCTGCTGAAGACAGTGAATTTTGCTGTAGACTCCCTAAGGTTATTAGAGGGAAATGGCCAGTAGGCTGCACTGTGGATCTGGGAACACCATGTGCTTTTATTTCAGGGGGTATTTGTGTGGCTGGGGAAAAATCTTTTCCTCCTAGGGAAGACACCTCAGAGGAGTGTGCTCAAGGCAACAAGTTACTTGGAGAAGCACACTTATTTAGCAGGATCTAGCGAGTCAACCTGCCATCCCGGGCCCTGCTTTGGCCTGAGCAATTGGCAGTATGGGCCATGCAGCCTGCTTCCATTAGGATGGCTGGCTGGCACACGTCAAGTGTTTCCAGGGCACAGACTGGTTTATTTACTGAGGAGGTGCAAAGACCTGTTTCCCTTAACGGGGAGGAAGCAATCCATGAGAAAAATTGGGATATGCCCAGTCCCAGAGGCACAGTTCTTCACTGTGAAGACAGCCAAGCCTCAATGAACTCTTCCCCACTCCTGTAGGACGTTGCGGTGGGCGGACTGCTGATCCCTCAGCTCTCGTAAACTCACCAAATAACTTCAGTTTCAAAACCAGCTCTGTAGACGACTTTATCAGATCTGGTCAAGAATTTTATTGCTCTCAGAGTTTCTTGGCTGCTTTGTGGAGAAACTTCCAACCATTTTGTGAAGTAGTTGGCTGCTGACAGCAAGTATTGATTGCCTACTTCTGCCTCAAGCAAAGGCTTACACACATCAAAACCAAAACAAAACAAAGCAAAACCGTGATCCGTTGATGATCCCATGGGATACAGCTGCACAAGGGCTGCTCTTGTCTTACAAGGATCCTTTTCTGTAACACAAATATCACCTCTCCTGTGCCAATGCTCTTTCCCCAGCTTGCATTTTATGTAGTTCTTTGTGTGCAGGGAAATCACCGAGTTACTGCATCTAGTTTGCTGTCGTTAGGGGTTTTTTTAACCAGGAGGCTGAAGGATAGGGTGATGTTAGGCCACTTCCTGCTTTGAAGAGAGATATTTTCATCTCTTTGAACTTTACAGCTTTCTTATAAATGATCACTTATTAAATCTTATGGCTCACTTTTTCTTTTGGGATTGTCATAGTTCTCTTTTATAAAATAAGCAAAATGTTTGTGTGGAACGGAACTATTGCACAAACAGGTAAGAATCCATAGCCTGTGAGACCTTTGATGGCTAAAATTTAAAATTCATCTCTAAACCTGGACTTCAAAACGAGACTCAGTGACAGCTGCATTTTTGTTTTTCTTTTTCCACTCTTCACTAGAACGTTATCACAATATGAAACTTATTGTCTTCTGCTTTCCAATGCAGGGCCACTTTACCACAGCGAACCTTTTGCCTACAAACTATTTGCTTGATCTGTTCATGTAAAAGTCCTCTTTCCTGACATTTATGACGTAACTCAACAGCAAAGATATCCGTTGTTCTAGCTACTCAGAGATTATTGTTCAAGTTTCAGAAATCTATTTTCCAAATTTCCATAATTTCCCCAGACTTGAAGAGCTGCACAACTCCATGTCCCGTTCTGCACTTATGAATATATATTTGAGGCTTCTTTCAGGTCCCTTATTCTCTAGCATTGCTCTGCATGACCTGTCTCACTACAGTCATGTCATCTTTGAGCTGGCACTCATACTCCTGTGCAATCCCCAGGTGTCACTGCATTTCAATCCTCAAATTCTCATTCTCATTTTAGAGTGTCTCATGCCTCCAGCCGTGCCCATTGTATTGGGGTACAATGCCCTCAAGTGGCTGAGTGGCCTTCACAAAGCTTTTGGGATGATCTGTTGCAAACAGCCACAGTCTTATGAAAGTCCTTTCATGACCTGTTTTTTCCTCACTGCACTCAATTGATCCATTCGCCTCAGGTTTCTGTATAGTTGCCAATTCACATGGGTTTACCAAGCCCATATAGTGCTTCTTGAAAGCCTTCAAAAATATCACAGCCCAGTTTTACATCCTCCTTTTCCTCATGTTTGTTCAACAGAGAGTCGTCCTTGCCAAGCTTGTGATGATGGGCTGCTGTTCGACCAAGGGCTGCTTCCGCTTCCACTGGGCTACTGCAAGGATTCACCAGTGCATCGCACGTACCCCCGGCACCTCCTCTCACCCTCCTCTCACCACCTTTGCCCTGAAAGGCAAAGTCTAGCTCAATACCCAATGGTCATCCAGAGTCTGTTTATCCTGCAAATCCACGCTAAAATGAAAGCGTGCTCTCTCTCTCGTGCACTCCTGCATGTGTTCCCTCACTATCTCTTGAGGCTACAAGGGTAAGATGGGATCAGGTCCCCTGGGAGGGGATTTCCTGGGATGACAATGATCTCACTCCCCAGAGGAGATTGGTAGCTTCTCATAATTGTTTTAAGTCGAGTATATCTAGCGTGCACATCAGTCTCACTGTGTCTGCAGCTGCAGTTGCAACATCTGGCTCGGTGCACCTGGTCAGCCACACAATAGAGTCAGCTGCAACACCAGAACCTCGTGTGTCTTGAACCTTTGGGGCAGAGCAAGAATCCAGACATTCTACCTGTCTTGGGCCTCAATAAACAAATTCTTGAGGAGGAGATCCTCCACCTAGTAGTCTTTCCTGAGCAGAGGGACCCACAGGAGAACTACCTGATCCAGGGGTCCAGACAGAGCTCCCAGAGTTTCACTTTCCCAGAGTTTTAGGGGAGAAGAAAACTTTCTGGTTCATGTATTAACTCTTCAAGAACACTAATGCAATGCGTAACCAAATGTGCAAAAATGAGTGGATACATGCAAATAAGTATTTTGGGGTTTTGTTTTCCTTTTTTTTTTTTTTTTTTAAAGCTTTAATTGAATTCCATGAACAAATATCTTCACTCAACTGCTTTTGCCCCTAGCCCCTTGGCACATCCACCCTGTTAGGCATCCTTGGTAAGTCATGAGCATTTGACAGTGCTGGGATTTTCCTGTCTTAAGGATTCCCTCCTGCAGGCTGTTCCTCAGCTGTATAACCTGGTCGAGGTTTGAAAGGATTCAAGAGGGTACACTCTCTGTCCTCTGTCAGATCAGTTTCTGATTCACCCTATTTGATGACGACAATACCTTGCCAGGTGACAGCATTGCCAAACAAAGTTATGCAGTGATGAACCAGTTTGACTTGACAGGAGGGAGCTTATTGCTCAGAATGAGTACATTGCAGTGGGATCACTAATTATCATTGTGAGCCCTGTGCCAGGTCCTCCCAGGAACGTTAGTCCAAGTCAGAGGGTGAAAGCAGCAACAAAAAGATCAGCCTTCTGATAAAAAGGAGTTTTCCATATCATACAAACGTACAGGATCCATAACCCATAAACTGTTCTTAGATAGATTCCCCAAATCATTACTGCTGCCACAGACACCAGCTGCCTCCAGCATAACAAAATATGACAGTACTTATCCTCTCGTATGTCCTGCCTAACACAGCTCACTTGGCTCACTTGAGAGCACTGGATGTTAACGTGCCACAAGCACAATGCAGAGAAAGATCCAGCAAAATAAATGTTTAGTACCATGGAAGTGACCTATCCTTCCATGATATCAAGAAGCACTTAATGAGAGCAATGACTTATAGCTGTTACCCATGACACTGGTTCTAAATTAATGCATCTTCTCACTCAGAACACAGAAAAATAAAGTCTGTATTTTCTGGTTTACTCCTATTCCGCATATCTCATCTTATAATTGAAATCTGAGTTCTTCCCTACTGAGTTAGAGTCTTAAATGAAACTTTCTAAATGAAGGCTTGGATGTTTACTTGTTGACTTCTCGTTCTGTCAGGAATGTTCAATAAGTCCAAAGCTTCCAAAAAGCAATTAGCTCCAAATTAGAAGTCAGTTTCAAATATTTTTCCTGGCCCCTTCTCACCAGCAGCCAACCCCTCACGTACAGCTCTTTGTTAGAATAACTCTTTGAAAATTTGGATATTTGAACTTGCTCTCACACATAGACGTGCTGTAATTTCATTGTTCGTGCGAGGGACTGATATCTGGATAGGAACATCGTGAAAAGATCACGTAATAGGAAATATAACCTGATATAAGAATAGGTGTTTCCTAGGTTTGGATTTGGTTTGTTTTTTTTTTTTTTTTCTAATTGGTTTATTATTATCTCCCCCTGTTTTGGTTATCAGCTTGCACCTTAGAAAGACAAATGTCCTCTCCCTGACTCTTGGCAAACTGTGAGCTTTGCCCTTTTTTCAGAGCCTTCCTCTAGCTTGGGCATTTGTAGCCTGGAGCTCAGTCCCTTCAGACCTCCCTGAACGTCTGCCAGATTTCTATGCTGATGTGAACAAACTCTCCAAAACATGCAGTTTTTCTTGTACCTTCTTGTCAGCTGTCAGTAAACTGTCACTCGGCTGGTGACGAAGGACAACCATGAAAATACCACTGAGACGAGAGGAAAGTGTTTAAAAACTGAAGCTTGCTGTGATACCATGAGTTTGCAGCACTGAGGGTTATGATAGCAACCGTCATCACAGTGTTATATTCAGCGAGGTGGAAACAAATAGATTTTTAAATACAACTGTGTATGGTTTGTTGAAGCCACGTATAGTCCAAGGAGAGATACATTTGGTCCACAAAAGTCCAGATCTGGTTTTGGTTGCGGTTAATACATTTTTGTACCCACCTGGAAACCTCAGAAAGTCAAATCAAAACTCAGCTCCTGGCAGCTTTCTTCATCCAGCTGCTCACCAAAATCATGCAACGTGAAAAGCCAAATCCTCAGCTGAATTAAATCGCAATAGCTCTGTCACAGGATCTACACCAGCAGAGACGAGGCGCTCTGGAGGGCTGCACAGGAGCAGAGGGCTCCCAAACCCTCCCCAAGTGCCAGAGATGGGCTCACATCTCCCCAGGGGCCAGGAAATGTGCTCTGGGAGGAGATTTGGCCTCCAGCAGACGGCAGAGGGTTATCTAACCCGGGAGCGTGGAAACAACCGCTGGGTTTCCTGTGCTATAGAAATAGGGTTACCCGTTACGCTGCCACAAGTGTTGTGCTTGGAAGGCTGCGCTGTCTGAAACAAAATCTTGGCCAAAGAGGCAGACAAAGTCTGTGACTAAAAGAGTTTACAATTTAAGGCACAGACCATAAGATGATTTTAAATATGTTTAGCCAATGGGGCCTCTCGGGGTATGTAAAGTTAAGCACATACCTCCAGCTTTGTAGGACCAACCCCCCCCTCAAATTTCTCTCCGTGTGAGTTTAGTACAGAGAGACAGTTTTTCCATCCTCTTGGTCCTCTCTTCTTACGAAGCATTTGCACACAAAACCTCCCACAGCTCTTCCTGAGGTAGGAAGCCTTTGGAGGGTGTGCTGGAGAGCTCAGTTTTTCCTTCACAACGAGCAAAGCAAATACAATTAATGCACAGAAAGTAAAGCCTTTCTCCCCAGGAGCTGGAAGCTCCTTCTCTGGCACTCCCAGCATTTCTTAGCAAGCACCAAGCATTAGTCATGAACATGAACTCCCCAGCCCAACTGGGGTGCATTTAATGCTACATAGCACAGCCCTTATTCACTTTAATAAACACCCGCTCACTTAAGTAATCCCATTGATGTCATCGGCGTGAGCAAGAATTGTGAAATCTTGTCTGCTTTTAAGTAGCACTGTGCGTTATAGGGTTGGTTTTAGTGCAGGTATAAATTTTTATCTGTTCAGCTTATGCAACCTGTCTCATCGTTCAGCTGAGCTCCGGGTTTCCCACTAAGGTGACAGCTTCTTGCTCATCCCAGAGGCCACGCAATCTCCTGAGCTTCCCTCTGCCTTCCCAGAGGATTTCTGTGGGTACAAAGCAACAGCCTTAATAGCAACTCTCTCCCTAGCTTCAGTCCCTGGTATCACTTTCAAAATTACTGACAGCCAACTCCCCTCTATCATTAGGATCCCAGATGCCAGCAGAAACCAGGTGCAAAAGAAGGAAATAGCTTTTCCAACTGAGATACACAACCTGAATTCCTGAAGTGCAAAGGGTTGCACGTATGCTGCACTGCAATCCCTGGGAGGTAATGTTTGCCTGTAGTTTGGCTTTTCACTACGATAACGAGGGAGTAAGCACACCTTTGGGTTACCAGTAGAGCAGGTTGTCCTTCTTCAGCTGAGCCAGCCTGCTCACACATCAGGGCAGCTGGTAGCTGGGCAGAAGCTTAAACTGCCATGGGAGAGTCCGAAGCTGGTACGACTGTGGCAGGACAATTTGGGCAGGCTGCAGTCATGTGCGCCGACTCCAAAGGCATTTCCACCGGGGGAAGCAGGTCACTCACCAAACCTTGCAAGGTGGGATGCTGTGGGATCACATAACCACTTTGGTTTAGCCTTTTACTAAGTATTAAAAAAAAAAGCCTGCCAAGAAAAGGGCAGTGGTTCAAGCTGTGGTTTAAGCACTGAGTTTTCCAGGCAGAGAACACGAACAAGGCCCCGGCCAGTGTCACTCACCAGCCTGGGCTGCAGCTCCAAGGATGCCATTGCATCTTCCACAGCCAGGAAGAAATGGCCCACCTTTTGTAGGCAGGGTCTGTACCTTAGTTAATTAGTTAATTATATTCAATTCAAGCCAGCTGGGTAATAATAATTGGATGCCATAGGGCAGCTCTTTTGTATCCTTCTGGAAGACAGCACAGCATAAAGCAGATGCCTCACAAGTTCTGCAAGGAGCTTGCCCACCACTGAGCAGGACTCCACCTCCGAGGAGTTGCAGCAGGGCCAAGCCACATGCCAGCCCTGGGCTGTGCCACGAGCCCCACGCTGCAGGAGCCTTGGCAGCAGGGCACAAGGAGGGCTGGGGCTGGGAGGACAGGTGCAGCAGGGCACCATGTTCCGGTGAGGTGCTCACTGTTTGCTCATCATGCGGTGTCCATCTCTGGGTGAAGGAGATAGCTTGATTTATAGCCTACCCTGTCAACTGGTGTTTGCACCTGCACTGCTTGCACCAAGCGGATTGTGTCACTCTTCAAGGGTATGTGACCATTTTCCCCTATAGGTCTTGAGCGTATAAGACATTATTTCATTATTATTTGGGCAACCTGGTGTAGTGGAGGATTTCCCTGCCCATGGCAGGGGGGTTGGAACTAGATGATCTTTGAGGTCCCTTCCAACCCTAACCATTCTATGATTCTATGATTTCCATTCAGACCAGGGCTAGCTAGGCTTTGCCCAGCGGGGAGCTCCAGAGGATCTGTCTTAGCTGTAGTAAGCAGTGATTTTATGTGGGAAGGAAGGGAATCTTGCTAACTCGAATTCTGACAAAGTTCTCGACATCCTACATGGTAAACAGGGAGTGAAGGGCTGGAGGAGTTAGGAGAACAACAGGAACAGGGTGAAATACAACACAAGACTGGCAAAAAGGAAACACTATCTAGGGCTCAAGAGTCAAACTCTTAAAAACTGATGGGCCTCTGTGCTAAAAGCACACCTCTGCTATGGGTGCACAACATAGCAATGGGTGCACAAGGCACGTACCTCTTGATGCAGTCACAGAGAGCCCTTGACACGCAGCAACAGCAGCAGCTGCACCCAAAGAGCTGTTGGCCCTACTAATGGTGCCGAAATGCCCCCAGCCTGCCCGCACCCACTGCGGTTCACCAGCTCTGGTCCTCCCCTGTTTACCCGTTGCCTTGCCACAGGCGGTTGAAGCTCTTGGCAGAAGACAGCCCCCGATGGCTCCTCTCCCCATGTCAGCTGTCATTTTCTTGGCACTTGTGTTGACTTGTGTGTGTACAGGCATATGCACGCACGCCCTCCTCGCAGATACGGTTACGAAGCATCCGTAGGGTTTCTTCCTAGGCAAGGACACGCTTCTACCAGCCTGTGTCTACACAGGACTTGGAGAACAAACTAAAGGCCAACCCTGCAGATGCTAAGAAATACCCTGAAACCAGGAGACAAACGAGCAGCACTGGGAATCATGTTTTAATAAGTCACAAGAAGAAAAGAGCTTGTGCAAGGTATGAGCGGGTCGGGTGGAACTGTGCCATCGAAGGGCTTTGAAACAGACAGTCCATGCTGGAAAAAACTGTTCACTAATATGCACGTGTAAATTTTTCACAACGAGGTGGAAGCATCAGAAATAACAATATCAGCATCTGCCTGAGGACAGTTGCTACCTTCTTATAACTTTTTTTTTTTTTTTTTTTTGCATCTGGTTTCATTTATGACTCATACTTCCCAAACAAGCCATATGTCACTGCAGAAGGCCTTTAACTTTGCTTGATTCGTATTGAGCCGTATTCCTGGCTGTCAGCCAAGTGAATGCAATAAAACCGCTTTTTCCATCAAAAAAAATAAAAATGAAATCCCATTTGCAGTGAGATTTAATTAGCAGCCAGTAAGTCATTTTGGTGTTGAAAGCGTGCACGCTCATGTTTTGTTATAGCCTGATTTGCACCTTCAAACTCCATTGTAGCATTTTATTCGTTATAATACAGAAAAGTTTCCTCGCTCCCCCCCCCTCCAGCCTTCATTTCACTGCAGCTCCTGTAGCATTTGAGCGATGATAAATTTTTGGAAAACGTTACACCCTCTGAGCTCTTCTCTTCGGATGTCACATTTTGCATCACCTATTTAGAACATTGTGACATTGATGATTTTAACACCCCGAACACCGAGCTGACAACAGTAATTTCTGCTGAAATAGGCAGTCTATCAAGAAACTTGTGTATAAGATCAGGAGCTGGCATCCCATTAAAGCCCGCAGAATACAGATGACTAAATCAGCATCACTGCTGATGTTTCTGAAACTCACAGGCCAAAGCTGGGGGCAGGGAAGAGCCTCCATCCTACCTGTTTCAAACAGTCAGAGACCTTCTCCTTCACTGCCCTTTTTGATTTAATGACATTCTCAGGTAACGTGCATTGTGACAACACATTTTTGGCTCATATTCCCGCGGGGAGGGGTAACGTTTGACACCGTTGGCATTATTCTGAATACCATAATTTTAAGAAAAACACCCAGCCGATCCGTTGGAGGGTTTAGCTTGTCCCCTTTCCTGGAAAATCAGACTGCAGGAGCCAGGAAACTTGGCGAGCTCTAGGATACAGAATTTCCAAGTACTTTCCGGGAGCTCACGGGGCACCGACTGGCCAGAGCAACCCGGAACGATGCATCCCCCAGGAACGGCCACTCTGGAGCCCCCCTGCCTGCCCTGTGCTGCCCCACGGGGGGCTTTCCTGGCACCATCCCAGGAAGTGCAGCCCGGGAGCACACACGGCCAAAGTTTAGGCTGCTGGAAGCGGCACTCACGCTCGCTTGGATTTGGGCATGGAAAGGCCGCGGGTTAGCGCAGGGCAACGCTCTAGACAGCGGCTGATCCTTTGCTCTCGCAGCCTGGCGGGGCTCCAGCCCTGCAGAGAGCCAGCAAAAACCTTTCACGGGATCCCGCGGAGCAGGGGTGATGCCATGGGGGTGTTATCCCCCTCGGCCACTCCCCGCTGCTGATGGAGCAGGCAGCAGGGCTCCGTTTAGGATATCACCCAGCCCCCCTTCACCCCCCACCCTGAGAGATCGGCTGGAGCTCAATCCCTTCTGCTCACAGCAGGACCAGAGGAAATAGAGATGGAAAAAAAAACTATTAGACTATTTAGCTCATCTCCTGCCAGAGAAAGACTGCTCCCTGCAGTACACCGTGCCTTGGCCTTTTTTTCTTTTGTTGTTTATTTATTTATTTATTTCAGAGTTAAAACCCTCCCTCTCTACAGAGTATCTGAAGAAAACTTCTGAAAGATGTAAGATGAGTCCAAGATGGCTCTCTGTACCAGACCCATGAGTTAAAATGTCATCAAGAAATATGAAACGGAGAGGAAAAACTTTGTCACGAAACTGATCAAAGCCTCTGCTTTATCATTTTCATTTTTCCTGGCAGTAAAAAGGAACAGGCTATTTCAGTCATGAATGTTTGCTCATTGTTGTTTCATTCATTTGGGGTTTTTTCCCTTCTTTTTTCCTGTCTAAATATGGTTGTTGTGGAGGGAAGAAAGATTGTGAGAAATAATAAATGGAAGTGAAGTGCCACATGTCATTAAGTTAATCA
This sequence comes from Tauraco erythrolophus, assembly GCF_009769465.1. NCBI lineage: Eukaryota > Metazoa > Chordata > Aves > Musophagiformes > Musophagidae > Tauraco > Tauraco erythrolophus. The sequence continues at coordinate 3,202,560 of NC_141466.1, read as the reverse complement.
TTAAGAAGGTTTTAAGTGCTGGATTTTCACGTGTGCCCAGAATCCAGCAGTTTCTGCCGAGAACAAGGGCTCAGCACTTCTGAAAACTCTGACCACTTCATCTAAGTGGCTCAGCCAAAGAGCCCAGCTCTTCAGAAAACCTGGCTTTTCAGAGAGTCACTCTTTCGAAGTAACCCTTTGGAGATTATTTAGGGAGAATAAGCACACAGGTCCTCCCTCGAGCCTTCATCTGCCTGGCAGGCTGCACAATGCCACTGTTCAGAGGGGCCAATGCCAACACGCCTGGAGGATTCAGGGCATTTACACCAGCACTGAGGTTATTCCATGGCCCGGAGCGGCCCCCTACAGCCCCCCTGCTCTGGCAGAGCGTGGCTGAACCAGGCAAAGACCTTTGCTTCTCTAGGAGCAGATGGGAAGGGAAGAAGTTGAAGTGGCAAAACGCCAAGTACTCTGACATCCCTGCAACTTCAGCAGCGAGATTTCTCATCACCTCATGGAAACAAGCCTTCAGAGGCTGCACCTCCTGCTGTTAACATGAACGTGGAAACTCCATCAGTTTCTACAGCACGGTGTCAGTCACTCATATTCTGGCAGAGGACAGGGAAAGGAAATTCTGTGCTCCAGTACGGAGCTGGATCTGCCCTTGCTGGCTTTCTTCACCTTGCTGGGTGTTCATGGGGCTGTGCACATTCATCCTGGCTGCTTTGCTTAGCAATACTCCTGTCAGTTAAGTGAAGTCACTCCTCAGGAAAGAATGTGAAAAGGCAGTTTATGTGGTAATATTGTTTTTGTTTTTGATGAAGGCTGCTGCTGATCAAGCTCCCCTCGTCAGGTCGGCTTCAGAATGAATATTCATACAATGCAGAAAAACAGGGAAACTCACTGGAGCAGAAATTTTTACTGGTTTTCAAAAACTTGTTGTTTTCTTCTACCACTGCTCCCACCAGCCTGCAGTCCAGCCTGCAAGCAGCCAAGCTCAGGCAGGTCATTTGTATGCTTGAACAGACCTCAGAGGTGGGAGGCTCTCCAACTCCCTTGGCTGCCCTACAGCACTGGCACCCCTGGAGCTCTCTTGATGTGCGCTGGGTGAGGGGCTTGCCTGTAGGAGACGAATTTACGATGTACAGCAGCGCACAGTGCAATTGGAGGCCATTCCTGTTTCCTAGAGCTGCAGGGAAAATGACACCAAGGCATCACGTTCAGCCAGTTGCCAGCACGGAGAGCCAGCAGTCCCTGGACGCCAGTTCATCCTTTATGGAGATTCCAGTGGTCCACGGTCCTTGCAAGGGTCTGATCCCAAGGATGTGTTTAATCCAACTGCGCCTCCACAGTGGTCCAGCTCAAGATTATCTTGTATAAAAAGACAAAGACTGTTCTCTTTTGCATAAATCCAAGCACATGCCTAATAAAGCCCTACGCATGTGAAACCTACGTACAGGGCACCTCTACACTCACAGATTAAAGAAACTCTGAAGCTTCCTCACCAAGCACAATCATTTGGAAAAGACTTATGTACACACAACAAATCAGCTTCTTATATCTCATGTAGGCATCACACGGGCAAAAGCCAAGTGTTTCACAGAGAAAGCTGTTTCCCACATTCCTGGTGCTATCGGTGGTACCGAATCCAGTCAAAAGAAGGCAAATTAAAGATAGTGCCAACACACATGTCAGATGTAGCATATGCAAAGCCCCCAAGAATAACTGCAGAACAAGTCGAACTATCCAGCACTTTCATCTTACAGCGAGCCTACAGTAAGCATATGTTCAGGGCGCGTGTTTAGTGTATGTAAGCTGTGCATGAGAAAAGGGCACAGGGACATCGTCACAGTAATAAACTCAATTAGTACACAGGCTGCTGAATTTTTCATGCAGGCACTTTAGCTGAAAAAAAAAAATCTCCAAAATAGTGGCTGGACTAAAATATATGATGCGCTGTGCAGGTTTTGCATTGAATGTCCTGGATTTACTTTAAGGACATTCTTTAGAGAATATTGATCGGGATTTTCAGGGGTGGCTAAATGACTTAAAAGGATAACTCCCACGGACTTGTTTCACTTTGCAATGGAATAAATCAATAAGGCTTGTTCTCCCTGAGCTATTTAGGGCAAAACCCAATAAAGGACTCAGGCATTGCAGCACCTAACTTTTGAGGCTTGGTCCTCACTCTGAAGCCTAGAACTGTTACTCTGTCGTCTGGCCCCCCTCCATTGGACATGGGAGAGTCCATCGCCCCAGAAAGGAGCCTGATGCTAAGTGGGAAGCAGGTTTGAAATCGTGCTCTCCAAGATGTCTAGAAAGCTGGAGGCAGGGAACTGCTTGAGCTCGGTCCCTGTCCTCCAAAGTCTCTGTCACACCACTCTACTCACTGGCCTTCCAGACAGCCCTCTCCCTCCTGAGCAAGGCACATCCAGACAGCTTTTCTTCTTGGGGACAACAGGCTATGATCTTGATGATCCAGGGAATCTTGATTTGTTCACTTCACAGCAGCAGAACTTCAGCAGGAAAGACAAGACTCTTCTACTCCTGGTGGAGTACTTAGGGCACTCTCCTAGGAGACTGGCGATGTTGATCTAGCCAGTTTCAATACAGACTTTGGAGTTTCTTTAGGTATCCAGGGAGGGAGATCAAGTCATTAGGCTAATCTGTAAGAGGTGGTGACAGCACTTCCCAGAAGTATAATTCAACAGGGAGCCCCGTTTCATCACGTCAGGTATTTTCAAAGACTTGCTCAGTAGCACAATTCCCTTGGAGGATCTAGGCCAAGAAATACATCGTTTCTGGTGCCCAGGTCAGTGTGGGAGAAGAAGAGGCACGAAGCAGTTCTGAGAAGTTCAACTCAGGCCCCAAAGCAGGAAACAGCCTCAAACAAGGAGGCACCGTGTAAGTCAAAGTGCTGCTGGGGTTAAACGGGAGCTGACTGCAGCATTCTTGGATTGAAATTTTGGTACTTAAGTCGCTTGACTCCATTTGGGCCCGTTATAGCTAACGATGCCCTTTATTGGTGCTAATTCTTATCCGCTGCTGGCAACGTGTCCTGCAGCGGGCAAGTCCACATAAAGGTATTTAACATGCAACAGAGTTATTGCCCTGAGTCAGAATCTAAAGCTTCGCAAGAGGATTGTGCAGGCAGTTATATGAGAGCAACACGCTCTCTGTTCTGCTGACGCAAATAAATCCTGAAGTGACTCTGGTGACAGTATTTTGCGAGAAGGGAATAAAGGGAGCTTGCCAGAGCATCTGTATTTCCCTTGTGCTTTACAGAAAGGACATATGGATCTTCATAGAAAATTATAACCTCCTTGAACAATATAATAGGTAATTATATTCCTGACTTAGAAATTCTGTAGCATATAAAAATCCTCACTCGGTTCTGCAGTTCTCCAGAGTGCCCTGTTAAATCTCTTCTTTTCATCCCTTTTGAAAACACAGAACTTTTACAGCGGAGACATCAGTTACTCTTCTTGGTCCTATCAGACCCACGTGCATCCACCGCATCAAGTATTTTGGAGAAACCCCCTCCCCATCGCCCTTGGAGGGGCTGTCAGCACTCAGAGGTGCCACCAGGCTTGCCCAGGCACCGAAAGCCCTGGCTGGGAGCAGCACTGAGCCCAAGCCCGCAGGCTCGAGGGGCGATGTGTCAGCTCAGCAGAGCTGGGCACAAACGCAGCCCCCCCCGCCAGTGTTACCACTGATGGCTCAGACTGGGCTGTGCTGGGGAGCAGGAAGAGCGCTCACGACATCTTCTGCCCCTGGCCCCAGTTGCTGTACCCACTAGGTTGGTTCCAAAAACTCCTCGTGTCTGGGAAAATTTTGTCAGATGTGTTTGCCTTCCTCCCTGACACCCCTTCCAAAGCATGAGAAGCGGTTACCATCACTGTCTAGGCCTTGTAGGAGGGTATGGTTTTTTTCAAAGCACTGTATAAACAATAACTCATTAAGAAAATACAATTAAGATTACAAGTACCTGAAACCTCACCCTTTCAATGATACTTGCTCAATGATTATATAAAAAAAAAAATGCCCCAAGGCTGAAAAGCTGGATGGTGAATTGCAGCTGCAAATTAATTAAAATAATCAAACAAGGCAGAGGTAACTCCCACAGTAAGGGGGTTGCTTGTAAAGACAACGTTAATAGAGCATTTACCATGGGGGTTGCCTGGTTCCCTTTTAATAAAATATCTGTGATTACCTGGTCATTGTGCAGAACACTTCGTTCTCAACACAGCCGTGCAGCCGAGGAGGAGAAGAGAGAGGTTTTTATCAGATAAGGCTTATTTCTTTAAAATGTATAATTGACTTCTTTTTTTTTACAAAAGCATGATCCAACAAGCTGCTCGCCTCCAACTGCATCTCCCGCTTCTCCTCTCTCCAGTCTGAGATGAGCCAGTTTTCTGGCACGCGCTCATCTTGGCAAGGTTACCATAATGATCTGGAATAAAGGTAGGAACACTGCAACGGAGAGGAGAAACTAACCTTTACTGGTCCATTACGGCATTACGCTCGTCATGTGCCATCACGCTAGAACTACGACAAGGTACCAGCCGTGGTTCTGCCCCCACATGGTATTACTGGAGAAATAAACGGGTTTAGTTTGATAATATCTGAAGTGGCCAAAAGCTGATCCATATTTTTCGCTGCTGCTCACGTTCTTAAGGGCGCTGCTTGTGCGGGAAAGCAGCAGGTTCTGACGACCTACTGGAACGCCAGGGAACTAGGAAAACTCAAAGAACACATGGAAACTAGACACCTCGTGCATGTAACCGTATATTTATTTCTTTTTAAAGAACACTCCTTAAATGTATGGTAAGTCAATATACAAACTTGGTTTCACAGATTTATAATCCACTAAATAGCACAAAATATAACCCGGGTCGTTGGGTTCTTTCCTCCGCGCGTGCGCGTTTCAAGCGTGTTGTGTGCACGCACGCACGCTGCTGGTGGCACCCGTAACCCACCGCACGCCTCCGAACTCAAGCCTGGGCTCCTCCTGACCCTCCTCTGGAGCAAACCTCACCTGGATGGAGACCCTGCTCTGGAAGACGGTGGCTTTCTTGCCTGTCAATCCCGCTCCTCGGAGGCCGAGGCAGCGCGGTGCTCTGCCCCACCAGCACCCCACGCTCTCCCGCGGCTGACCCAGCTGCTGCCATGTCCGAGTGCGAGGAGGCACCTCGTTCTCCTGCTCCAAGCCCCTCTCTCGCACCCCAGGGCACCCTACGCCTCTCAGCCAGCCCTCGCAAGCCGGGGGCTGCCGCCCCGCTCCGCCAGCGGGGTCCCGGCTCCGTGCCCAAACCTCGCCTGTGCCAGGGGGGTCGCAGGGACGGCAGCGGTGATGCACATATTTACACGGGGTGGAATGTTTTCCCATAGCTTTTCAAAGGAGTATATCGATCAACATGTTCACATAAGACCAAATACTTTTAATATATTTATAACTGTTTTATAAAGCTTTGAAAAAACTCACAATAGCACATTGTTTTACTTTAATGCTTTACGGTACTATCGGTTTAAAATCACAATCAGCACTTTAAGTTATAGTCAATCCGGCAAACGAGAGACAAAAAAAAATTACAAGAGTTAAGAACTGACTGATACATCCTTTATCTTTTTTTTTTTTTTAAACTAATGCATAAGTGCAGAATAAGATAAGATACTCTAGTTTAAATATCTTGTTTTACAATATACATTTTGTTCTAATTACGCAACAGTAAATCCCATGCTTCACATAGAAAAGCAATCCACAACATTAAGAAAAAAATTTACAATTTATGAAACAAAGTAAATAAATATTAGTATTACAGAATCAGAGCTGTACATAAAAGCTGTTCAGTTTTACTCATATAAAAATATGTTTTAGTGCAACCTCACATATATTGATGCTGTTTTGCTTTACATCATTTAGATCCAAGTGTCCAAAAAAGGAAAGAAATTACATTTATTACAAAGCAGATACACAAATTCTAAAATATGTACAAATTACTGCTAAAAAAATGCTTATAAGAATATAAGCAAAGTAAAGAAAAGGCACAAACATCTGTACAATTTAAAAGTACCAGACCCAATAAGAACTTCAAATTTAGTTTTGGTCAGGCTCATGATGACTTGTTATTTTATCTAATTCTTTTGATATAACAAAAGTATATATAATAGCAAACTACTGTAACTTAGAACAGGCATGCTGTAAAGTTGAATACTTCTATCTCTAGAAAAAAAAAAAAAAAAAAGTGGGGTAAATGATGTATGGGTGAAAGTCTCCATGCATCTCAGATCAGTGTGGCTTGCTCTTCTCAGATGACGGATCTTTTCTTTCCTGTGTGCTTGACGGGGGGTCGCTCCTGCTGTGAAAGCCCAGCTGCCGGACGTCCACAAAGCTCTTGCTGTAAAAGGAGGGGTGGGCTAACGCAGTCTGTGATGTACCAAAACTGTCCTGTTCACCACCGTGCAAGTCGGGATGGGTGGCTGAGGCACAGGTCTGGCCCGGCTCAGATCCACTAAAGTGTTTAATGCTAAAATGTGCACTTTCTACGGGTTTCTGGGGAGGCTCAGAAGGCCTCTGCAGCTGCTCTGCCCCGTGCAGAACGGCTTCTTCTGTGGCGATTCGCAGAGAGGCTATGGCTTTTGTACAAGTCTGGATGTTCTCCTCCTGCTCCCTCTCGGTAGCCACGACACTGTCCTCCGACGTGCTCTGCGCCAGCAGCAGCAGCGGAGAGGAGGGCGTGCTGGAGGGGTGCAAGCTGTGCGGGGAGGCACGTTTCTCGTGGTGCTTAGAAATGCCGTACGATTCCTTCGTCAGGATTTCCGCAGTCCCTCTTTGCTTCTCCTCGGAGCCCTCTCGCTGCAGGGCCAGAGCGGACGGAGGATGTAAACCTGAAAGGGCCACCGGTACTGAATGGACCATCTGGATACCCCCGATAGGCATCATGGGGATGGGTGCTCGGATCTGTTGCTGGGAGTGTAGTGGAAGATGACTGAAGACGTAGTCACTCGGACCTTCGGGGAACAGGCCAGACCCGCGGTGCTCCATCCCTCCTTTTTCTCCATACACGTTGAAGTAAGGCCCCTGAGACAACCCCCTTCTCTGTAACCAGAACAAACAAAAGAAACATCAGTGCTGCCACCGGCAAAACCCCTGTCCGGCTGCCAAACCACCTATCTGCTTTCCTCTCTGACACAACCTCCCATTCACGCAGCACCTTTCATCCAGACGGATCCCAAAGCGTTTGGAAAACTCCACTAATTGCTTATCCAAACAACGGAGGAGGTTTTGCTTAGCTCAGCCCTACAGGGCTCTTGCCTCTGAGGTGGAAGGCAGCAGCTAGTTAGGAGTGTTCAGCAACACAACGTGGCAATTTAGGTCAGGAAGTGAAGAGTATTATATTCAACCCAAACTGCGGAGAGAATTTGAGGCAGGTAGAGTTTCTCTCCCCAGGGGAAGTTTGGTCAGGAGATCCATCTTCCCCTCTCTTTTGGCAAACTGTGCAAACTGTGCTGGTACTGGCAGTCCACGCTGGGTATCAAGACTTTGTTGCAGAGAAATACACACCGCAACGCTCCCTGCTCTCCACCACTGCTTGGCAGTACTGGAAAAATCTGACTGCGTGTACGTCTTTCCTGCCTGATGAAACATCCTGCTTTGGAGCCTCAGAGAAGGCACTTGCTCCTCCTAACCCTCCACCGTGAGCTTTACCCAATCCCTGACGAGAGGGGATGGGTATCTCCATGGATGTTCAAGTGCCTCTGTGCAAGGAAGACCCAAATTTTTATAGTCGTTAAGACAATGGAGCACGACTGTGGCCTATCTGTAGTGTAAACAATAAAAAATAACAAAAGCTGAGTGAGTGAAAGTGATGACTGTCACAGGGAGACTCGCCCACTCATAATGGGATTGAGAAGAATGAGGGATTTTGTAACGGCTAATAAAAAACAACCTCGCAACATTGACATTTTCAGTGCCTTCCCATTAGTTCCTGCCTTGGAAGAATGAATAGTTCCATCTCCACTCAGTACTAAATATGCCCTGGGCTTTTGGGTTTCTCTTTTTTTCATTCTTAACTTTTAAAACTTGTTTTCCATCTGATGATTAAGTATCATTTATTGCTGACCAGAGGAACAACGATGACAGGAGCGCGGGATGACATTTTGGTAACTGTGCGTGGGACTTGGCCACACAACTCTCGGGGACTCCCACAGGAAATTAAACGACCGAAAACGCTCATCTCTGCTCTGCAAATTGACCAAACACCTATCAATTGCCCCAGAGCTGTACTGCTGCCACAGCCTTGGTGTGGCAGCCCGAGGACTGCGCTGCTCGATGCCAATGCATTAAAGTGGCAGCACTGCCCTGCTGGGAAATCCTGCCTCTCAAGGCACTACGCAACCTCTTGATCCCATCCCAGGCAACTGGTTTAGGGGGCAATTAAAGATTCAGCTTCTGTGCTGCCCAGGGGCTCAATCTCACTGTGCTCAGATGCTTTGTCCTGTTTGATATAAATCAACGTCGAGACAGGAAGGGTGACCCATAATCAGCAGACTCGAACCGAAGAGATGTTGTTATTCAGACTAATCTACGTTGGGAATTTTCCTATTCAGAAAGTGAGACACTTGAGGCTCATAAAAGAGAAACTGTCATAAGAAAGCACAGTGACAGCGCGTTACACCGCTGAATGGGGAAAAATTTACAGAATAAACTGCAGTTGCCAAGCCACAAGACATAGTTCACCTCCCCTGTCAGTCCTTCCTATGGCCAACCTCACCTCTGCACAGCTGCTTGCCCCCTTTTTTTTTTCCATCTTTGGTCTGTCAACCCGTTTCTCAGTCATACTGTCCTCTTGGCTGTTTCCTAAGCCATGACATTTATCACTATTACATCTGATGTGAACTCGGGCTAAGGGAAAGAGAGCAAAAGCAACCAAAAAAAAGAGTAAACCTCGTCAAAGAACAAACCTAGTCACACACAAATCTCTAATTGAGAAAGACACTGGCTTCATGATGTACCCTGCCACAGTTTCCAAAGGGAACAGAGCAAGTCTGTCCTTGTCAGATAGAGGTGGCTAACGAGACAGAAACTGCAACACACTTCAAGATCAGCAGTATCATCCAATATATGTCTCATACACATAATCTTTACATAGACAGTGACAGTGTGTGCATGTCCACTGGATGCCTTCCAAGCCTGGCTGAGCATGTATCGGGTTATCTCTCTCTAGTTCTGGCAGATAAGTTTGGGAACGGCCAACATAAATGGTTACAGGCATTAACTGTTCATACTTCTCACCCTGCTTTTCTTTCCTTTACCAACATCCAGCAATTTCAGACCTACAAGCTGACACACATATACGTATTCATGGGGAAAGACTGAATATTAGAGGAGCTGGCTTCTTTTAAGAAACATTCTGAAAATCCAAAGACTTCATTCTGTTGACGAGTATTAGATCCCATCACTGAGCACAGTGCAGAAGGTCACGGTATCTTTTCGTGGCGGAGCCAGAACGGGTTGCTGCCACTGCAGTGAGCTGAGCTCCTCTCTTTGTCAGGTGATGGGAATCCACTTCCTCTCCTATTAATTCTCATTTGTTGCAGTTTAGCATATTTCCTCCAACCCCAGATGACATATAACTTCTCAAGCAACAATATTCTACAGGAGCTTTTCACTAAACTCTCTGACCTGGTCATAAAGCTAGACTGCCTGAGCAAAGCCATATTCAGCTTCACAGGTCCCTCCAAATGCCTCAGGGATGAGATAGGGTTTACCCTGTATCTGGTACATCACCCAAAACAGGCCACGGGGGATAAAGAGGAAGATGACGTTTCAAAGCCGAGCACCCTTCACAGACATCCTCCTGGCAGCCTCAGGCCACAGCTTGCAAAAACACGGCGGGTGGAAAACAGTCTCTTTGATTGCCATACCGTAATGTACTTGAGGCTTTTTAAAGTTAAAAACCAGAAAATGTTGAACTCTATTGTGAAATTCAATAACAGAGAATATTACCAATGTGGTTTCTAGAAGACATGATGCCTATTGAGTGATTATAAATCCATGTGGACTTCAGTTTCAGGATCAGCTCAATTTGCAGTCCTACTGAGAAGGCACCATAGCTGCCCACTGTACACCAGTGGACCTATTCACAGTTTACCTGGACTTTAGAAGTTTTATGCTGGCTCTCTGTACAGGAATGCATTTCACTCAAGATGATAAAGCACTGAGTGCCTGGGAAGGGATTTAATATCCATATATCTGGGATGATCAAAGGACCTTACGTCCTATTGACTTTCAAGTGGATATAGAAGTGCCTAACTGCCTTCAGCCTTTTTGAATGTCTCGGGACAGGCTTCAGACTTCAAAATGAATGAGAGGTGCAACAAAACAGCAACACAAGCAAAATCCACTACCTCCTAGAAGCTAAAACGGTTGCTAGAGACGAGTCTGTTCTGCCCACAGCAAGATATATTCACAGTCTCATTGCGTCTAGCCCTGGGGCTGGAAGAAGAGGCAAAAGCCCTGGTGCACACTAGGAAGTAGCAGGGTGCACTAGGAAAGAGGACAAGCAGGAACAGAGCGAAACTGTTGGTGCTGGATCCCATGCTCACAATGTAAGTGTCATAGATTCATAGATTTCTAGGTTGGAAAAGACCTTAGAGACCATCGAGTCCAACCGTCCCTAATCCCCATTAAACCATATCCCCAAGTAGATCATCCATCCTATTCTTAAACACATCCAGGGATGGGGACTCAACCACCTCCCTGGGCAGCCTATTCCAGTGGCTGACAACCCTTTCAGAGAAGAAATACTTCCTAACATCCAACCTGAATCTCCCCTGACTAAGCTTATACCCATTTCCTCTTGTTCTATCACCCAACACTAATGTAACACCCTCCCCTACCTCCCCACCATCTTTTCTCAAGTATTCGTAGGCTGTTGTGGGGTTGGAGGGGAAGGTTGCTTCGGACTAACCCTGGGTGGTCTCTTCTCGTTCACTCACGGTTTAGGCGTACCTGCCGCACTCCTGGTGCACATTCTGTGGTTTAATTTCATCTGGAAACAATCCAGGTCACTTACTGCGAGACCGCTCTGCAACATGAGTCAAAGCACCTTAAGTGTGATGACAGAGACATACGCCTGATCCAAGCTAAAATGCTGAGAGAGATGCACTCAGGGTGCACAAAAGCAGCCCTCCCATCTCTCCTCTTTCTCTTGGGACTGACCAAAAATGACTGGGGAGAAGAATCAGCCCTTCAATAATGGCACCAGTCTCCTCAGAAAGGACAGAAACCTCTGGTGTTGACAGAAGATCCCAAATGTACTTAGAGAGAAATGAGGATCTGCCTTTAATTTTAAAGACGGGCACTTAACTTGCCAAAGCCAAACGTGCTCCAGCATCAACCAGAACTTTATGCTACTATGGAGAGAGTATCCTGTTGCAAGAGTGTGTTCTGTTACTAACTGCCAAAGAATAAGAAGTATATTTTTCTGTATTTTTGTACAATCTACAAAAATAATTTCTTTCCCCATGCTCTTTTCCACTTCCTAAAGAAATAACTGCAATTGCTTTCTATGTGATGCTTTCAATGCCAGAGCACTTTACAAGCTCTTTGCACAGGACCACCAAAGTGCATGAGCTTTCAAGGGGAAGCACCATGAAGGGGAACTAGACCAGCACTGGCCAAAGAGACTAGAGCAAATACACCGATTTCCGGGGAGAAGAAAGAAAACTGGCCTCTTCTTGGAACTGCAGGCAGCAGAAGCACAAACCCACTCTTATTCCTGCAAGGACTGGGAACTCATTGCGGCTCTGAAAGAGGATGCAGGATTGTAAGCCGGCATCTGCATCACTGATGCAGTTGCTAATCATGTTCTGATTTGCTGGATTTCACTCCTCTGAAAGTGAAAAACAGCCTTTATTCCTTTTTCTTCTCTGACAGCTTTCATTTATAGCAAGCTCAGGTGTTATTTGTCTTCCCACACACTGAGTATAATAACTTGTGTTTCACCTAAACCCAACTACTGTTTGGCTGAAGTTAGTCTTCCAGAAAGGCATCAAGAGCTGAGGAATCCATCTTTCTTTCCTTGCAGTGGTTTGTTGAGATGGACAATCATCCTCACTTGCCATTTCCTTTTTTAAATTCACCTGGGCTTCCCTTCCAGTGATGCCTGTGTTCAGGTTCCAGTGACTGTACTGGGGTCTGGGCTTCTCTCTCAAAACATTCAACGTGCCACTGAGTTACCGATGCCTTCTGTAGGACAAACGATCTTTTACATTGGGTTTTTTCACTGCCACATGCCTGATCCTACCTCAAAAATAAGGTAAGTGTTAAAAGCCCATCTGGCACAGTGGACTTTCCAAAAGAAAGGAGCTAAGGGTGCTAACAGAGTCCTTACAATGTGCTAAACGCCTTGCTGGAAAGTGTGCATAACACACAAGGCAAACATTACAGCAAGAACTGTCAGATGGCCAAGGGTGACCGTCACATACCCTTTTGCCAGCATCATCACACATCCAAAAATCTCTACTACAGGGTGCCAGTGGAAGTGTCTCAGGCAGGGACTTGGGCTCCCTGCACAATGTCAGCTGTAGCGTCTCATATAACCCCTTTCATCTGATACTAAGACATCATGGCTGTTAAACTGGTGGCTCTTTATCCTCTTTTTGTGCTTCCCTGCTTTGTCAGTAGGACAGCTGGTTGGATTTGTATCCTCTCTCGGCTACGCAGCCACCACCTCTATGAGTGCAGCAGGGTTTCAACATGCCCTTCCTCACGGACTGCTCAGCCAGCCACCCTGCTCCATGGGGTGGGGGTGAAGACGTGGGAGCAGTACCTGCGTTGCTCTCTCCTACACACATGGCCATCACGTTGCAGCTTCCCCTTCTCCCCCTGAAAAGCTGGGAAGCCACTTTAGGATCTGCCAGGCTGGGGGCATCTCGGCTCTGTTTGATCCATCCCTGCTCCAGCCACCTTTGCCCAGCTGCATCCCTCACTCCATTCCCGGGTGCAGGCTCCATAGAGAAATTCACCCCAGAGCTCTGGAAACACTGGTTTTATGAGCTCAGGGTTCAGTTCTTTTCCTCTACAGAGAAGAACTACAAAGATTACACATAAAGCTGAGAAGACTGGCAACAGAGAAGCGGGGAGGAGAGCCTGGCCGGTCGGAGAGCGGGAAGGCAGGAGCCCTGAGGCAGTGGGAGCCTGTGCCAGCTTGCCCGGGTTGAACCCATCCATAGGGGCTGACGAGGCAGGCGGTGAGATGGCAGCAGCAACATCAAAGGTGGCGAGGGAAGCACACTAGATAAATAAATAAATGCACAGAGAGTGAGGCCATTCCTTAACGCTAAAGACTAAACTTATTTGTGGAGAGAGGGCTTTGTGAATGCTAGGACCTGTCAGAAGTGCCAAGTCAGCAGTTTCCGAGAGCTGATTTACGGAAAGGGAACAGCACAGATGGCAGCTGTGCAGGTTTTGCATATTTCTGTTTCCACCCAGATGGTTGTGCCCGTCGAAACGGCCCGTCGTGATGGCGCTTTCTGCAGGGCAGACAGCTGCCTGCGCCCGTCACACGATAACATCTTCTAAACTCCAGTCAAAGATCTTGATTTCGACGAGCACCCTGCTTTTCCGAGAGGTTCCATTTATTTTAGTGTTTCTATTGCGTTAAACAATACGTCGGTGATGGGCACCGTACTGCAGTATCAGGGCCTTAAACCCCGATCTGGGCTCGATCTCATCTGACAGTCTGAGAGGTGAAAGGTTTTGCAGTGCTGAAACAAGCCCCACATGCCCCATGAGCCTCCTGGTCCATTTTAAAATAAAGACAGGGCCAGTTAATGTAAGCCAGCTGTCCTGGTTTCAGCTGGGACAGAGTTGGCCCTTTACATCAACCCATCACACCAGCCTAACTTCATGGGAGTCAATGGAGCTACTCAAGCTTAGACCAAGGAAAGATTTCACCCTTAGGCTGACTCTATGACATCTAACTGCATCAACATCTCGACTTGGTCCCCATACTATTCCAATTTTCTTGCATTCATTCTGGACTTCCCGCTGAGGCTCAAAGCTTACACCGCCTTCTTCTACAAAGCTGCAAAGTTTTTTAAAATACTGTGCACAGATTAGGTAAGAGCACTGGTTTGGACAACAGGAGTGAAAATACTCTTTCATACTTACTGAATGCCCCACCGGAATAGATTCGGACTGTAAATATTGACCCATGGACAACGCTGGATTATGGTACAAGCCCCTCCGGGGCGACGCCGCTCTAACGGAGGCCATGTATCTCCTCTCCCGCCTAGGTGACAGATCTCTTCGAACAGACGCATCTTTCCCGGGTGACATCGGTCTCCTTGGCGATAGGTGACGTCTTGGTGACACGTCCCGTCTTGGCGACAGCTCCCTCCTCAGCACAGCCTCCTTCCGTGGGGAAAGGTGCCTCATGGGTGACATATCTCTTCGGGGTGACAGATGCCTCTTGGGTGACAAATCCCCTTTTGGCATTAAATACCTCTTTGGTGAGTTATCTCTATAGGGCGAAGAATCGTAGCCGGGTGACGACTGTCGACTGGAAGGTGAGAGGTCTCTGGGAGAAGAACTGGGGTCTAACGAAAGCACGTAATCCTCATCCATGCAGCTCGGGATGTCTAACCTGTCTTTATCGGGCTCTGAATCGATACTCTTGCTCTGGAAAAACCTCTGATATTCTGTCATCTGTGAGTCTTCACAGGAGTCGCTGGGTGTTATAAGCTGAGTGACCTGAATGCTAGGTAAGGTGACCAAGTAACTGATGAGGGACGAGTGTCCCACGGAAAGGGAGCCCTCAGGGGAAGCCCCCTGCGATGCCCCAGCCGAGTTCACTGACAGGGAGGAGAACCGAGGGGGCTGCGGGCTGGTGCTTCTTGATCTGGTTTTTGGTGTCGAGTCTCCCTGAGTATCATCAAAATCATCCTCATCCTCATCGTCATCATCGTTGTCGTCACCATCCTCGCCATCTGACTCCTCCGCATCAGAAAACTGGTGCTCTGCTGACAGGCCCGCCAGGTTGCTGCTCTTCTCTGCCTCCTGCTGCATGTCCTCCATGTTTTCTGAAACAGCCACGGCAAGTCAAAACGGTGAGCACACACCACACCTCTCGCGCCTTCCACCACGTTCATTCCCCACCCAGTACACCCATGGGCATCACCAGGTGCTCTTCATCTGGCATGGCTGCATAAAGCCATTCTTCAGAGTCTCAAACTATAATTTTTCATAATAATATCTTAAAACCCTGTATTTGAAGCATAAAAAGCAAATTCACCCTACCCCACCTTGCAACTTCGCTAAATGTTGCCATCCCCGACATCCAAACTGAAAAGACTGGGAACATTGCATGAGACAGATAACAACAGATTATGCTTTTTTTTCTAGCTCCTCCTCATAGAATCATAGAATAGTTTGGGTTGGAAGGGACCTCAAAGATTATCTAGTTCCAACCCCCCTGCCATGGGCAGGGACACCCTCCACTACACCAGGTTGCCCAAAGCCTCATCCAACCTGGCCTTGAACACTGCCAGGGATGGGGCAGCCACAACTTCTCTGGGCAACCTGTTCCAGTGCCTCACCACCCTCAGAGTGAAAAATTTCTTCCTTATATCCAATCTAAATCTGCCCTCTTTCACTTCAAAGCCATTGCCCCTTGTCTCATCACTATATACCCTTGTAAAAATGTATCTTAATAAAAAATGTAACTCAGACAAATGGATCGGATTTATTTTTTACACTTTCTGTTTATTAAAAAGATGCCTCTTAATTAAAAAATACCCCAAATACTCTTCATATATTTTCCCATGCCAGCCACTGCACTAAAGTGCAATGAGACATTTGCATACTCTGGAGGCCATTCCAACAAAATTCAGTTATTCTGACATACCTGCTTCTTCAGTTTCAGCATCATCTACAGATGTCATCGATACTCCAAGCTCCAGGCATTTTTTCATGTGTGCTTTAGACTTCATATGTTTTGTCAGGTTTCCTACGGATCAGAGATTAATCTAATTAATGGACAACAGCAAAGATCGCTCTCCAAGTCAGATTTTGGTGTATCTTAACTTCGTTATCCTGCAGATGGGGGTTTTTAGTTTAAAAAAACCCACAACAGACAGGGCTGACTCATCCAGCCTGTTGCCCTCAGAGCCTGTTTTAATAAAAGTGGGTTTTTACAGCCTCCAAAAACACCCCAACATTTCAAATAAACTTAAACTCAAGGCCTGAGAGGTATATAAGCATCTCTCCAATTTTCCACATGACAGTTAGGCACCCCAACAAGCTAAAAAACTCACTTTTGGATGTTATCTATCCCTGGGCTCAGTGTTCGTGGTATGTACAGACTGCCCGGACATCGAAGCAGGACCAGTGCACACCAGCTGTTCAGGGCTCACACTCCCAGTTTCACAGTGGTACTTTGAGGCTAAGGGCTCTCCAGGGCTCTCCCACTTACTTTGCATGTAGGCTCCAAACGTTCAGTGTGTTTGAAGCATTTTGAAGCAAGAGTGCCCCACAAAAAAGACATTCATGGAACACTCCTCTATGCAAGTTTACTGTCTAGCTGCAATCTCTGAAGTGAGAGGAGCTGTACTTACAGCATTCACCTGGGATGGAGGAAATCCAGGTTCAGCTCCCTGCTTTGGAGTACGGATCTGAACCAGGCACAGCAGGGATTTGAAATCAGATCTCCTATTCCCCTGAGGGAGCAACCTAACACTAGACTATTGACCTTCTGGAGTTCCTGTCTTGGTCTGTTTTTTCACAGATAAGAAAACTGGGTTGAGACTGGTCCCAAGAGACATTTCATGGCAAAGAACCCTGAGCACAAAGCACAAGCTGGAGAAAGAAGAATATCACTCTGATCCATTAGCCACTTCAGTCACAAATGCAACACCCAACGAGGAAAGCACGGCACAAATGAACCCAACCCACTACGAAGACACGGTGCTTCTTAGCTCAAGGAAAGCACTCTGCGAATGTACCTACGCTGCTTTTGGAACCCCACCAGCATCTCCAGATGGTGCCTGTGGCACATGCAACCTGGGGGCAGGAACACTGCTCCACTCTGTTGGATAGCGGAGGTGTGTTTAGAAGCTCACAAGCCAGGCTTCTCTCCTCTCACTTTCAGTCTTAGCTAGTTCAAGCAATTCCTTTCTCAGTAAGAGTTTCCTATCGTGCCTGTGCACTGCAGGAAATGTCTAACTTGGACACTGACGCCTCTGGACGGCTAAATGAAAACCTGAGTACATCTGAAGGTCTATCCTCTACTGTTCTCAGCAAAATAGCGACAAGTTTTGAGGCTGACAACTGCTCACAAGCAGTAATGCACCAGTTAAACACTTCTTGTACTTCGAAGGCTAACTTAGTCTCTTCCTACTCATGCCCTTCTTGTGCAATAGCATACCACCTCCTCCCTGCTTCTTCTTCTCTGCCAGAAATGCCAGCCTCAGCAAGCAATTTCGCATTTCTTTCCATGCCATCTCTTCTGCCTGGAATGTCCTCTCTGAACACAGCTGCAAAACCACAACCCTCCTTCAAGTGCCTCCTCAAGACCCATTCCTCCAACAATGCCAAACGTAAACAATGATCTGAGAGCAACTCACCAGATGGTCCATTGGGACTATGAATGAGCAGCTCCTTGTCTTTGTCTCTACACCCCCATGAAAGTTCTCATCTTAAATTAGGCTGATGGGTCTAGTACCACCCATCAGCTATTCCCATCTTTGGCAGAGGAAGAAGTGCTGGAGTCATGGAAACTATTACAATTCACAATCCTCAAAACAGCCATGAAGCTGCACTGGGATCTTGGGAGAAATTTCCTTCAGCTTCCTCTCTCCCCCTCCAAGTAAGTTCACCGCACTGGGACCAGAATCCATTTCCCTTGTCTGTCAAAGGGAAGCTAAGCAACTGAGAAAATAAGGCTCATTTGGGCTGTGCTACAAAGAAATGCTGTCAAAGAAAAGGATTTTTTTTTTCTTTTAAGGAGATAGTTGCAACGCAAATCCGAATTCCGAAGAATATCATTATCTGTGGCCTCAGGGTGACAAATGGAAGCTTTCTTCTGTGCTGACAAATACATGTGAACACAAGCTATCAGATCTCTATTCATAATTAATGCCACAGTGGATGGAGTGGCCCATCTGGGAGACGTACATTATTTATAAGCTTGAAACTGACCCACTGCGAAGCCCACGAAGGCATGTTTTCCTCAGCAGCTGATGCTCTGCTTCTACATTATGTCACGACAAGTGTACTCTCCTGGTAGCATTTAAGCGTTGCTGCAATTAAAATTTGCACCACGTAACAATTTTGGCAGAAAGTATTATTTGTAAGGGAGGTTCTTACGCTACTACATTTTCTCTGCAGACAGATGGACCAGCCAAGAGCCTATAGCTCTTAATGAAGCTATTCAAGGAGTCCTGGAGTCTCACAAAATCCCTGGATCAATTAAATGGAAGAGAAAAACCTCTCTCATGAAGTCCTGTACACACAAACACTAATCCTATGCTGAGGAAAACTCTCTCCTTGATTGCAAAGGGTGCTTGGATCCCAGATGGCAAAATAGAATCATAGAATCATAGAATCATAGAATGGTTAGGGCTGGAAGGGACCTTCAAAGGTCATCTAGTCCAACCCCCCTGCAAGGAACAGGGATATCTCCAACTAGATCAGGTTGCTCAGGGCCTTGTCCAACCTGGCCTTGAACGTCTCCAGGGATGGAGCATCCACCACCTCTCTGGGCAATAGCTCAAGATTTTTTTGGGAAGTGGCAAGAGTTCAGCAAAAAGGGCCAAGTACCTTTAGTTTTGAAGGCAAAATTGCACAACTTGCAGACATAAGGCCGGACATCAGTATGAGTGCGGATATGTTTTTTGAGCATGCTTGGCTTTTTGCAGCGAATTCCACATTCTTCACAAATGTACTTTCCTCGGCCACGACCTCTGACATAGACATAATCCTCATTTGATTTATACCTGTTGGAAGAGAGCAAGTGTTTAAATCATGCAGGCTCTAGGTCACATACAGGCACAAACATCACCTCTATCCGTCTGATCCTCATCCTGTGTATATCTCGTCACAACAAATCCAGAGAAGTCCATAGGAACTGCTGAATTTTCAGGCTGGAACTCACAGAATATTTGTCTTTCAGGGAGTACACTGGTCCCACTGTGTTTTAACATTATGAGACCAAAGGGCTGCAGTATGAGAACAGTATGAACACCTTGTCAGGAAACAGATGAACTTCCATTTCTATAGACATAGCCCAACTCCAAATATGAGCCTGCAGGATGGATTTATTTCAGCTAACTGTAGTCTTGCACAACACAGGCATCTACTGCCACTGAAAATCTGCATTTATCCCTTGGGATCAGGTAAATCACATCCTGGAAATGCTCGTTTCTCCCCATTAATCATAGAATCATAGAATCATAGAAGGGTTAGAGTTGGAAGGGACCTCAAAGATCATCCAGTTCCAACCCCCCTGCCATGGGCAGGGACACCCTCCACTACACCAGGTTGCCCAAAGCCTCATCCAACCTGGCCTTGAACACTTCCAGGGATGGGGCATCTACAACTTCTCTGGGCAACCTGTCCCTGTGCCTCACCATCCTCTGAGTGAAAAATTTCTTCCTTAGATCCAATCTAAATCTCCCCTCTTTCAGTTTAAATCCATTGCCCCTTGTCCTATCACTACATGCCCTTGGAAAAGGTCCCTCTCCAGCTTTCCTGTAGGCGAACATAAAGGAAGCATAAAGGGAATGCATAAGACTAGCAAGGATGTACGCATTTATACTACAGATGCCTGAAATTCCCGAAGATGGATCCCCCCCCAAGGGACACCGAGTTGAGTTCACTCAGGTACGTGTCGCTTTAGAAATAAAATAGGAAACTTCCAACCTGTGTACTTAGCAGAAAGCTGTTAAAGGAATTTTCCTTAGCACAGGCGTAAGCGTTCCGTGCTATTTTTGCTGATTACGTGGTGTGTAGTTAGACAATAAATAACACATGTAAATCTACGTAAAGAGGCACGTTGCCTTTACGATCATGATAAATTGTTAATACAGAAATCTAAAAGGACCCAGGGGATCTGCTCAGGCTGTTCTGAGGTTTGAAGGGTGCTGGGCATTCCCTAGAGGGAGAACTTCATCCTCACTCATGCAAAGTCAAATCCAGAAATTGCGAGAACTGAGAAATAATACTTTTTCTGCCCTCTGTCCTCCATTGCCCTCTCCCCAAGCAGCACAAAATACTTTCAGTCACCCTGCAGATGCACAGCCCACAAAATACTGTTGGTACCAACAGTCAGCATTTTAAATAAATAAGGGACCGTGTGAAAGATTCTCTTTATGTGATGACAAGTCTAAGAGAAGCAAGTGGCAATTTTTGGGTTACAGAGAGAAATATTTTTCAAGTGTGCTTTTCTTAGATGAACACTTCTTCCATATGTTCAGCTATATCACAGGCAATATAAATACTAAAGCTAATATCTTAGAAATACATAAAGCACTGTCCTGTTCTCATGTCCATCTTGTTATCTATTAAAAACATCAGCTCCTCTTTCAAATGTGGATGCCCAAATTCAGTTTTTTTCTTCTCCTGTCCAATAAAGTTTTCCCTCTCCCTTTTCTTTCATTGTCCTTGGCACCATGGGCAAAACTGGCATAGTCTGATGTCATTTAATATTTAGCCATCTCTTTAGCTGGTTTTTTTTTTTAACATTTCTAGGATTCTGCTTTTCTGTCTGCCCCATTTCCCAGGTTCTCCTTCATACACACATGCCAACAACTCCTAGTCATCTTTCTATCCACTGCTCCATCAACTACCTCCAGGCTTTCTCCCACAGACAGAAAAAACGTCCATTACTGTTTGAAAGACTGCCATTTTATCTTCTTTTCATCTCTCCTTACAGCCTGATTTTGCTGGGATGCAGTCTACCATACCACTCCTGATTGATACCGGGAAGATAAACACTGTGTTATAACGTGCTTTTCTATTGCTCCATCTCTGCTGTTCCTCTGCCTGACCTCATTCCATTGGCTTCTGTCACCTGTCAGATCCCATTGGGCACAAAGACAGCTAGACAAGATCCATCTCTTCATCATTAATATGGCTGGTTCTTGGCCATAACTGACCTTAAGTCCCTAAGCATGCTTCACCGTAACACCAACGGTAAGAGAAATGACACATACAAATCTGACATTTAAAGAATGTCTGGTCCAAAAACTGAAACACCAGAAGACCGGGTCTATGGTGATTATCTTTCTAGCCCCTAGGAACATTAGATCTTACTATTAACTCATGCTTCTCTCAAAGCTTTCAGCAATTTCCCCTTCCCACTACACAACTTTCATGTAAGGACTACGGTCACTGCTGCTCCGAGCTTGACTTGAATGGGACTCTAGAGTTAAAAAGCATTAACGAGCTTCAGAGTCCTGCAATTTCCATCCAAGATGTTATTGTATTGGGGATTTTCAATTAGAGTCTATTACTGACAGATATAAAAGAGCAAACACAAGCCAACTGTGAACTCTTGCTGCCAGCTGATAATGTCACGAAGCCAGATGTCAGGTGAGCAGGCATGTTTGCCCTGTCCCTCCTTTCTTTTCACTTGACACCATCAGCAATTAACTGTACTGCAGCAAGTACTGAACTTCAAATTGCCGCATTTCTTTCAGGAATACTGCTTCATATCCCATCGGTTTTGCAGTCACAGATGATGGAAGGCAGATTTTGCGATTCAGATCATTTTATTCGAATCAAGCCACCTGCCAGAGCTAATAATATGGTTGTTAAAAATCCCCTCTGCTGCGATGCTTACAAACCGCTCTTGATGAGCTTTGGTGCAGCGAGGTGGTGATGTGCTGTGACATCTACTTTTCAACTCAACTCTGCTCGTTCTCTTCCTTCAGCTTCTCACTCATCCCCAGCCCCGTCTATTTGCCTTCTGCCCACCCGCCACAGGAGTGCTCCCCTCCCCTGGCACAGGGCAGCTGCACAATTGCCCTTCCCGGCCTCTCCGACAGGTTCTCCCACAAACCCAACGCCCCGACAATCCCAGATTCTGAGTTGCCTTTTTCACGCTTACAAAACAAAAGCGCCCAAGAAGCCCAAGCAAATCCACCCCCCAAGACAAACGAAAAACAAACTGGAAACTCCCTGCTGAAACAAGACTTGACCACGCACGCTTGTGTGCCCAGGGGAGGAAAAGTGAAACGAATGACAGACATTTGCTGCATAGTTCAGTGCGCTCCTGAGATGGTACGAAGATGAGCTTGATGAGAGCAGAGCACAACAGAGAAGGACAGAACAGCTCTACAAACTGAGCAAGTGAAGAGCAAGCAAGCATGGAAAACCACTCACGTTAAAAACTAGCTTTCGGAAGTCAGAAACAAAAACCTGAAGAGGAGGACAACTTCAATAGTCAGGACAGAAAACAATGAAAAGACATGGTTATAATATCTAAAGAATATTAGATCCATTAAAAAAAAAAAAGCCAAAGTATTGAAAAGAATGAATCTACTCTTCCACAAATAATTCCTGTGAAATGTACTATGAAATAATGATGTATAAGGAGAGAGTGGACCCATTAACACTACATCATCTCATTCATTGTGGCTTTGCAGAGGTTATATGCTCCTACTGAGGAAGTCCCAGTCTATTGCACAGATTATTTGTCTCCTCCACTCCGGAAATTAATGTGCACATCAAGGTTTCATGCGTTTTGTTTTTCTCAAAGCATATCTAACCATAGCCAAGTATTACTAGGACACGTTTCTAGGTGACGTGTGAATTACACGACTTTACACAAACAGTTTCATAAACCTTACTGGTGTACAGGGAAACTTCAGATGGTGCAAGTACATACAGAATTCCTTAAAGAAGGTACTAGATGGTAGAGGCATTTTATACAGGGTTCTGTTGCAGCCCACACTGATCTGAAGTCTCCTTTAAGTTGCTTGTCTTAACACACTTCTACTCTTCTGATCTCTCAACACGCAGCTTACATCAGTGCAGACTATCTTCAGCTGGGTGATCCAAATTCAGAAATGGTCCATGGCGGGAAGCAGGCAAATTTTATACTTCAAAGTGGGTGTGAGTTGAAGCAACAGCCCTTTAAATTTCTTGTAAACTTAGGCTCACTCCTTGATTTGGGTCACTTTTGCGTAGCCAGCCTACTGGCTTGGGTACTAGGATAATGTACAACTACAGAGAACAGCCAGGATGAGGGGGTCTGGGCCAGCATGCCTATAACCATCTCCAAAATAATATCTTAGTCTTTCAGGCAAGATGCAGGCTATACTCCATCAGTGTTGCAGACTACAGAGAAATGCCAATTTTCATTTCATGGAGACTATTCAGATGGAGCCAAAACACATAATGTTAATGAAAGACAACTGAGATTTTAAAGGGTACAAACTGGTGGAAGAAGGAAATGGATGTACAAGTTTCGCATCTCCATCCTGACCTATTTGGTTACCCCATGAAACAGTGCTGTGAGACCATCTGAGTTTGGTAAGACAGAAAATCCCAGCTTGTTCAGCCACCTGACTATTCACTACTAACAACTGGCGAACTAATTGCATCACGTCAGAATTCTGTAAAAGAAAACAAACAATATCTTCCATTTTAGAGTATACTGCAGAGGCAAGCGAGTGTCCATTTAATTTGCTTTTTATAACAAGTTTCATAAGCCTCAAAACATGTTAATGGGCTTTCAGGTCTCCTTTTTCCCTCTCTTCGTTATTTGTTTCTGTTATCGCTTGAGTGATAGATGGCCATGCTAAAATTAAACATTATTCTATCAACCATACATGACAGATCTATGGATTAGACTTAGATACCATAGATTTCATTGTCATCTTACATTTTGTCTCCAAAATCCAACTTCAGTGAATAATAAAAAATTACAAGAATAAGAGCGAGCACGCCATTCGAGTCAGTGGAGGTACACAGAGTCTGAAAATGGAAAGATATCCTCACGGAAGCCATTAAATACAAATAAATGGTATAGAAAATATTAGAATGTTAACCGTTTATCCGTTTCTTTATGCCCTAAGGAATGAAAGTAACAATTTCGAGTAAGTGCTCTCACACAGATAGAAGATATAATTGTCCTAATAGCAAAGTAGAGCCAAGAGTAAGTATACAGGTACCCTGCAGTTTGTTTTAAGACTGACATATACACAAAAAAAGAAGAGGCTTGGGAGCTACAAGACATGGCAGGAACACAGGAGACTGCTCACATCCTAATTCATTCATATTCATTTTCAAATCTCTTTAAAATGACAGGCTGAGCTTGAAATTTCCAGTTGCATTTTCTTACCCTCCTTCAAAGATTTTAATTCGTATCGGCTCAGTTTGTTTGGATGTAATGTCTTTATCTCCATGAATGTCTCCTTTTACTCTTTCTTTTATAATATTCCCCACTACTTTCTTTTCAAGCTTGCTGCCAAACAAGAAGAATGGCTCGTGTTTCATCTGTAGAACAAAGTCAAGGAAGGGTGTTACTGCTGGAGCACACAATAAACGCACACTTCATTTCAAGTACTTTTAACATTCCAGGTCAAAGCCAAACTCTCATTTTGGTGCAACTCTGTGAGATGAATTCATCTGTCCCATTTAATTTGATGGAGAATAAGAGAGGGGGCAGCATGGACAAATTTTTACGAGCGTCTTGACAGAAAAGACAGCCCCGTATCTTTCCTCCGAAAAAAATCATGGAAAATAAAGATGGAAAAACCTTAGAAGGTAATTTATTGCCATTACAGAATTCTCCCTGGCACCGTTATCTAATGCTTAGTCTGTAAGGAAGAGTCAGTATGTAAAAGACATTAAATGGATCTGAAGATCCTTACTCAATTTTAACTTAATCTTTACTTACGAATGCACGTGGATATTTCTCTGATACTGTTTGAATCAGGACATGGGAAAAACAAAGGACAAAATAAAAGGAGATAATTTATCAGGCTCTGGTGTACAGGAAGGGAGGGCTTTGGAAGCCCCACTTTTCACATTGGATTTTGAAAATGGAGACAGAGACAGCAGAAGTAGCAGAGCTTGCAGAAGGGTAAATTGAGGCTCAAAAGTTGTCATGGGAAGATGTCAATGGGGAATCGTTCTTTAAAAAAAATCACTAATTTTTGTTTCATAGTTTACTAACATTTTCTCAAATAAAGATAAACAAATTTAATTTTATTAAAACCTCTTATTTACCTGAGCAAACTGCTTCCATGCACTTGATGATGTCAGTTTACCAGCTCCAGGTCTATGCATAGCAGCCAGAGTGTAGATTTCCGTGGTGTTTTTTTGCTTGGACCTTAAAAGTGCTAAAGTGGTCTTTGTACTTAGCCCAGATGGGTTTGGGTTACACGAACTTATACACCACGAAGCATAAACAGAAGATTTGAGGGTCGGTTGCTGAATGTAATTGGGTTTCGTATAGTTTAAGAAACACCAGCTCACAGTAGTAGTAGTGCGCAGACTTGGGAACTGAAGGATCTGCTGAAAATCTGCTACGTCTGTCAGAAGAATGGTTGAGCCCGTGACTTTCCCACTGGCATTGGATGACATCTGGACTAACATCCCAAGGGGCAATTTTTGATGTTTCAGTTGGTCTTCTGGCTGATTATCTCCTGGTGGCAATGACGACCTCTGTGGACTCATGCTCATATCCGAGGCTGTTTCATCTACATCCAGTTCTTCTGGTGAGTCTCTTCCTTCAGAAGGGCCACTGGACTTCTGCCCTGGTGACGTGGAATCAAAACTGGAAAGTTTCTCCCTGCTCGGTGGGAATGCATCAGCTGTTGGCATGCTGACAGGTGGGAGATCTTGAGATGATGAGGACGGCAGTGGTGAAGAGGATGACACGGGTGGCAGACTTTCTTTTGGCTCGGTAGCACAGCTCTGCCTTACTAGTTGAGGCTTCTGCACTCTTGGAAAATCTTTCTTGATATCTGAGTTAGTTAACTCAACTGCACTTAACTCCTCAACTATCTGCCCATACATTTTTTCTTCTTTGACTCGTTTCTGCTGCTTGGTCTCCATGAAGAGCTCCAAGCTGCTGGCAGGGGAAAGCATTCGTTTGCTTCCTCCCAAGGTAGAAGCCATGTCAGAAGTGGAAGGCAAACACAGGGGAATCGGTGGCTCCAGTCCAAGCGGTAGCGTCTGTGGCACTTTCCACAAAGGGCATTTTTCCAGCCCTCCATGCTGACCCAACATCTGAGCTATGTTAAATCCAATTCCTTGCATGGTTGCATTAGTTGCCAATGTTCTTTGAGAAACAGTCTCATCAACTTTACAAATTACAATCGCCGGACTGTTGCTCTGTCCAAGGATCTGGGAAATGCTTGTGTACATGACACTACCGTAAGATGGCACATGGGTTTGAATCCTGACGGGAACAACTGTTCCTGGCAAAGACTGTACAGATCCATCACTTGGGGAGTCAAAATCTGCCTGAAGATGCTGCTCAGAGGAGGTATCTGTTGGTTTAATGCTATGGTCTGACTGGTACTTCGCAAGAGTATTTTTTGAATACTGCCCAGATGCTCCTGAGTAATGCTGGTATGCTTGCTCCTTACCGTGCACATAATCAGCTGGTTTCTTTCCAGTAAGCTCCGGCGCATGTTCCAGGTGATAACTTGGAGGAATATCTGTTTGGAAAGGCTGTTTGACATAAGATTTCTGCAGCTGTTGTACAAAATGATGCTGGAAGTGCAGAGGTTCTGTGCATGACTGCCACAAGACAGGCTGCTGAGATGGTGGTAAGTGAACCATGCAGACAGCTGGATAGGGGAACTGAAACTGAAAGGTGCTATGAATAGGGGGAAATGCGACTTTTTCCTGATGTGCAAATAGCTGCTGCTGCTCTGATGGATGCTTGGTAGGAATATAAGGTGCTTGTTGGATCAAGGGAGTCCTTAACATCTCTGGGCTGTCTGCAAGAAGAGCCTGTTGCTGGGCAAGGTGGGATGAGCTATTACTAAGCTGAGCACAAGAGCCAACAGCCTGTTTTCCAGAGTCATCTACCTGAACGGGCTGAAGGACAGAGGAAGGGGAGTGATGCCAGGCAAGCTGGGAGGAGCGGAGACCAGCCTGTGCATGTTCCATCTGCTCCTGCTTTATACTTTGTTCTGCACTCTGATCAGTCTGGGAAATCTCTGGAAAACCACTGAAGGAGGCCTGGCGAACCAAGAAGCATTTCTTCCTTTCTCGGGATGGAGACAGTGCTGTAGTAGGTGTCCCAGCAGAAGAGGCATGAGACAGGTTCCCGTAATCAAAGGATTTACTTCGGATCTCTGGGATTTCAGCAGCATGAGGACAGGGCATCTGTTCAGATGAGCAGCGTCTCATTTCCCTCTGATGGTGATGCCCAGGGACGGAAAGCGAGTAAGCACCAGCTGGAACTGTTAAAAACTCAGACTGTTTTCCAAACTCATCTTGTTTGGGAGGCGTGATGAACTTCATATTCTCTTCTCTTTCAAAGGACATGGAAAAACTCGAACTGTGGGACAAATTGCTTTCTTGGCTAGGGCTGCGAGAGAGACTTGTACCTGTGGACTCAAAGCTGGATTCTCCAGAGGAGTGCTCCATGTCAGCCAGTCGTAAACGCTTCTTTTTGGGTGGTAGCTTTTCGGCTGGAAGTTGAGAAAGAGTTTCACTTCTCTGGGGCCACTGGAATTCTTCGGCGGGTCTCTCCTGCTCTTTACTCTGCACTTCCTTATCTTTCTCAGGCTTGTCGGGCTCCTCTGTGACCCGAATTTCAGGTACCTGTATGTTGTGCTGGCGAACCAACCTGGGCTGCATGTGATACGGCTGAGGCTGCTGGGATGGGGATGGTTTACTGGTGTCGGCGTTTTCCGTTTGTGGAGCTCGGTCTGGGCTCATCGGGGACTCACAAATCTCACTCTCGCACGTTTCAGATGGCGAATAGATCTTTTCCTGCTGGCACGCAACGTGTTCTGCAGATTCAGACCTTTCAAATGAGTTTGGCCTGCTCAAGGAATTTGTGTGCTGAATGACAGAGATGACATTTCCAGGGGGCTTTCTAGCCAGAGATTCCGCACTCTTTTCTTGCTCTGCAGTTAAGGGTGAGTCTTCCAGAGAAGCTGCCGGGCTTCCAGACTGCAAGTAAGGCCTGCAGATCTCAAAACGCTCCGCATGGCAATGGGCAGCATTGTCCAGGCTTTGAAGGGCAAATCCGCTCCTTGGCACTTCCTGGATTTGGGATTTGGGATCCAAGTCCAAAGGCTGAATTCCCCCAGTGGTGCCAGTCGTACTGCTGCAAAGCATGGGACTGTCTTCCTCATCTCCAACGCTCTCCTCTTTCCTGCGCTTTCTGTTTTCGAAAGTCGTTCCAAGCATGGATGGCACTGCCTGAGATGGTCCGAGTGGATCGACAAAGTACTCTCCCCCCTTGTTCACCCCACCTAAGGATGGCGAGTCCCTGTAGTTCTGTTTCTGAGCTTCAAATTCTTCCCACTTTCTGTAGTGCTTTCCGCTGGCATCGTAGTCATAAAAGGTCTTGTCTCCTTTCTTCTCTTTCAGGGATGGTCCTTTGTCACCTGATGTCTGTCTGCTGGAAGCAATAATGGTATTTTTCCCTGGTCTTCCGTGATAGTCCGAATCTGAGTGGCCCTCCTGCACAGAGGGCAGTTCAAAGGCAGCTTGTCTTCTCAGCATCCTTTGGTGGGATATTCCCACTGTCCCGGGGTAAAATACATCATCTGAGCCAGTCATCTTCTCATCAAAGGAATGGCTTCCTCTCAGAGACGGGGGAATACTTAGGCTGTTTGCAGAAGAAGTTGGCATGGAGTTACTCCTGATAAGAGGAGAGGAATCTACTGGGGGCTCTAGAAGGACGGGCACGTCACCCTGCTGACTGACTTGGTACAGGCTGGATTCACTTTTGATGGATGATGTGGTGTTCTGGGATTGTCTAGATTCTGTATTGCTGCCTGGATAAACTTGTGTAGATTTAATAGTGCTCAAACTACTGGAGTCAATGAGTTCATCTTTATTTGGAGTCAGCTGAGAAATATGTTCCTCAAGCATCTTGATATCTAATCTGTTATTTAGAAGAGGTAATGGCTCTGCTTTGCCCTTTCTACCCATCAAACTGTGTTCCTGATTCGTTGTGGCTACTGTTAGTGCTGTCCTTTGATTAATCCTATAGAACTTCCCAAAGATGATTTCTTCGTAAGACTTTGCATTAGTATTTGGTGGGCTAATTTGCTGGTCAGCGCTTTCCGAGCGGGAAAAATAACCAGAGTCGGTGCTTCCTTTACTGTGTGGGCTCAGGAGGTTTAACGACTGCTCAGAATCCTGCCCTTTTTTCTCTGACAGTCTTAGTGCAAGTCGCTGTTTAACTGTGTGAGAGTCATCAGGCTTGGTACTTAAGGATGGGGTTTGCAACATGTCAGAGCCAATATATGGTGAACTCTCACTGGGTAACTGAATTCCACTTTTCGGGATAATCAATATGGGCACTTTCATAGGCCCCACCAAGGACTCTTCCATGGAGGAGTGAAAACTGCTCCTGCTAGCAATGTCCAGGGGGAGCTGCGGGATGGGGCTCAGTTTGTCAGACCCTTCCACTAGGAGTGGGGTCTCCTCATCAGTGTCGGTGCTCTGCTCGCCGTCTGAATGTATTTCAGCTTCCACATCGATGTAACTGGCATCCAGGTCCAATTTAGAGACTGCTGACTCCGTGAAAGGTACCAGTCCTGCTTTAATTGCGTGGGCATGTGACTTCCTGTGCTTGTAAAGGTTGCTCTTCGTCTTGAAGGAGAAACCACAAGGAACACAAGGGTACGGTCGCTCCCCAGTATGAGACCTAATATGCTTCTTAAGTACACTAGGTTTGGCACAAGCCCGATTACAGTAAGGACAAATGTACTTGCCAGGCTTTTTGGGTTTGTGCTCCTTTTTGTGAGCATCTTCTGATGGTTCTAAAGATTTCTGCGAATATTGGCTGAATGCGGGGTTCAAACTTGAAATCTTCTTCCTGGAGAAACCTCCACTATGGCTATGCATATGAAAAGGAAACAAGTCCTCTGAGGCAACTGATTGCAAGTGGCTAGGAAACTGCCACGGAGGGCCTTCCAAGCTCTGATGCGGCTTTATGTTGTGCAAGAAGCCTTGTGGCAATGAATGCTGTGGGAAAGAAAGTGAATGTTGACATGAGTAAGGACTTGGACGATGCTGTGGGTATTGCTTCTCCGTGACTTGCTGTGCAGCTTCATTCGATGATACCAGTTTCCCAGAACTAAAAAGTTGTGCTGATGCTGTGTTTCCTATTTGCTCGTGATCTATTTGTGGTTGCCTCTGTACTTCTTGATTGCCAAAAGTGCTCATCTTAATAACAGCTGAATGTTCTTGCCTCCATCTACTTGGTACTTTAGCAGTTTCTCCAGACCTTGAGGTAGCTTTTTGCCCTATAGCTGTGTCCCCAGAGTCCATTTTGTTACACAAGGTCTTAAGTGCTAGTTCACTTGAAAGCTGTGCAGACACATGGAGTGTGTCCAAAGCTGTGCTTTTCAAAGTTTGGTTGCTCCCATTTTTCCAGGGCTGTTGCAAGTTCACAGATTTTTCTTTCTCTTTGGAACTTTCCACGCAGTAGTCTATAGGCATTAGATTTGTGTCTGTACACTAACAGGAGTATTATACAGTTCTGTTCATGGCAGGAACTTTCCTAAACAGTTTATTATACATTTGCAAAGACGTTATAGCATTTGGACATTTTCCATTGTTATTAAATACTGAGGTGCAGAATGCCCCAGAGATATTTGTGATCTACTAGAGCAAAGTTCTCTTCATCTCTTCCATGGCGACACAGCTATCTGCACAGAAAAATCAAAAAGAAGAAACCCCCCCCACCAATTAATACAGCCATGCTAAATAACACTGATGCAGTCAGTTGCACTTTTATTGAGCCTTACCTGAAAAGTATGGAGGGGCTGAACCAAAGCTAACTACACTTCAGAAAACTTCCTTCTGCGAGCAGACACAGTAAAGTCTGCCTCCAGAGATTGCACACCAAGTACAATCACTGCTCAATAAAAGCCCTAGGAATAGAAAACAGAGATCTCCACTTTCCAAATGAAACAGTAGCTTTGGAAGGCTTTCTGGGGACAGCTCAAAGGCTCGAGTCTCAGAAAGTCCACCACCTACTTTCAAAGCTCTTTCAGCAAATCACTGCTGAAAATAGAGCCCTAACACCGTGGGTGGGAATCACCTTACCCAGTATTACGTCCCTACAGTTCAGACATGCACTTTAATCAACTGGCCTTTACCTAAAGTCAGAGGAAGGTGATCAGTACTTCCAGAGGAGAAATGTCTCCGTAGCCTGATGGGTGCTTCAGTCATAGGGGATGTCTGTGCACATGGCCCTCCACTATGGAGATGCCCGTTTCTCACTGTTGGCTAGGCAGAAATCCCAGGTGACTACCTTGGAGGATACACCGAATTTTAAGATGGCTAAAGTGAGGTACTTCTTACCTTAGATCATCTAACCGGTTTTACAAGAAGGTGTCGATCACCCTTTTAAACTACTTTTAAAGAATCAAAAACAAGACATCAAATAAGCGCTCCAAACAATGCACTGTTGGTACCCTTCCACATCTCCATCTTCGAATCATCATGTGAAATTCTAGTGAGAATGTCTTGCTAGAGGTAAAACATGCACTAGAGAAATGAGCTACGACTGTGTTTATGTGACTTTAGTATTTTAGATTTCAGTGTCAAAACATTTTCATCCAGCTATACATGCGCTTTTTATGCTTAAATGCAATAGATTTCCACAGTTCTATTATAAAGAAGAAAAGCTCAGAGGTACAATTTTCATAGACGAGGACAGCATTTGAATTTGAAAAACAATATAGACTTCCTGCTTCCATATTATCCAAACACAGGATATTTTCTGGATGAAACAGTGAGAATTATGAAGACAGTCATGACTTCACAATAGCAAGGAAAAGGGTAAAAAAAGCAGTATGAGAGATACTATAATATTTTTCATTCCTACTGTAGAAAAACTGAATTTGGCTTGAAGAAACATTAGCAAAGTGCAAGAAAACACATAGGTAATGGGAATATATGATTATTTTTTTTCAGTATAAAAAAATTACCTGCATCTTCTAGGCATCTAATAGGCATGACTATCTTCAAATTTCCTGTAGAAAAAAAAAATAAATACAGGCATAAGAAATTCTGGATATTCAATACAGATGCTGAAGAAAGTTTTCTGTTCTTTACAGTGGAGGCCTGAAAATGTCATTTATCCATCCACTGGAAAAAAATCATGTTGTGTCTCAGTCTGAGTAACTACATTTTGAAGAATATGAGTGTGGGTCACTTTTAAGTACCTAGGTTTCTACGGTGTAGATGAATAACTGTAAGTCTAAACTAATGCAGCCTCACCTTCCTGAACCGGTAAAAAGAAAGCTGCCAATGTCCCTCTTCATTCCTACGCCTTTGTTAAACCTGGATTATCCCTGGATCCCATTGGCAAATCCCCTTCCAGTGCCTCTCTGCAGCTAATTCTTTTAGACTGTGGACCTCTCATTAAATGTTGCAGGGACCAGAACAGAATCCTGACCAGGTACAAGAAAACGTAGTGAAGCGCGAGGACGTTTCCAAATCGGTTCACACCGGTGTGACACTGCTCAAGGACATACAGCTGCCTTCTCAAAGAAGAAACCTACAGACCAAATACATGGTTAAAGGACTTCTGGGACTGTCATGATTTGCCACCTGTCTGACCATCACCAGGCTGCAGGCTCCTCTCTGTATTGCTGAAAAGCGTGGCACAGACAACAGGGGGTCTGAAGATCATCCCACTACCCTAAAGAGCATTTCTCCCATCAAAGGAGGACTTTCTCTTCAATTTTCAACAAATCATAGAATCATAGAATCATAGAATGGTTAGGATTGGAAGGGACCTCAAAGATCATCCAGTTCCAACCCCCCTGCCATGGGCAGGGACACCCTCCACTACACCACGTTGCCCAAAGCCTCATCCAACCTGGCCTTGAACACTTCCAGGGATGGGGCATCTACAAATTCTCTGTGCAACCTGTGCCAGTGCCTCACCACCCTCCCAGTGAAAAATTTCTTCCTTATCTCTAATCTAAATCTGCCCTCTTTCAGTTTAAATCCATTGCCCCTTGCCCTGTCACTACACGCCCTTGTAAAAAGTCCCTCCCAGCTTTCCTGTAGCCCCTTTAGGTACTGGAAGGCTGCAATAAGATCCCCCCGGAGCCTTCTCTTCTCCAGGCTGAACAGCCCCAGCTCTCTCAGCCTATCTCCATAGCAGAGGTGCTCCAGCCCTCGGATCATCTTCGTGGCCTCCTCTGGACCTGCTCCAGCAGCTCCATGTCCTTCTTAAACGTTATGTTGAAAACAGATTTTGGCTTTTGTTTCATTAAAAAGGGTGTTTGTTCAATTGTGATAACAAAAGCAACAATTATGGCTTTTCTTTAGGCTTTTTATTTAGGACAAAATTCAGAGCATCTCTAAAGAGCAGATCTGTAGGAACAGCTGGAGCATTAGCTTCGGAGTGTGGGATGGAGGCTACTATGATCCTCAATTAGAAACTGCCAGAAAAACAGGTAAAGTGCTCATTCTTTCTCCATTGAATAAAACCAAGAGATGATAAAATAGTAAAGCCTATAAAAGAAAAAAAAATCACCAAAAATTTAAAATATTTTTAATTCTTTGTAATCAATAACACTTTCAAAGAAGAAATGGATGCTAGTAAAGCCCCATGACGTAAGTAGAATCACTACTGTGCCACCAGTTATCGATTATTTATTTAATAGTACAAATAATGTATCAGTAGTGAGGACAGCAATAGCTAATGGACTGTTTGTTTAATCAAATACAGATAACATATTTTTAAATTCTAACTATAGAGAAATCCCCTATAGCACAAAATAATAGTAAGCCATCAGATACAAACTGGAATATTTTAGGTCATAATGCCATTCAGCTTTGATGCACTAATGGCTTTTTGAATAACTCTCTTGTCTGATTCTCTACAGGAAAAAAAAAAAAAAGTAATTCGAGTAATTTTAAAAAAAATTTTCCTAATCTGTTTCCTCAAATAAAAAATGTCACTACAAATGGAAAAATAAATCCTCGTGCACGATATGCAATCTATCAGAAGTGGTGACTGCGGAGCAGCTCCACGGTGAAACGGCAGGAAAGTGGCAAACCATTCCTGGCAGCTGAGCTGAACTGGCATCTCAGGTCAGTAACGCTGCCAATATACAAGGAGCACGGATGTAAAGGAAAATGTGTGGCTCTGAGGGCATAAAGTTATTAGCCATCTTCAAAGAAAAACACTTTTCTCCTTATTAGGCAATTTTGCAAACGGCGAGAAGAAATTTCTAGAACATGGGAGTATCCTTCCTGTTCCAGACTGCCTCTACTGAGAGCACCTTTGGAGAAGAAATCTGCCAGTCACGGAAATGTGACAGCAATGGTTTTATTCGAGCAAAAGACAATGCTAACATACTTCCAACAATTTTCTGTTCAGGACTGAGACCTCCGTCACAGAGTTCAAGCCATTCTGCGGTCCTGCTATTTTCAGAGCATTCCATATAATTTTTCAACCTACACTATGAAACAGGTACAGACTAATTACAGGGATTATTGATGGTTTACGTTTGGTCACAATCACTCTCCTGGGGAAAATAAATCCCTTTCCAGAACCAACATAATCATTTCTGGTTTGGTTTGAGCTGCCATCCATCCTGCATCAAAGATGGCTTTAATGTTATTTCTTTCAGTTTCTTTTTTTTTTTTTTTTTCCTCCCCTCTCCCTAATGGGAGACTGGCCTAACTGGAGAAACCTAAGACACTGCAATGCCAGTTTGCATTGTGTTTGTTTTTCCCAGTCAAGCCTCTATCTCACCTGCCTGCACTAGCTTGAGCCGACAACAGACTCCCATTTTCCAACTGATTCATGTTTCTGCTTCAGAAAACACCATAAATACACTTTTCAGCATTGCCTTTCATCAAACATGCACTGTTCAACAGCCAGAAACCCCCTATATCTCAAGTACTACATATTTCAAACTAAGGATGATAAAAATGCACGTTTTCTTTCCTGCCTTTGGCACAGTTCAGCTCCGCTGGGGTGTCTGAGAGGAGCCCACCTACACGGAGCAGGAGCCGTGGGGAGCTGTGCTGGGCACATCGTTTGACAGGAGCTGCAAAGTCCTGCCTGGTTGGGAGCCAAGCCAGGTTTCCCAGTAGGAATGTGGCCCAGGAGCCAGCTCCCCCAGCCACACTAACTGCACTATCTGCCCGCTTCAAACCGGGACATTTTACTTCTTTGAACATGAGAAGATTACTGGGAAACCAGGAGCTGTACTTATGTCAGATGCACCTACTAAATCAAGACTTTTAAAACTTTCTAGAAAGGAGCATTTTCCTTTCGCTCCTTTTCCTAAGGTGCCTTTGTGAGCTGCATGCAGGGGACGTGTATCTGGTTGACTGCAGAGCTCCAAGATTATTCCTTCCTTCCCTTTTTTTTTTTTCTCTTTTTTTTTTTTTCCCAGACCATTAAAACGGTTACACTCAACAGCTTTAAAATAAAATTTGGCAAAACACAACTTTTACTACTTCTCAATTTGTAGCTCATATTACAGCTCTTGCAAGTGAACAAATTGGAAGCTTATGTCTTCCAGGCTAAATCCTAAGTGCACCATACAGAATAAATATTGACTCTAGCGTAAGGACTAAGGGTCAGATCCAGCCCTGTTTTAAATCTTTTCTGTCCAGCTCTGCCAGCACGAAGCCGGCCCAAAACCACAGTAACTGGCCCCTGAAGAATTTCTGTTCTATAGGGCAAGTGTTAGCATAGACAAGCTGCAGTGGCTCCTATGAAATCCTTACACTCATGCACAGACCTCTGCCAAGACTCTTATTAGGCAAGTCTAGTTTATGTCTGGGATAAGCCCAGCAGCCAAGAGAGGCCACCTCTGAGCTCTTCCCCACCTGCAACTCAGAAGAAAATTGTCTTGGCCGTTTGGGAAGAAAGATAGCACACCTTGGGCTTGCTGTCCTACCACACGTTTTCCTCTGCCTCACTAATGATATTCCCCAAAAAGCTGTTTGGTGTTGACATCCCAGTGGAAAAAAAAAAAAAAAAGACTGGGAAGCCTAATAAAACATGGATTTACAGCTTCTTCTACCTAGGCAAAGTCATAGGTGGGCTAAGTCTGAAGAAGAGCTCTCGACCAGCATTCAGTGTGCATCTCTGAACTGAAGGATTTAACTGGCATGAAGATAGATAATCATAGAATCATAGAATCATAGAATCATAGAATGGTCAGGGCTGGAAGGGACCTTCAAAGGTCATCTAGTCCAACCCCCCTGCAAGGAACAGGGATATCTCCAACTAGATCAGGTTGCTCAGGGCCTCGTCCAAACTGGCCTTGAACGTCTCCAGGGATGGAGCATCCACCACCTCTCTGGGCAACCTGTTCCAGTGTTCTACAACTCTCATGGTAAAAAATTTTTCCTAATATCCAACCTGAATCTACCTCCCTCTATTTTAAAACCATTACCCCTTGTCCTATCACAACAGGCCCTCCTGAACAGCCTCTCCCCATCTTTCTTGTAGGCCCCCTTGAGGTACTGGAAGACCGCTATAAGGTCACCCCGGAGCCTCCTCTTCTCCAGGCTGAACAGCCCCAACTCTTTCAGCCTATCCGCATAGGAAAGGTGCTCCAGCCCTCTTATCATCTTCGTGGCCCTCCTCTGGACCCTCTCCAACTGGTCCATGTCCTTCTTATGTTGGGGGCTCCAGAACTGGACGCAGTACTCCAGGTGAGGTCTCACGAGGGCAGAGTAGAGGGGGAGAATCACCTCTCTCAAGATAAGCATTTGTTTGTCCTTCTTTGCAAGGTTCTATATTCATTCATGGCCTGAGGATGTTATGCAGCAACAAAACAAAAGGAATGCAGCCCTTGGGGTATATAGTTTTGGCATTTTACACAAATGAAAAAAGAGATGACCAACTGCAAGCTTTTTAATACTAACTGACACCACACTTGCGGTCTTCGAACTGTGCTAGGAGGATAAGGGAGAAGAAACACTTCTTAAATTTCCCAGTTTTGTAAAAAGGCTTCCTGGTCTTGACCAGAGAGATTCTCTTTGCATTTCCAACAGCCCCTGGTTAGGGGTCCCATCCGACTGCGGTTTTGCAGCTGGCCTTCTACCTGTCTGTTTGAACACCTCTAGGAATGACTGCAAATTCCTGTGTCAACCACTGGCACTTGACAAAGTCCGGAATTACTGGGGAATGCAAGGATGCCTGTGCTTCTGCTGCAGTTTGGCAGGAGTCGCAAGACATCCTCTTACACACGCAATTCCAAGGCGGCAGCCCTTTTCAAGCAGGTTAGGGGTATTTATTTTAATCTACCACTTTCTGTATTGTAATTGCTGTTGTTACCTTTTCACATCTGAAGACAATACGGGCAAATCCTGCCTGACTAATTTGGTGGCCTTCTATGATGAGGTTACAGCATTGATGGATAGGGGAAGAGCAACTGACATTGTCTACCTGGACTTATCCAAAGCATTTGACACTGTCCCACACCACATCCTTGTCTGTAAACTGGAAAGACGTGGTTTTGATGGATGGACCACTCGGTGGATAAGGAATTGGCTGGATGGTCGCTCTCAAAGAGTTGTGGTCAAGGGTTCAATGTCCACGTGGAGGCCAGTGACGAGTGGTGTTCCTCAGGGGTCGGTACTGGGACCAGTGCTATCTAACATCTTTGTTGGAGACATGGACAGTGAGATCGAGTGCACCCTCAGCAAGTTTGCAGATGACACCAAGTCATGTGGTGTTGTGGACACGCTGGAGGGAAGGGATGCCATCCAGAGAGACCTTGACAGGCTGGAGAGGTGGGCCTGTGAGAACCTCCTGAAGTTCAACAAGGCCAAGTGCAAGGTCCTGCACGTGGGTCGGGGCAAGCCCAAGCACAAGTACAGGCTGGGCGGAGAATGGATTGAGAGCAGCCCTGAGGAAAAGGACTTGGGAGTGCTGGTGGATGAGAAGCTCAACATGAGCTGGCACCGTGCACTGGCAGCCCAGAAAGCCAACTGTATCCTGGGCTGTACCAAAAGGAGAGTGGCCAGCAGGTCGAGGGAAGTGATTCTGCCCCTCTGCTCTGCTCTCCTGAGACCCCACCTGGAATACTGTGTTCAGCTCTGGAGTCCCCAGCACAAGAAGGACATGGAGCTGCTGGAGCGGGTCCAGAGGAGGCCACAGAGATGATCCGAGGGCTGGAGCACCTCTGCTCTGGAGACAGGCTGAGAGAGTTGGGACTGTTCAGCCTGGAGAAGAGAAGGCTCCGGGGTGATCTTATTGCAGCCTTCCAGTACCTAAAGGGGCTACAGGAAAGCTGGAGAGGGGCTTTTTACAAGGGTGTGTAGTGATAGGACAAGGGCCAATGGCTTTAAACTGAAAAAGGGCAGATTTAGGTTAGATATAAGAAAGAAATTCTTTTCATTGAGGGTGGTGAGGCACTGGCACAGGTTGGCCAGAGAAGTTGTAGATGCCCCATCCCTGGCAGTGTTCAAGGCCAGGCTGGATGAGGCTTTGGGCAACCTGGTGTAGTGGAGGGTGTCCCTGCCCATGGCAGGGGGGTTGGAACTAGATGATCTTTGAGGTCCCTTCCAACCCAACCATTCTATGATTCTATGATTCTACTCTGATTTGCTCATTTCATTCCACCCCAGATGTTCTGCCTGCCCTCTGGATATCAGTGCTCACATATTGCATGCATTGCCATTCTCCAAAACCAGCCAGAGAATCACAGTTTTGAAAGTATCCTGAAACTTTTAGAATAACACACACGTTTTTGAAATTTGGGCAGCTGAACTAATCATGACAATGTATTTTTTTGAATCATTCTAAGCTTACTTGAGGAGAAGCAACAGGGCAGGATCTGTTCTCCATGGCCACGTTGGGAAAACACTTGTGCTCACACGGATTCCCCAGGAAGCCAGGAACTGAGGGGACTGATGGAGAGGATCCAGTTACAGATCCGTCAAGGGTAGACTGCAAGCTCGCCGCGACCAAACGCCAGCTCCAGGCTTTTACTCCCAGATTTCTATGAACACACACTTGCGTCCCTGGTAGGTGCTGATTTCAAGGGATAGAATCCGCGCACGTAAAACGAGAAGTGGTACAAAACCTGGCATCCTGATCTGTGCAATTATTATTCCAGTGCTTGCTCTAAATCTGGCTCATATTTCAAGAACTATTCTAGAATCTCAGCTGTTGAGAGATGGTACATAACAGCACATTTTAGTGACTAGTAGTAGTATTGATTATTTCATTCACTTTAAGGCTTTACTAAACCCACCTTCATCTTGTTAATTCACATAATTCAAACTGTTATCCGAGACCTTTATCTGAGCATGTTGAAGCAAATAACTGGAACCCGTCTTCTTAAAAGAACGCTGAATCCAACTAAGAAAACAAATAAATAATCAAATCTGTTGTACTCTAACACTCATTAACCTTAACTGTAGGCACTCATACTTGTCTCAGACATCTCATACCAATGTCAACAGGTATATGCTGAGAAGAAGAAGACTCTCCTTCCCTCCTCTGAATGTGATCCTATGGAATCAGAGGTCAGGCACGTTCTATCCCTTCTGTGGTGACCTTACAGAAAAATCAGGTATGAAACAAGAGTCTCTCGTTTGACTTCGAGGAGCTTTGAACAGATACGAGGTTTGACTCAGAGCAACTAAAAGGAGATAAATTATTCCAAAAGCAAATAAAAGTAAGAGCCTAATTCTGCTCTACATTATCCGGATATGAATCCGAAGCAAATCCAAGGACATAATTCCAGATTTATTCTTCATAAAAACAGACAGAATCAAACATCACTTAGGTTTAGGCTCTTACATCCTACATTCTAAATATCTGAGGCTATTTGTTACAAAATGAAAATAAACTAATCCAATACCTCTAAGAT
Organism: Tauraco erythrolophus; assembly: GCF_009769465.1. NCBI lineage: Eukaryota > Metazoa > Chordata > Aves > Musophagiformes > Musophagidae > Tauraco > Tauraco erythrolophus. Next base: position 3,162,543 of record NC_141466.1, on the reverse strand, counting down.
GTCTACAGAGAAATTCATAACATATATTGCAATAAATGTTCAATTACACAGCAGTAAGAAAACAGGGACGATTTTCTTTAAGAGATGCTGGCTTGCATCATAAATGCTTAGAGCACAGCTGCAGCAAAACACTTAGTTTTTGCTGTGTTAAGGATCTCAAATATAATTTTAAATTGCCACTCTCTACAGAAAAACAGCACCCCCCAAAAAAAACTTAAATTCAAATTGAGTGTATTTTTAGAAGCCGTAGAAGAAGCCTACAGCAGAAATGCTTTAACACTGACCTTTTCACTATAATGACAAGGATTGCTCACTTAAAGCACATCACTACTTCCTGTTTCAGCATCATACACAATGTACACATTACTACCGGATGGAAAAAAATGTATAAAAAAAGCTTTCACGTTGCCAAAGTCCAACTGAACACAGACTTATTTCCACAGGATGACTATAAAAAAAATGAGAGAGGGGAAAAAAAAAAAAAAAGCTACGCAGGAGCCAAATTAATCTGAAACATTTCCTTTATAGGTAAAGGTTTGCAAACAAATCACAGTTGTTCTCCTTGAATTCAACAAAAACCTGCTATCAAAGGGATGCCAAAACAGCCAACCGGACAAACAATCTTGTCGGGCAATTAGCAGCTAATTGATCTCTCTGATCTCACTGCTTTTAACGGATCAGGTAAATATTTTGCTTCTGGTGGCCTAACCTTGCTGTGCACATAGGAGTCTGTCAGAGGTGGTTCAGGATGCCAGATAGTACAAAATCTACCTGTTCTGGCTGACTGTCTTCCGACATGGACATCCTGAATGTCTCTATACAAAAGCAAAGGATTGGGATTATTCAGATACGAAACTAAACAGGAGAATTATAAAAACTGCTAATTTTCTCACACTTCTATATATTTCATAGAATCACAGAATGGTTTGGGTTGGAAGGGACCTCAAAGATCATCCAGTTCCAACCCCCCTGCCATGGGCAGGGACACCCTCCACTACACCAGGTTGCCCAAAGCCTCATCCAACCTGGCCTTGAACACTTCCAGGGATGGGGCAGCCACAGCTTCTCTGGGCAACCTGTGCCAGTGCCTCACCACCCTCACAGTGAAAAATTTCTTCCTTATATCCAATCTAAATCTGCCCTCTTTCAGTTTAAAGCCATTGCCCCTTGTCCTGTCACTACATGCCCTTGTAAAAAGTCCCTCTCCAGCTTTCCTGTAGCCCCCTTTAAGTACTGGAAGGCTGAAATAAGATCACCCCGGAGCCTTCTCTTCTCCAGGCTGAACAGCCCCAACTCTCTCAGCCTGTCTTCACAGCAGAAGTGCTCCAGCCCTCGGATCATCTCTGTGGCCTCCTCTGGACTGGCTCCAGCAGCTCCATGTCCTTCTTGTGTTGGGGACTCCAGAGCTGAATGCAGTATTCCAGGTGGGGTCTCATGAGTGCAGAGCAGAGAGGCAGAATCACCTCCCTCGACCTGCTGGCCACGCTGCTTTGGATGCAGCCCAGGACATGGTTGGCTTTCTGGGCTGCCAGTGCACATTGCCGGCTCATGTTGAGCCAAAGCTTCATCCAAAGTGTTCAAGGCCAGATTGGATGAGGCTTTGGGCAACTGGTGTAGTGGAGGATTTCTCTGCCCATGGCAGGGGACTTGGAACTAGATGATCTTTAAGGTCCCTTCCAACCCTAACCATTCTATGATTCTATGATTCTCATTCACCAGCACTCCCAAGTCCTTTTCCTCAGGGCTGCTCTCAATCCATTCCCTGCCCAGCCTGTACTTGTGCTTGGGATTACTCCAACCCACGTGCAGGACTCTGCACTTGGCCTTATTGAACTTCAGGAGGTTCTCACAGGCCCACCTCTCCAGCCTGTCAAGGTCCCTCTGGATGGCATCCCTTCCCTCCAGCGTGTCCACAACACCACACAGTTGGTGTCATCACCAAACTTGCTGAGGGTGCACTCGATCCCACTGTCCATGCCGTCAACAAAGATGTTAAACAGCACTGGTCCCAGTATTGACCCCTGAGGAACACCACTCGTCACTGGCCTCCACTTGGACATTGAACCGTTGACCATGACTCTTTGAGTGTGACCATCCAGCCAATTCCTTATCCACCGAGTGATCCATCCACCAAAACGATGTCTTTCCAGTTTAGAGACAAGGATGTTGTGCAAGACAGTGCCAAATGCTTTGCACAAGTCCAGGTAGACGATGTCAGTTGCTTTTCCCTTATCCACCAATGCTGTAACCCCATTGTAGAAGACCACCGAATGTCAGGCATGATTTGCCCTTAGTGAAGTCATGTTGGCTGTCACCAATTACACCCTTCTTTTCCATGTGCCTTAGCATATTCGTCAGGAGGATCTGCTCCATGATCTTGCTGGGCACAGAGGTGAGACTGACTGGCCTGTAGTTCCCTGAGTCCTCCTGTTTTCCCTTTTTAAAGATGGGGGCTGTGCTTCCCCTTTTCCAGTCATTGGGAACTTCACCAGAATGCCACAACTTCTGAAATATGATGGATAGCAGCTTAGCAACTTCATCTGCCAGCTCCCTCAAGACCCATGGATGAATCTCATCAGGTCCCATGGACTCGTTCACCTTCAGGTTCTTTAGATGGTCTCGAACCTGGTCTTCTCCTACAGTGGGCAGTTCTTCATTCTCTCAATCCCTGACTTCTGTGACTCGGGCAGGGCGTCTAGAGCTCTTGCCAGTGAAGACTGAGCTAAAAAAGTCAATGAGTATCTCAACCTTCTCCATATCTCGGGTAGCCAGGTCCCCCGTTTCCTTCTGGAGAGGGCCCACATATTCCCTAGATCTCCTTTTATCACTGACATACCTACAGAAGCTTTTCTTGTTGTCCTTGATGTCCCTGGACAGATTTAACTCTATCAAGGCTTTCCTAACCTGATCCCTGCCTGATCAGACAATTTCTCTGTATTCCTCCCAGGCTGCCTGTCCTTGCTTCCACCCTCTGGAGGATTCGTTTTTGTGTTTGAGTTGGTCCAGGAGCTCCTTGTTCATCCATGCAGGCCTCCTGGTGTTTCTGCCTGACCATTTCACGGTCACTGCAGCCAAGACTATCCTTGAGCTTCACATTCTCCACCAGCCTCACCATTGTTGGTGAGAACAAGGTCCAGCATAGCACCTCTCCTTGTTAGTTGCTTTATCACTTGGAGAAGGAAGTTATCATCAACATATTCCAAGAACCTCCTGGATTGCTTACGCCCTGCTGTGTTGTCCCTCCAACAGATATCAGGGTGGCTGAAGTCCCCCATGAGGACAAGGGCTTATGAATGTGAGGCTACTCCTGTCTGTTTATAGAAGGCCTCATCTGCTTGGTCTTCCTGGTCGGGTGGCCTGTAGCAGACCCTACTGTAACATCATCTGTCCCTGCTCTCCCTTTAATTCCGACTCATAAGCTCTCAGTTGGCATCTCATCCATCTCCAGGTGGAGCTCCATGTACTCCAGCTGGTCACTGACATAGAGAGCGACACCTCCTCCTTGTCTCCCCTGCCTGTCCTTCCTAAAGAGCCTGTATCGTTCCATTCTGACACTCCAGTCATAGGAGCCATTCCTCCACATCTCCATGATGCCAATAAGATCATGGCCCTGCAGGCGTGCGCACGTCTCCATCTCCTCTTGTTTATTCCCTACACTATATGTGTTTGTGCAGAGGCATTTGAGTTGGGTCCCCAATGAATCTGACTTACTGGGAGTGGCTGGAATTCCTTTCTGCTGCTCTTCAGGCGCTCTCAGCTTGTCACGGGCAAGCCTGGTATTATCTCCCTCCCCCTTCAAGTCTAGTTTAAAGCCCTGCCAACGAGCCCCACTAGCTCTTGAGCAAAGACCCTCTTTCTCCTTTGAGAAAGGTGAATCCCACCTGGCTCCAGCAAGCCTCGTGCCTTGTAGGCCATCCCATTATCAAAAAACCCAAATTTGTGGTGGTGACATCAGCCACGGAGCCATGTATTAATATTAGTAGACTGGGGGCATCTGTTTCTTCCAATGTCGCTGCCTGCAACTGGGGAACAAGTTGACAAATGAGAAAGGATGAGTAAAATACCAATCATTTCCACGTGGACCTTAAAACGTGCTGGCAGAGCAATGGCAGATCCGACAGACAGCATTTCCAGTGACACTAAAATTTCAGAAGGCAACAAAAACATCACAGCCATTTTGTCCCTCGCCCCGATTTTCTTTTGAATCACGGTACACAGTGACTCACGAGAGTGAGAGCAGTTCCCGTGCGGCCAGTAGCCAGAAACAGACGCCCACCACCGAGCTACTCTTCAAACACGACTTCGATGACCCAAGTTGGGTTGATATGATGCCTAACCCCATTGGTCCTAACCTGCAGAAGAATGAGTTTCTCTCAAGGGTGAGTTAAGTAGCAAGTAAATAGCATTTACTAAAGACACATTAACGATGTATAATAGTATCCAAAACGGTGCTGAGATACAAAGGAGCTCGTAATTCTTGGGCTGCTCTCTTCATCAGCAGAAACTCCACTCTGTCTCACTTTCTTCTGAGCCACAGCAATTGAACGTAAGGATACCGTGCCAAACTGTAAAAGTGTGAAGTAGTTTCTGGTCACTCCTTGTAGGATTATTTTTTTTTCCACATCTGCAGCGTAGAAAAGGAATGGAGCTTTGGCCCTGCTGTTGGCTCTAAACGATTATCATGTAAAAGAACAGACACTGTGCAGCCCCCAAAAGGCTAAATGCCTAAAATCCATGAAAGGCAAAGGCTCAGACGCCAACCAGTGACGCTATGTGATGCCATTGGGATCGCAATGAAAGCTTTGCATTTGCAAGTACTGGTGAAAATCACTAGGATTAAAGAATTTTTTTCTGAATGCAATACAAAGCAGTGTGTTAATCAGGAATTTTGCACCTTATAAAGGGCAGATGAACTAAACTATGAATTCAGCAGGACTCGTGAAAGATGAAGTGTGTGCAAAGAGGAAGATTCCCATGTGGACGTGGTTTGTAGTCATTTCTAGATTTACAAAACATCATTTACAGTAAGAAGGGTAAGAACAGTGTCACTGGAGAATCATAGAATCATAGAATAGTTAGGGCTGGAAGGGACCTTCAAAGGCCATCTAGTCCAACCCCCCTGCAAGGAACAGGGATATCTCCAACTAGATCAAGTTGCTCAGGGCCTCATCCAACCGGGCCTTGAACGTCTCCAGGGATGGAGCATCCACCACCTCTCTGGGCAACCTGTTCCAGTGTTCTACAACTCTCATGGTAAAAAATTTTTTCCTAACATCCAACCTGAATCTACCTCCCTCTATTTTAAAACCATTACCCCTTGTCCTATCACAACTGGCCCTCCTGAACAGCCTCTCCCCATCTTTCTTGTAGGCCCCCTTGAGGTACTGGAAGACCGCTATAAGGTCACCCCGGAGCCTCCTCTTCTCCAGGCTGAACAGCCCCAACTCTTTCAGCCTGTCCTCATAGGAAAGGTGCTCCAGCCCTCTTATCATCTTCGTGGCCCTCCTCTGGACCCTCTCCAACTGGTCCATGTCCTTCTTATGTTGGGGACTCCAGAACTGGATGCAATACTCCAAGAGTTCAAACTGCCGAAGTTGTCAGATACAACAATTTTCCTCACTGAAATGATTTGCAAAGGCTGAAATGCCTCTTCATTTTCACACAAGAACTGCAACCTTGGGCAGCCGCTGGGGAGAACAGATCTGTGCTGGTAAGTCCCTGCTAAGATATCACACAGCTTTTCCCCAAGTTTTCCCAGGAAAATAAAAAAAAAATCAAATTATTGTGTAAATTTTGGATCATTTTTACGTACAAAGTGATTATTATTCTGTTGCCAAATGGAAATTTTCGGCAAACATCAGGTTTTTGCGCAGCATTTTCATCTCGGAGGGAAAACGTCGCTGAATTTTCTGGGAAGTGAGGCTTTTTTTGTTTAAAAGTTATGCAATCCTAATTATGCAACCACGGCAGAACAGCTATGCCTCCTTTCACACCGTGTCAGAAGAAGCCACTTGCACCTCACACGAAAATATCAGTGTCTTTCAAACGCTTTCCTGAACGAGCAAATAAATTGCCTCTGACGGACGCCCTCACCTCAGGAAGAATTACATGGGAGACATTTATAGCATCTGAGCTTGTGTTTGTTTGTCACTCACACCAATTATTATACAAGGTTATTTCAAAACCTGTCATTGTTTACGAAGCCCTGTGGTCACCACATGTCAAACCAAAAACAGACGCATGCTAAACATCAGCAGCATGTTCTTGCACTGGAAGTCGGTGTGTACAATATCCAATTGCATCAGAACACCTCAAAAAATTCCGTAAAATATGCCAATGCTTTCTGCTGCGTTTTGCAGGCATACATGCAACTTCACTCTTTGTTAGGTTTCTTTCTACAAAACACAAATCAATTGTGTTTATTAGCATGAGCATCACTCTCCTGAGCAAACACCTCCGAAAATATGAACGTCTACCAAAATGCCTGAATCCACACATAAAACCTCAGTTATTCCACAGGGTCGTGCTGATATTCGAGGGACAGGCCAAGCTGCCAGCTCGGTTCCAGATTCTCAACAAGCGCAACACAATAAACCCCAAAACATTTCTTGGGAAAGACACTGCTCAGGTTTCATGATGACTTTGTATCCGACAAGGTTAGCCCAGGGTGCAGCATCACAGGGCATTCCCAGTACAAACAGCACCTTCAAGTTTCGCGTACGTATCCCACAACCCGATGACTTTTGAAACTACTCCGAGGAAACCTGCAACGTGAAACCATTACCCTCTACTTAATAAGGGGCACAATAATGACCAATTCACTGCTACCCAGGAAAAGTCGAACTAAGGACAGGAAAAAATCTTAATTTCGGCCACCCAGCAAGAGCTCAGCAGGCTCTAAGGGGACATTTCATAGATTTCATAGATTTCATAGATTTCATAGATTTCTAGGTTGGAAAAGACCTTAGAGATCATCGAGTCCAACCATCCCTAATCCCCATTAAACCATATCCTCAAGTAGCTCATCCACCCTATTCTTAAACACATCCAGGGATGGGGACTCAACCACTTCCCTGGGCAGCTTATTCCAGTGGCTGACAACCCTTTCAGAGAAGAAATACTTCCTAACATCCAACCTGAATCTCCCCTGACTAAGCTTATGCCCATTTCCTCTTGTTCTATCTCCCATCACTAATGTAAAGAGCCCTTCCCCTAACTCCCCACCATCTTTTCTCAAGAATTTATAGGCCGTAATCAGGTCTCCCCTCAGCCTCCTCTTCTCCAGGCTAAACAGCCCCAACTCCCTCAGCCGCTCCTCATAAGTTTTATTTTCCAGCCCCTTGACCAGTTTAGTTGCCCTTCTTTGGACTCGCTCCAGGAGCTCAATATCTCTCTTAAAGCGAGGGGCCCAAAACTGGACACAATATTCCAGGTGCGGCCTCACCAGTGCCGAGTACAGGGGCAGGATCACTTCCCTGCTCCTGCTGGTCACACTATTCTTGATACATGCCAGTATCCCATTGGCCTTTTTGGCCACCTGGGCACACTGCTGGCTCATATCAAGCCGGTAGTCAACCAACACCCCCAGGTCCTTTTCCGCCAGGCAGCTCTCCAGCCACTCCTCCCCGAGCCTATAGCGATGCTTGGGGTTTTTATACCCCAAGTGAAGGACTCTGCACTTGGCCTTATTAAAGCTCATGCCATTGGCCTCAGCCCAACGATCCAGTCTGTTCAAATCCCTCTGAAGGGCCTCCCTACCCTCGAGCAGATCGACACAGCCTCCCAGCTTGGTGTCGTCCGCAAATTTACTGAGGGTACATTCAATCCCCTCATCCAGGTCATTGATAAAGATGTTAAACAGAACAGGACCCAGCACTGAGCCCTGGGGAACCCCACTGGTGACCGGCCTCCAGCCGGATTTAGCCCCATTTACCACCACTCTTTGGGCCCGGCCATCCAGCCAGTTTTTAACCCAAAGGAGGGTGTGCCTATCCAGGCCAGCAGTTACCAGTTTCTCCACCAGAACACTATGAGAAACTGTATCAAAGGCTTTACTGAGGTCTAGGAAAACTACGTCCACAGCCCTTCCCTCGTCAACCAGGCGGGTCACCCTGTCATAGAAGGTGATCAGGTTTGATTGGCAAGACCTGCCTTTCATAAACCCATGTTGACTGGGCCTGATCACCCGGTTAACCTGTATGTGCTCATTAATAGCACTCAAGATAACCTGTTCCATGACTTTGCCCGTCACCGAGGTCAGACTGACAGGCCTGTAGTTCCCCGGATCCTCCTTCCGCCCTTTTTTGTAAATGGGGGTAACATCCGCCAGCCTCCAGTCCAGCGGAACTTCCCCAGTGAGCCAGGACTGCCCAAAGATAATGGACAGGGGTTTGGCAATGACATCCGCCAGCTCTCTCAGGACTCTCGGGTGGATACCATCAGGCCCCATAGACTTGTGGGCATCCAGCCGAAGGAGCAGATCCTTGACCCGTTCCTCTTGGATCACAGGAGCTTCGATCTGCTCTCCCTCCCTGCACTCAGACACCGAAGGCCAGCTCACCTGGGAACTGCTGACCTTATTATTAAAGACTGAGGCAAAGAAGGCATTAAGGACCTCAGCCTTGTCTTCATCCCTAGTGACTAACGTACCCCCTGAGTCCAGTAGGGGCTGGAGGTGATCTTTAGCCCTCCTTTTGTTATTAATATATTTATAGAAAGACTTTTTGTTGTCCCTTACGGAGCAGGCTAGTCTAAGTTCCAATTGGGCTTTTGCCTCCCTGATTATCTCCCTACATGCCCTAACTTCCTCCCTGTATTGATTCCTGGATGCCTGCCCATTCTTCCAAGACTTGTAGACATCCCTTTTTCTTTTGAGATGTTCCCAAATCTCCTTTGTTATCCAAGCTGGTTTTCAGGGCTGATGGTCTGTCGAAAGGGAAAGCAACTGCTGCTCAGCTCTAGGAAACTCCAGACAGCTTCATACGGGGTTTTCCTTCTCCTGCATCATGCTTGGCACATTCCACCAAATTATTTTTCATTCCACTGGCAGAAGTGGAAGTGAAATAAGCTAATGATCTGGCCCAAAAGTCTCTTGAGTGCTTGTGCTGCACCAATGAAGCTTGTAGACTACAAACAAAAGAACGCATCGCCAACATACAATCATATAAAATGATTTGGGTTGGAAGGGATCTTCAAAGATCATCGAGTTCAACTTCCAAACATCTCCCAGTCCAACCCCCAACATCCCCTTTGCAGACAGGAAAACGAACACATAGCGTACGCACACAAGCCTATGGGGCTTCATGTTTGCTAAGCGACGCTTAAACTAGTTAATCATAGAATCATAGAATCATAGAATGGTTAGGGCTGGAAGGGACCTTCAAAGGTCATCTAGTCCAACCCCCCTGCAAGGAACAGGGATATCTCCAACTAGATCAGGTTGCTCAGGGCCTCATCCAACCTGGCCTTGAACATCTCCAGGGATGGAGCATCCACCACCTCTCTGGGCAACCTGTTCCAGTGTTCTACAACTCTCATGGTAAAAAATTTTTTCCTAATATCCAAACTGAATCTACCTCCCTCTATTTTAAAACCATTACCCCTTGTCCTATCACAACAGGCCCTCCTGAACAGCCTCTCCCCATCTTTCTTGTAGGCCCCCTTGAGGTACCGGAAGACCGCTATAAGGTCACCCCAGAGCCTCCTCTTCTCCAGGCTGAACAGCCCCAACTCTTTCAGCCTGTCCGCATAGGAAAGGTGCTCCAGCCCTCTTATCATCTTCGTGGCCCTCCTCTGGACCCTCTCCAACTGGTCCATGTCCTTCTTATGTTGGGGGCTCCAACTAATAATAATTACTAAGTGTTCCTTGGGATAGCTCCTAACAATCTGAAAAACCGCGCTGCAAAATAAAAGCACGTAGGCTATTTTCATTAAGAGTGAAGTGCAATGTTTAGCACTCAGATCACCTAAGGCAATTAATCAACTTGCTTATTCAGTTGAACCCGTCCCCCTACTTCTCTCTCCCTCGCCCCCTCGCAGGATCTGAGGACACCCTGTTCGCCGGGCGATGGTGAATCACTGCAAGCCAGCGGGCCCGCTCGGTTCCTCAAAAGACACAAAACGTGTAAAAATAGCTCGCCCTAATGAAGCAAGCACAGCGTCAGCAGCCAGATGAGCGTGGGTGATCAGATAAGGGTCTGTTGTTGCAAAGGGCAAATTATTAAGAGAATGCTTCTCCCTCTCTCTCTCTTTTTATTAAGCTTTGTTCTCCCCTTGCTGAAACCAGCCCTCTGCAACGTGTGATAAATGACACCTGACAAGATCGACTCCTCCTGTAATTGCAAGTTCCACACCGGCGCAGGAAGCGGTGCCTCACTACCAGCTGAAGGTACAGTGGAGGTGTCAGTAAAAAAAAAATAAAAATAAATAAATAAAGAGAGGCAAAAAATAAAGCCTAAAAATAGCCAGGACTACCCACTGAGTATGACTGTGTGGGTATATTTAGCTGGTCTAACATCAACTTTTCTTGTTAAAAACACAGCCTTACCTTTATGCAAAACAGCTTCCTGTTTCTAAACATAACTTGGGAAACTTGAGAACATTCAGATTTTGAAATTTTCCCTTTTTCACCGAGATTACGAAACGTTTAAATGTGAAAAGACCAGGTAGACCTTCCATATGAGTTTTGCATCCTCGCACCCTGTAACGAATGGTCAAAAAGAGTTTGCTGTTAGAGCATCCTAACACGGGCCATCGGACCAGGAAACAAATCAGACCCAAAACCAGAGCTGTACCAGCAAACTTCTCCAGGGACCAGAAACAAGACTCAGAGCTGAAGGAAGGGGGTCGAGTCCTACGCCAGCTCCGCTGCCTGTGCCAGCACTGCCCTCGAGAGAAGGCTCTGCCCCACCAGAGGCAGACACATAGGCCTAAAGACTGATGAGATGCAGTTGTGCTTTCACAGCCCTGTTCTGCAAGTCTCATCTACTCTTTGCATCACTCTACATCTAGTTTACATCACTTTACCAGCACAAAGGAGCTTTTAGGAAGGGTGTAAATTCAACTTACTCCCATTTAAGGCACTCCTACGCTGCCTATTAAAGTGGAAAGAGTATAAACAACTGTCTGGCCAAGTGATACATCTCATGAGCAACACCGAGAAGCGCTTCGAACCGCACATTTGAATTTCTGATTCCCGAATACCTGTGCTCACAGGCATTAATGCAGATGCCTTTGGAGCGCTGGCGCTGTACCTGTGCACGCAACCTGGTGTAGTGGAGGGTGTCCCTGCCCATGGCAGGGGGGTTGGAACTAGACGATCTATGAGGTCCCTTCCAACCCAAACCATTCTATGATTCTATGATTCTACGCACGCACGCCACGGCGAGCGGAGATCTGCAGTCGGTCACCACACGGTGTCTGTCCGCTCCGCTCGGCGTCAGCCAAGGGCTTGCCTTGCCCCAGGAACAGCAGGGCTTGTGCCGCGTCCCAGCCCACCTCCGCGCCGCCGGCACTTGCCAGCCTTGCTCACCGTGCCACGCCGACCACGCTTTGAGCCCGCTGCTCATCCCTCCTACTGCGCCACGACTCCTGAAACTTTCATGGGTTTAATCGCAACAGGATGAATTATAGAATCATAGAATCGTCTGGTTGGAAGAGACCCTCAAGATCATCGAGTCCAACCATTCACCCTGCACTGTCAGGGTCCCTAAACCATGTTCCTCAACACCAAATCCACACGGTTTTTAAACACCTCCAGGGATGGGGACTCCACCACCTCCCTGGGCAGCCTGTTCCAATACCTCACAACCCTCCCTGGAAAGAAATTTTTCCTGATATCCAACCTAAATTTCCCCTGGCGCAACTTGAGGCCATTCCCTCTCGTCCTGTCATTCCTAACGTGGGAGAAGAGACCGACCCCCATTTCCCTACAACTTCCTTTCAGGTAATTGTAGAGAGCGAGAAGGTCCCCCCTGAGCCTCCTCTTCTCCAGACTGATCAGTCCCAGCTCCCTCAGCCGCTCCTCACAGGACAAGTTCTCCAAACCCTTCACTAGTTTCGTTGCTCTTATGATGAGCCACAACTATGTTCAGCAGAGATGCTCAGAGACGTTCAGCAACCTGTTTCCAGGGCAACTTTGCACTGCTGCACGCCATGAGTTTTGCTCCCCCTAACCCAAAGGGACTCTCCCAAGGATCCCAAGGCTTCTCCAAAGAATGTCTGCAACTGTTTACAAAGCACATCACTGCAACATGACTACTGGAAGCAATACACGTGCCAACTTCCTAGTGCTCCGCACGAGCTGTGCAAGGAAATGCTCTTGGTTTTTCTGTTTAATATCATGACTCCTTTGGCTGATGCTTACATGAGGGTTTTGTTTCATTATTATGCAGCCTTCCTGTGTGGCTCCACACGCCTCTGATCATTCTGGGGCCAGGGTTAAACAAAAACACAGAGGTTTCTACCAGACCTTTTCTCTCATTTACAACAGGAAAAAAAGTCCACGGTAAGACATTGCCAACTTCCCGTGCCAGATTCAGTCAAAATTATTATTTTGAATTGACAATTTTTATTTTGTTCTGATTCTAAAATGAAAAAAAAAAGTAATTGAATTTGATAAGATTGTATTTTTAACTTTAAATCCAGTGGGAAATCGAGAACATGATCTTCTCTTGATACGCCACGATTAATTCCCATTGATACATCCATTCTTTGTTCAGCATCATAGTTTTGTCTTTTCCTCCTATGCCTTAGCAGTAAATTTAATAGTCACTGATTTTTTGACTAGAATAGATAAACATTATGATGCAAGACAATCAGCTGATGACATTATTCTTCAGACAACTGAATTTTCAGCTGAAATGAAGAGTAAATGTTATTACATTAAAGGAAATATGAACGTAAAAATAATTATTAGTAGGTTTAAACACTGAAGACCATACTCTGGCAGTATATTTACATAAACTTAACAGGAGACTGGACCACGTATTCCAAACCACTCTGAAGTTATAAAGCTAAAAGCACAGTGATCAGAACCTCAGCCTGTGCCCCTACTCGGATTTGGAGCAGAAATTTTGTGTAACAGTTATATATTACCTATCTTTTTAAGACTTTATCTATTTAAAGAAAAATGTACAAAGCAGAAGGTGAAATTATAAAACCAGCGGGAAGCGTATTGGAAAAATGAAAAATTACCTTCACTGTACACTTAAGAAAATATTCGTTGTCACGTGGTATTTTCCAAAACCGTGTAGAACAGGCAGGTGCCTTTTCCCCAAAGCTCTGCACCCCGGGGCCAGCCGCACGTGGTGGGCAGAGCCTGGCAGCTGCCCCCTGGCTCCCCGCGCAATGGGGGCACCAGCAGTGCTGCTGCACCATTTCAGGGGGGTCATGATGGTGAGCCCCCCTACACCCACATGGCCCTTTGGCCTCTGGGCTTTCAGTGTCCCCACAATAGAGAGCTTCAACCGTGCACAAATTCAATTTAGAACCAGGAAACAAGCTGACTGGAGAATAATTTGAGGGAATGAAATGGAAACTTTTCAGTCAGACCCATGCCCTGGTGGTTTGCTGACTGGCCAGCAGACGGGGTGGGAAAGGGGCAGTCACATATCATGGTGGAACAGGGCAAGGGGCTGCATGAGCACATCCAGCCCAGCCCTGTTCAACACCACCTCCCTCCTTGCCCAGGGGCTCCATGGCTGATGGCTCACCTTCTCCTTGCCTCCTCTACTGCCCAAACAACGATGAGGATCTGCTGGACCAGTACAAACTCCACCTGTGGGGGGTTCAAGTGAATGGAAAATTTCTGGTTTCAGTGTCACATACAACACCTGGTCACGGTACAGGCAAGATAATGAGCAGAAGGAAAAAAAAAAAAAAAAAAGGGTGGTAGCTCTTCTTTTCAATAAGTTCCTGTTGTTCCTCTTTCTCCTTTGGCCAATATTTGATGATGATGATTTGATGATGATCTTTGAGGTCCCTTCCAACCCTAACCGTTCTATGATTCTATGATTCTAATATTGAAACTGTGGGTGATGGAAAGTTATCTTCCCGAGTGTAAACCAGTCCCTACCTTGTGCCTCCACAAGCATGTGGCACGGGCAGACTGGGAGCCTGGGCTCAGTGGCTGCCTGCATCTCAGAGATTTCCACAAAACAAGAGTCTACACTCGGTGACAGCACCACCGACGTGGCTCCCGGGGTAGGGGCACCCCACGGCGAATGGAAGCAGCGGCCACCAGCACAGGACAGCAGGGGCGGCTGCAGCGGCAGCCACGGGAGGCAGTAAGAAGATACGGCGTTACGCGACGAGGGGCTGCACCATCTCACATCTTCCTACGTCCTGCCGCAGGTCGCTTTTCCTGCCGCAGCCTTCCCCCCTCCTGCCCCTGCCCGGTGTCACTTTCACCGCTGCGTGCTCCCCTCCCACTCACCGATGTGTCACGCACACCATGATTTATGTCACCTCTCCAGTCTGGCCCGGGATCTCCGGGGTGCCAGCAAGAGACGCAGTCTACGGAATCATAGAATCATAGAATGGTTTGGGTTGGAAGGGACCTCAAAGATCATCCAGTTCCAACCCCCTGCCATGGGCAGGGACACCCTCCACTACACCAGGTTGCCCAAAGACTCATCCAACCTGGCCTTGAACACTCCCAGGGATGGGGCAGCCACAACTTCTCTGGGCAACCTGTTCCAGTACCTCACCACCCTCAATGTAAAGAATTTCTTTCTTATATCTAACCTAAATCTCCCCTCTTTCAGTTTAAATCCATTGCCCCTTGTCCTGTCACTACACGCCCTTGTAAAAAGCCCCTCTCCAGCTTTCCTGCAGCCCCTTTAGGTACTGGAAAGCTGCAATAAGATCACCAAGGAAGGTTGGGATTAATGTTTTATTGGCAATTACAGCGGGCAAGCGGCTCAGCTCATAAGGCAGCTCTCCCCTTGTGAAGACCTGCGGGAGGTGGGAGCAGGTCGCCACGGACCTGGCGCCCGCTGCGCGCCGACACATGTCCTCGATGCTGGGCAAAAGGGCAGGTCCAATTAGGTGTCTTGTATTATTAACGTTCTGCTGCTTCATCTGTTGATCACGTATCCTCCTCTCGGCCTCTCTGCGCCCCAGCTTGTGTAACGCACCGACGTCTGCGGAGGAGCTGCTCTACCCGGGAAAGCTCGATCGGAAAGCTGGTGGAGACGGGACACCCTCCTTTGGCAGACCCAAGCCAGGGGCAGAACGGCCGAGAAGTCGAGCAGACCACTGTAACTAGGATCCTCAAGCTAAAAGATGAGAAATACGAGATATCTGCCCTGCCGACAGCAATAATTACAATGTATTATTAACAAAACTCAGGTTTCATCGTTAACTTGACTCACGTTTCAAGAGCTGATCTCACCCTAACCATCCTCCAAATTACATCCAGCGTTTCCTTCACAGCTGAACCAGTACCAGCAAGGAAGGCTGCTGGTAACTATTACACCGAAAAGAAAGCACAGGTAAAAGTGAGCTATAAACACCACAGTCAAACAGGTGCAAAAAATTACAGACATATTTTAAGTTGCCCAAACCCAGGGCGATCTCACCACTTGGATCTGATCCTGCCAGAAAGACGGAGGAGCCTGTAACTTCAAAGCAGTTGAGAGGAAAGGGCTCGCTGTCCATGTGTGCTGCACAGGGCACAGCTGACGTGACCCTGCTTCTGCAAAGGCTTGACCCCGCTCCCCTCAAAGGTGTCAGTAAAGTCACAGCTCCTCTCTTGGATCTCAAAACATCAGAAAGGCCACCTACATGTTTGCTATAATGAAGCAGCCAACTGTCTCAGTCACGACCCGACCGCTGCAACAAAAGACCCTTGTTTGATTTTGTTCCTCTACCAAGCTCGTCATCAGAGCAACTAAGATCTTCAAAAGCTTTTTCTCAACCTCTAAGTGTGAGATGAAAATGCTGTTTTAATTGTGGATCAGTGAGGTCTGCTTGAGTAAAATAACCCCAATCACTTGGATGCAACTGCGTAAAAACCACCGCTCTTCTAGCAGGGAGCCTAATTGCTCTGCTAGCACCAACAAAGAGCTGCTGGTTCATTAGAGCAAGCTGGAGGAGCTGCCGCTTGCATCTTCACAAGCTGGGAGTATTTGATTGCAAAACCGCTGCAGATGTTTGATCCAAAATTCAGCCTCTGATTTCTGATCAGCAAAACTTAAAAGCAAAGAAGCTACCAGTCTGGTATTTTTCTTCATCGCTTTCTTCAGGGCAACAATTTATTTTTCTCCTTGATCTGTTCAAGGATGTCAAGTCTAATCTTAAGATAGGATTTGGACTTTTATATTCCATACAAACCTGCTTAGCAAAAAAAAAGTAGCAAGAACAGAACTGATGTGAACCAAACCGCCGTTTCAGACGACATCTGGAAGAAGCTGGCAGTTACGTCGCTATCCCACAGCCTGACCGCACCAGGACCTTGCCAGAAGGTGCAAAGGGCAGAGGAAGGCCAGGAAGAGGCCAGCAGTGGCCAAAGGCAGCCACGCTTCCTGCTGGCTGCTCAGAGCAGGTTTGGAGGGCAGGTGACCGGGCAGATGGCAGAGGAAGCATACTTCCATCTTGTCCAACCGGGAAACGATTTGCTGAATCACACTAAAGGGGAACGTGGCAGCTGGTCCCGCCGAGACATCCAGGAGCTCATCCGCCTGTTGCAGGGGTCCTCAGGTGCAGGTCTGTGCCCCTTCTGGGAGCCCACGCTGCTGCGCCCCGCTTCGTCTGTCCGCTCCCTCCTTCCCTCCCCATACAGCTTGGATAAACCACTGCCATGCTTTACGCTTTAAGAACATGTATTTCTGTTTCTTTTTCCTTCACAACCAACTTTCTGAACGGAAAACATAAATCTAATTTCAGGCAGATGCCTGCCTCAGCAAGTCTAACAAAGCAGCTTATTTTCTCCAACTCAAACCCCACAGGTGAATAGGTTCACGTACGGGCTCAGGCATATCTGCACAAAGAGATCCATTTGCCTGAGCTTTTGCAACGAATTCTTGGCAGCCAGAGGGACACCACAAGTGCATCCAGTTGTTTTTCATTTTTTAAAGAAAAGGTTACTTACACCTCTAGGAACAAAGAGCTACTGAGGTTGCGTACGAAGTGCACCACCCATGGATTCAAATCCAAATCTTAACATTGACATGAAAATTCAAGGTGCAAAGAGTAACTTTCCCCCCCTCCCCCTTTTTATGCAGTTTGAATCAGCTCGTGGGAAACTTAAATATTCTACCAGTGAAATGGAAAGTGGATTAAATCAGTACAACATAAGCCTCCAAGACAGCGGAAAACTCCACATGGGATGCTCTCGGGAAAATCACTCAAACGCACTGCTTCTCAGCACGCTGCGGGCTCGGGTAGGTCGGCTCTTTACACAGCCAGGACCATGCTCTGCTTCTCACCCAAGGTGCTCGTCAAGATTGGAAACCAAAACCTTCTCTTCTGACAGGTCATGAATTAAATAACTACAGCTGGTTTCCACGCTCTCTTTCCTTCTGCAATCTCACATGGAAACAATAAAAGTACTGGCACTGTAAATTAGTTCTAGAGGTATCTTTTTAATCCCAAAGCTGCTGCAAGATATTTCTTCTCTGGTAGCAGTAACAGTGAGCTCAGGAAGCACGAAGCACCTGCCAGCATTAAAAGAAGAGCACATCTAAAACCACAGGTCCCAGTTGTTAAAGTGCTGCTCGTTACAGGAATTTCATCTATGCTCACACTCTGCCAGAGCAGTCCAGGTAATAACAGCAATACCAAACAACAAGGAAAAAGTTAAAGGAGCACTAATATAAATGGGACAGCATTGTTCACTGACATTTTTAATACCCAACAGTGTTGATCCACCCATGAGCACGTCTGGATTTATAGCAAGGGAAAGAGTAAATGCATGACTACTCCACAGAAAGTTTCTATTTCAAAAAGTATCTGTGTTGCCTGAAAATCAAGATCACACTGCTGAAATTCCCACCCGTCCAATACTTTTCTGTTTCCTCCTTGGTTTTCTTTTTCTCTCTACAGTGAACTGAGCTGCTCTAAGATTATTTTTCTGGGATTTTCAGCCAAAGTAGATACAGGAGCAACTGTGGGCAAGCACTGAGGGCATCGAGCCCACAAGAGATTTAGCCTTTGTCCCCCATGAGAAATGGATACAATGCCAGCTTGAGTGGACTCTGAGTCGTGTTTCTAAATAGAGAGAAGGTGAAATCAGGCGAACCTACCTCTTGCTCAAATACTATTCTTTCCTCAGTATCCCTCTGTTCTCTAGAAAACTGGTCTTCTCCCTGTTGGTGACCATTTGTGCAGGCACAGGATCCAAACTCTTTCCCACTGCGTCCTCATCATCTGCATGTTGTCTACCTCTCTATCGACAGCTTCCAATAAAAGCTTCCTTTAATAGAGTTGTCCTGACTCACAGGTAGGGGGGGAGGGAAGCTGACCTCGCTGCAGCATCAAGAGTCTCTGACGCATTTTGGGAGGCTGTGGTTTCGGGTCTGAAAGACTTCAGCCTTGTTTTCAGCTAAGTTTTACACATTTAGCTTCCAAAACATCACCCTACAGCTCCACGTCCATGTGCGACTCAATGTTTAGCGGTTTGGCGTAACGCTTTTCAGGGCTTTAGCCGTACGCTCAGCAAATTAGCAGGACTCACCAGCAGAAGAGAGTTTCTCAGAAACGCAGCCACCCAGGCTCCTCGCTGGCTCCACCTCTTGTCCACCCACTCCCAGTTTCAGACATTTCACATTCCAAAACTGGAAGTGTCTATGCAACACAAGGTCACGTTATTGCACAATGCGCTCCGCTCCTTCTAAGAGTCACCGCATCCTCAAAAGTGCATCAACTCTAACAGCAGGAGAGCTGTTTACGGTGAATTTCTATCTGAGTGGGAGTATTTGCTCCAAGAATCTTATAACGAGGACATGAAGTGTATGAATCTCCCCTACATTTGGTAAAATTGTTACCAAGACGGCATTTATTTAATATTTCCTTAGCAGTATTCCTTCCCCTTTTTAGCTGCTTTTTGAAAAATTGAGAATTAATTTTTACACATCCCCAAAGTATTTCTGTGCTGGCTAATTTTAGGACACACTAAACAGAACAATTTCTGCCTCTCTCAAATTTAGAACTGAGGCCATTCGTAGGTTTTGCAATGCAACTGTGAAATACAACTGATCGTCACCACGGTAGGTTTTGCTGATCTTTTTTTCTTGCCAAATGGTCTGAATGATTGCTGTGATCCCTCTTCTGCACTTAATCTTCACATTCTAACAGGTGAACGAAAACTCCAGTTTCGATTGCAACTGAAGAACTTCTAGGACAGGGGATTAAAAGTGAGGTGGGCTTTATTTTTTTCCCCAAACAACAGTACACAGGTGGAAATGGTGGTGTCCTGTGTTATCTTTGAAACTGTGTTCAGCTTTTCAGGTACAATTAAGTCTTCGCTGTTAGCATGGAAAGCCTATCCGGTGCTTCCTTGAATGCCAGTGAGTTATGTTGGAATCTCCTAAAGTTCTTCATAAGCTGTCAGAGTATGAGGGAGAGGGAAATAGAATCCTAGGAGAGGGGCAGAACGAGGGACGGAGGAGGACTTCTGCACTTATCTGTTTCATTAGATGCCCTGGCACCGTGCTCTGCTGTAGGTAAGGGCAGCCCGGGATTTTCACTCTGAGTCATTCATTTGGAAGATCTAACATGACCGAGAGTCAACTGCCCTTTGTCCCATGGAAGAGATACTTAAAATGGAGCTAATGGTTTAAAGTTACTTAGCTTCTGTTCTGTCTCTGTGCAAGCCAAAGGTTAGACTGTAATATTTAACCACAGCTCCCGTGCCTTTCTGAGAAGCGCAGAGGAGGCTGCCCGAAGGAAAGTCAGACATCTGCCACGCTGCTTCCTGTGTGCACGGGGTGAAGACATCTCCACCAGCCTTCAGCCTCGTGAAGACAGTGAGTTTCCTCCAATACAGTGGCTGTCATGCAGCGTACATTCTGGTCCAGCCCATTTGCTCCCGAGGGAGACATCTCCCTCAAGGACAGCAGGGGCTAGTCCTCTGTGCACGCCACCAGCCACAACTGTCAAACATGCCAGGTGGCCACCATGCCACATAGCCAAAGTAGAACCGGCTGCACGTCTGCATGAGAACAGGATGAAGAGCCAATGAGGGAAGCAAGAAAAAGATTCATAAAAGTCTGGAGACACAGTGCAGCAAGGAGAACGCAGCACCGACTACAAATCTTGGGGAACTATTCAAACTGTTACTTTAAAAACCAGAAGTGGTACATGCATTCATCCTTTTTAAACGTTCATCCATAAGAGGTCACTGTGTCATACAACGAACACCCTGGTGTCAGCAGCATTCCTCTCTCCCTTCCCACATGCTCAGCACCAGGTGTCCAGTCACCTCCAGCAACGTCCCAGCCACTACCCAGCTGCCCTTCCCAGGGACAGTGAGGGCAGGCAATAAAGCAAGACGTGTGGGAGTCCTTCACTTTGATCGTGTGACCTTAGTCAATTTTACCATCACTTAAACATACTTACTTTTTATCCTCCGTTAATCTCAAACGGAATCCAAGAGTTTTACAACCCACATAGATGTTTTAAATAACCAGTAAAAAACACAGAAAAACTTTGGCAACTGAGTTTGAACAGCAAACATACAAGCTCACAAGTGGCCAAAGCTCCTCTGGTTTCCCAGATTTTGGGGCCTCTATTTTAGAATCTATTTCACTATGACATTATTTTTTCAGTAGTTAGTAGACTTTTTCACAAGGGTGACTACAATACAGTGTAGGACATGGAGGACTGTCAAGGAGACCTGCCCACAGGAACTCGTTGAGCATAAAGTTTTCATACTGTCATTCACCACGAGGTGAGAGGGAATCACAGGCAGATGTGACTTAATGGCAACTGAAACTGGTTGAGCTCAGTTCAGCTCGCTGGAGATCTTCCTCACAGAGTAATGTGACTTAAAGGGAAGTATTTCATTCAGAGATTTCCATGGGAAAACAAAACTAAAAAAATAAAAATAGCAATACGGAGATTTTCCAGTGGAAAACTTGTTCTTGTGGAAATTCCACTTTCAGTTGACAAATTGTTTTTATGGGAAATTCCTAAGGAGCTGTAGGCACAGCCCTCATGCTGAGAAGTTTAAAAGCAGCTCATGTCTGACCCTGTGCCCTCAGATTTCCCACATCAGATAAACTGCAAGAGCAGAGCCCTCATCTCTCTCTTACTCCCATGCAGACCCCGCAGCACACACGTGGTCCCACCGTGGGCATCACAGTGTATTGACCACAGCAGCAGTCCCCACGTGGTTACAGATGGGATGCTTGAAGGATTAGTCTTTTCATGTCCCAAATCAAGATTAATTACAGGCTCTCATATTTAAGCTGCCCCTAATGCTCTGATACTCGTAAAGCTGTCGTTGACTTCAGCAACAGGTTTACCTGTGCTAGGGACTGCAGGCTTGGGAGAGTCTTAAACAAAGCTCCTCATAGTAGGCTGTACAAGGGAGACAGAACTCGGGGCTGATTTATGTGGGATTATGTGAACGGTCCCAAATCATGGGTGCAACTCCATCGTTATTAACTGTTTTACACTGGCTTAAACTCATCATTAAGATCTACACACTCTGCAGCTAACATTACAGAGAGTAAGACAAAGATTTTTACTAAGCGTGCTAAGGGTCTTCTAAATTTGCAGGAGGAGTACTGAGTAAGTGTCTCCTTTACGGAGTGATATTAGAAAAGTGTAAACCATTCATTATAATGCATCGTCTTTCTATCAACCATTTTAGCATGAATCATCATACTGTGTAAACAGGCTAGAAATCATATTTATAGAACCACAGAGTCATAGAATACCAGGTTGGAAGGGACCTCAAGGATCATCTGGCCCAATCTTGCTTGGCAAAAGCACGGTCTAGACAAGATGGCCCAGCACCCTGTCCATATTTACAGCAGAGCTCAAGGGATCTCAGAAAGTCAGAGGAAGGAAAAAGCTATTAGGCAGGCTTGTACAACCCCTCACAGTCCAGAAAGGTCCAGAAAGCACCTAAATCATTCACTTGCAGCGATTTACAGTATTTCTGTACCAACCCTGTATTTTCACACTAACGCATTTTTAACACAAAGTTCAATGTAGATCCCTGCGAGTAAAAAAAAATAAAATAATTCTACTGACAGCACAGGACTGGTCTTCAGTTTACTCTCAAGGGTAGACCTTGCCTCTTTCCCCACTGCCTCCCGTCCCACGTAGCCTATCCAACAGCAGAGCGGCTGCAGCATCCCCGAGCCGAGCTGAGCTGGCGGAGCCGTGGCAGGAGCGGGAGCCCCAAGGTGCCATTGAGGAGGCTGTCGGCAGCTGGCTGCCTGCCAGGCGCTGCGGGCGACGAGGTGAAGGAGTGGACAAAGGCCACTGCTCAGCTGTTGCCGTGACCTTCAGCTATGCTGATCTGCAGCAGAAAGGCACCCCCCGGCCATGCTCGTGTTTCTAAACCGCGTGCTTGCTCGGCTCTCCGCAACGCTACGCACGCACGTACGATGCCCAGTGCGTGCGCGTGCATGGCCCGGCTCCGTACTGCGCACGGGGCCAACGAGTTCCCCGCTACCCCTAACCAGAAAATGGCTGGCCAGCTCCATCAGGGTTACTGCTGCTCTGCACCCAGGGAGCGCGGCAACCGCACGTGCTCACCGAGGCGTGAAAATCATAGAATCATAGAATCATGGAATGGTTTGGGTTGGAAGGGACCTCAAAGATCATCCAGTTCCAACTCCCCTGCCATGGGCAGGGAAACCCTCCACTACGCCAGGTTGCCCAAAGCCTCATCCAACCTGGCCTTGAACACTGCCAGGGATGGGGCACCCACAACTTCTCTGGGCAACCTGTGCCAGTGCCTCACCACCCTCACAGTGAAAAATTTCTTCCTTAGATCCAATCTAAATCTGCCCTCTTTCAGTTTAAATCCATTGCCCCTTGTCCTATCACTACACACCCTTGTCCAAAGTCCCTCTCCAGCTTTCCTGCACCCCCTTTAAGTACTGGAAGGCTGCTATAAGATCACCCCGGAGCCTTCTCTTCTCCAGGCTGAACAGCCCCAACTCTCTCAGCCTGGCTCCATAGCAGAGGTGCTCCAGCCCTCGGATCATCTCTGTGGCCTCCTCTGGACCCGCTCCAGCAGCACCATGTCCTTCTTGTGCTGGGGACTCCAGAGCTGAACACAGTATTCCAGGTGGGGTCTCACGAGAGCAGAGCAGAGGGGCAGAATCCCCTCCCTCACCCTGCTGCCCACGCTGCTTTGGATGCAGTCGCATCAAAAAAAATCATACACACGAGATCTAACTGCAAAGCAACATGAATTTCAGAGATCAGTCTAAAAAATCCTACATCTCTCCACCCGAAGGAGTTATTCTTTTGGGACATCACAGTAACAAAATACAATCGGAATGAAAAATCTTATTGATACAAGCTTTGTTATTGAAGTGACAAGAAGGGCATTTATTTTCAGAGTCAGACGCTCAAAGGAATAACCCCACATGCTAGCCAGTGTAAGATGTCTTTTCCAGTATAGAACAGAGACAGCTCTACTATGCTGAAACACATGTGGTAAGAGAAGAGGGCCCAGGCTCTTCTCCATATTCTCCGCATACCTGCTACTATCGCACAGCTGCTCTCGAGTCTACAGTTTCCTGTGCAGTACAAACTGCATACCACTTCCCCTACAGAAAAAAAAAAAAAAATAAAAGCCTTGCTTGTTCTTAATTGACGATGGAAATACTGTCATATTTTCCACTAGCCAAGCTTGAAACCATTACTGAACGAACCTTCATTAATTTTTCCACAACATTTTGCAGAAATGTCAGGAAACAGCTGCACCAGAAATGATTAACTGTCCTTATCGTTAGGGCTTCATTGGCCAACTTCAAATTAGATAGGTTTTCTTCTTGCAAAACTCTATGTTCAGTGATGTTTTCTGTCATTCTTTAGTTGACTGTCTCAAGACACTATTTTCTCTTCAAAAGTCTCCGATTACACAGGTTCAGTGGCACACAGACGTTTTACGACCAGTGGAAGAATTTGTACAGTTTGGAGCTGCATACTTCTAGGAAAAGATTACTTCCTGCAGATTGCTCAGCTGTGTCTTTCTTGGATCAAATTCAATGAAATTCACAACTTGCAGTCAAATTGTATTTGCCAGTCAGACTGAATCCATTACACTGACATAAACTCTTCTTGCTGCATTTTCTTACTCCTTTCCTCTCCTGTCCTACTCTTTTCCTTTCCCCTTTTCTCTCCCCACACTCTCTCACCTCTTCTTTGAGCTATACCATGTGTCAAAGCTTATCATACAATGCCCTGCACATTTTCTGGCAAAAACAAGTGGAACAGCATACATCATCATTCCAAACATGCAACCACCGAGATGCTAGAAGGCTTGGTACAAAATAAGAGTGCAGCCATCTGGAGATAACTGCTTAGCGTGGATCTGAGATTCCCAGCTGGCTGAAACTTTGCAGTCTCAGAACTTTTTAGCGAAGCACCAGTGAGCAAGAGTCTCTGCTCACATGAATTTGCACAGGGCACTGGATATTATGTAATTTTTCAAAATGTAAATTCTTCCAATTTCTGATAAGAACACGGCAACAAAAAACGAGGTTCACGGCATTACTTTTAAAGATGGACAACTGCTACAGTTCCTTGTTTCTGTTTTGAAATATTTAATTTAGCATTGCTACAGCACGGAACGTTACAATAATTCTGCATATATGTCACCGGCAGATTTAAAATTGAAGTTGTTCACTCTACGTCTTCACTGAAGCTGCAGGTAACCTTCTGATACTTTTAAACAGAGGAAAATATAGATGCAAATAGGGAAATACATGTATCAAAAGTTACATGAAACGAATTCCATCAAGTGTGGTTCGGTGTTGATACTGTTGTCACACCCTACCCCTAACAAAAGGTAGGTTACTTCCAGAAATGACACTGGCACATAAATAGAGGTTTATCTAGGTGTTACAGAGAAAGAATCCTTCCTGCTGCCTGTAATGCAAAACGATTTGCAGTTCTTGCTTTTTAAACAGGTCTCTTCCACAGCAGCATGTGTTGCAGCACTCAATCCACGGGCAGCTCTGCTCAGAAGGAGCTGGCCACCAATGACCTCACGCTGTGCTAGGTCAACTCCTGAACATCTTCATTGCCTTCAGCAGGTACACGTACAGCTTGCAGATCCTGGCCCAGAATGCCTAACACAGGCCAGCATTGCTATTTAATTGGTGCAGTGCTACAACAGAAAAATAAACCTGTTTTTAAATCACTCTACCAAGATACTTGCTTAGATAGCAGAAATTGCAGTACGCTATTTTCTACTTAAAATACGCATGAATATAGATGAGTTCTATTTACAAGATCAGAAATGCTGCCAAAAGTAGCCAGGGTTTTTTTTAAGGGTTCAATTTTATAACACGCAACGCCGAATTTCTCCTTCACGCCATCCTTCTCTGCCTCTGCTGTAGTTTGAAAAGAGCAGCTGGCGGTGCCGGAGGATTTCAAGGACCGTGTCCTTCCACGACACGGCACGCTAACACGCTGCCGGCCATCGTACAGCCCGTGGCTGCAGGCGAGACGCACGAAGCGCTGTCGTGTACGGGGAAAAAACCAGAAGCTAAGCTGTTAGACCTCATTAACCAAGCCCTGATTTTTAGTTTTCGGGGGAGGCTCTGACATAAACGGAATCAGAAGAGAAATGTCGCACCTCCTCGCCAGCACAAGGGTGTCGCGGCTTCCCGAGGGGACGAGGGCTGGCAGGGGCAGGATTTTTTGCTTCCCGACCTCATCCTGCACCGGCCCGCGGCGGGACGCAGCGCTCGCCCGCAGCCGGCAGCACCGCCGGCGCCCGGGGCACTGCGGTGGTGGGAGCAGCGAGCAGCAGTTCAGCCACGGCGGCGTTTGGGAGACTTTGCAGCAGCCGTTTCGGCCGCCTCCGGATGTTTTTGAGTCTCTTTCTTCCCACCCCAGGCCGTCGGAGAACTAGGAAGGGGGATTTGTTGTCCCACCACCCTGCTCAGCCACCTCCTGGACGTGTGTCATGGTTTTAGGCTGATCCAGCAACTAAAACTCACACAGTCTCTCCTTCTCCAGTAAAGTAGAGAGGAGAAAAATATAATAAAGGGACAGAGGGATGAGACAAGAACAGAGGGAGCACCCACCAACCATGGTCCTGGGCAAAACGGGGGGGGGGGGGTTTCAACCTAACCCACGACAACGTGGAAGAAGAAACATGTTTCTCTTCGCTCTGACTAAGAGCGGGACAAGAAATGAGTGTTCTTGCTTCCCCCCCACCCTCGAGTTTGCACCTCTTGAGCTGAAACCGCAAGGAAGACGCAAGCCTCCTCCTGTTCACACCACTAGCGGTGAGCAGCAGGATCTAGGGGCGATGTCACAACAAAAAGAGAAACCTTGAACTTGCTTCACCCTTTGCACAGCCATTTCTATTTGGGCAAAGTGGATAACGGCTCCTTTAGCGCGAGGCGAGCGGCATTTTACGCCCGCTCGGCATTCCCTTTACCCAGGTATAAACAGCAAAAGGTTTCGGGGTAGATAGAGAATCGGGACCAGTATCTCCGAAGGATTCTCAGCCAAGAGAAAGCAGCTAGTCCTCCACACCACAGCTTGTGCAATCTCGCTCTGCCCAAAGAATCATTCCCTGCAGGGTGCCTGGGACTGCTGGTTTGGCAGCGTTGCATGATCCGGTCTTCAGAGCAAAGGTGCCTTCCTGTCGCCCCTTATCTAGCGGTGCAATCGGACTGCAAGCTTTCACCTGGGAAGTAGGCAGTAATGGGGTGCAGTTTCTTAATGGGAGCCTTTTATTAGCTCACACAGCTATTCACTACCCTACCACTACCAAGTGCTCGCCCTAATACCCTTAGCACGCGAGGCAGTGGTACGTATTGTCACCGTTACAATAACGTTGGTCTGAACTACGTTCGTTGAGAGCATCTATTCTAAAATCCAATTGTTCCAAACAAAAAAGCAAAGCGTGCCGTTACTCGACTGGCACACTGTCAGGGAGAGTTCTCAGCGTACAAGACAGACACAGCAAGAAAGCCCAACGCACAGAAGTACCATGAAGATACACCTGAAAAAAACTGTGCTAAAACCCCACTTCAGAGGATGGCCGCCATGCTCTTCTGCACCAAAGTTCTCAGTTTTCTACGTAAATCCTGCGTGGTGAGTCAGGCCATGGATAGTTTCTGTACTGCAGGAATATCCCATTACTTCTGTTTATAAATTTCACACGCTCTTAGTGCTTCCCAAACTGGCAACAGAGCTCAGGGGTGCATGAGGACAGTTTGTTTTCCTGCTGAACTTCCAACAGAAATTCCACAGGACCTCTGGAGGGGATGATGCCATGGTTTTTTGCCGACATGTTTATTGGTGACACCCCTGCTGACAGCTGTCCATTTGCACGCCCCTCACCCACCCAGCTGGGATGCCAGGCTGCACGGAAGGATCTGGGTTGGCAATCAGGGACTGCAGAGGGGGAAGAGTGCAGTGCAGACACACAACTTCCATTGCAGGGACTTGGAGAAGGATCCCTAAGAAGAGACAGCCCATACAGCACCACTGTGGACTGCAGAATATTTGGGATCAGCTCCAGGTTTGAGTAAAGGTTCAAGGGATAGCCCGTCTCAATTTAACCCCCTCTGTTCTTTCCTTCAATTCATATATAAAATTAAATGTAGGTTCAACACCATTTACATAGTTCCGAAAAACCTGGGAGGTTTATCTCAAAATATGTTCTGCGTTTTCTTTGACACCTTCTCCTGTGGTCATGATATCACAAGACAATCTCTGTTGTCTTCCTTATATTCCTACCTCCTATGGTTGCAGCTAAATACTGGATAATTAAAAAAAACTCCAGAAGGCCAATGAGAAAGATCAAACTTTTTCTTAACTTTTCACTATTTCAAGCCAGTCTCATTAAATTCTGAGGGTTAACAATTCTCTGACCAACAAGGATGCACTTGTATGGAGAAGATGAGAGCAAATCATAGAATCATAGAATCATAGAATGGTTAGGGCTGGAAGGGACCTTCAAAGGTCATCTAGTCCAACCCCCCTGCAAGGAACAGGGATATCTCCAACTAGATCAGGTTGCTCAGGGCCTTGTCCAACCTGGCCTTGAATGTCTCCAGGGATGGAGCATCCACCACCTCTCTGGGCAACCTGTTCCAGTGTTCTACAACTCTCATGGTAAAAAATTTTTTCCTAATATCCAACCTGAATCTACCTCCCTCTATTTTAAAACCATTACCCCTTGTCCTATCACAACAGGCCCTCCTGAACAGCCTCTCCCCATCTTTCCTGTAGGCCCCCTTGAGCTTCTCAGTGCCTCAGGTCTCCTACAGCCACAAAAGTAACCGTCCGTACTGCACGCGGGCGCAGTTTTTGAGACAACGTAAAATTGAAGGTTGTCCAACCTGCGACTACTAATCCAAATAAACATGGAGCTGCAACGAGTAGCTGGGAACGGACCTTTTCTTGACAAGATAAACTGGCTTTTGAATCATCTGATGCCATGGTAAGCCTCCTGCTGGGATCACTAACTTTAAGCTAGCTTGGGTGTCATTATACTGCACTGTCAGCACTTTCGTAACTGCAGTTTATACGTGCCCAAGTGTTCAAGACCCAAAGGAAAAAAACCAAACACGTGCCCAAGTGTTCAAAACCCAAAGGAAAAAATAAACCTTGAACACTTTCGCAAATGGTGCAACTCGAAACAGCAAGATGGTCAAACAGGAATCACCAATCCACACTTTAGTTCAATTTCAAAATGAAAACAAAAAACACGTTTCAGATCTCAAAACCCCACCCACCATTTCCTCTTGTATTTTTACAAGTACATTTTTCTGTTTATTTGGTTCAAAAAGCGTGCTCCCTGGATACTTGACGCAAGAACTGCACAGAGGTGGGAAAGTGGAAAACCAAAGACCTGGACAGAGCAAAGACAGCACTTCCAAATGAACACAACCCATAACCTGCCCGAAAAGAGAAACGCCTCTGATCTCAGCAAGAGCTGACTTCAGTTGAAACAAAAGGACACACAATCAGCATTTAAATGTGACTGACTTCCACATGAAGCCTTCTTAGGATGAAAAACTATTCATCCAGGGGCTGTGCCCTCGGTTTGCTCAAACCCATCCTTTCTCTGCTCTCCTACCTGGCTACTGCTGTCAAAGGTGCAAGTGAGTAGTGGTTCCAGTCAAGGCAATTTGGTTCACTGCTCCAGCGACTATGGCTGCTGACTCTCTTCTCCACCTATTTGGAAAACAAATATGGAAGATTTTTAAGGACTGTGGTCAATTCAGCCCGCTGTTTGATTTCAAAACCTAATTGACATTATGGCATTGGCTACATCAATATGTGTAAGAACTTCAGAGATTCAGTCACAGTCCTTCTTGCCACTCGGGCCTCTTCCCCTCAGAGCAACGTGGCACCAGCAATCAGGAGCTGTCCTCCAGTTCACAACTTGCTGTGGGCTAGAATACATGTCAACTAATATATTCCAAGGTGAAAATAATAAACATACAGGACCAAAAGGTGCACACAATGAAGCATTTTCAAACACGATGTATACAACAAGCAGTGTAAACACACAAACACGGAGTGCCTTTGTAGTGTATTTACCTTTAGGTCTTGTGGTTCCAGGTATTCTGCCTAATTTCTGCCTAATTTTGCAAAGATCATGCCCAAATCAGAATTTAAGAGCACATATTTTTGATTAAATCATAGAATCATACAATCATGGAATGGTTAGGGTTGGAAGGGACCTCAAAGATTATCTAGTTACAACTAGATGCAAATCCAAATGCAAATACTTTTACGAAATCAGAGCAGTACAATTGTCTTTCATTCCGCTTCTTTCCCGTCTAGCGCTGTGCTTTAAAAGTGAGATCATCTCTAAAAATTCCCTCTCCATATGATGCTAGCCTGTCTTAGAAAATAAGTTATTAACGTACACTGTGAAAATCACTCTGGTGCTCTAGGAAAGACCACAAAAAGGCATTTTCTGTATACAAATGACCTGCTGTACATGTGTATGCAGGAGTGTACGCACATGTGTGTGTCCCAGGCACAGAGCACCAGTAGACATGTTCATTAACGTGTTTGACGCGTTAGACAGCTCCAGGCTGCCCTACTTACACCTGCAGGGAGGGCGTTATTGAACACATGGAGGTTACCTGTAATCAGGGCATACAGGCAATGCGCCAGGAATTGGTTACTTCCATCTAATTTCATAGAATCATAGAATCACAGAATGGTTTGGGTTGGAAGGGACCTCAAAGATCATCCAGTTCCAACCCCCCTGCCATGGGCAGGGACACCCTCCACTACACCAGGTTGCCCAAAGCCTCATCCAACCTGGCCTTGAACACTGCCAGGGATGGGGCAGCCACAGCTTCTCTGGGCAACCTGTTCCACTGCCTCACCGCTCTCTGAGTGAAAAATTTCTTCCTTATATCTAATCTAAATCTCCCCTCTTTCAGTTTAAATCCATTGCCCCTTGTCCTATCACTACATGCCCTTGGAAAAAGCCCCTCTCCAGCTTTCCTGTAGGCCCCCTTTAAGCACTGGAAGGCTGCAATAAGATCCCCCCGGAGCCTTCTCTTCTCCAGGCTGAACAGCCCCAACTCTCTCAGCCTGGCTCCATAGCAGAGGTGCTCCAGCCCTCGGATCATCTTCGTGGCCTCCTCTGGCCCCGTTCCAGCAGCTCCATGTCCTTCTTGTGCTGGGGACCCCAGAGCTGAACACAGCACTGCAGGGGCGGGTCTCAGGAGAGCAGAGCAGAGGGGCAGAATCCCCTCCCTCGCCCTGCTGCCCACGCTGCTCTGGATGCAGCCCAGGACACGGTTGGCTCTCTGGGCTGCCAGCGCACGGTGCCGGCTCATGTTGAGCTTCTCACCCACCAGCACTCCCATTTGTACATAATTTGTACATAACAGAGCTGACTGCAATACTTGCCTCATTAATACTGAGACAACGAACCTTCAGTGATCTTCTAGTGACCAAATACTCCTGGCAATTCTGATTTTGTTGAAGACCGGTGTGAACACACAGACAACCACAGTGCGCATTTTGCCCAGGGCACTTTCTTCCAGGCTTCTCCGTGTCCTTGAACACCCGCACGTGAGATGCCACCCCAGGTGACGTGACAGAGATGGGCGATGAGTGTGGGCATCCCAGGGTGATGTACTCCCGGACAGGGCAGCACTCCAAGGGAGCACAGGGCCTCAGTGAGAACCTTCTCCTGCGCTTTGCCCTGGTCACGATGCTGAGCCCTGGCTGGCCACTGTCATGGGGCAGCCGGGTCACTGCAGCAGGATAAGGCACCTGCTCCTCAAGAGCTTACAAATGTCAAGGCAGAGGAGCATGCCAGAGGACTTGCACAGGAAATCTTGAATGCAGCACACTGGACTTGCAGATCTGTGCCCATGGCCTGACCACACTGGCACCGAAGCCAACAGCAAACCTCCCTCTGCTTCCAGCGAGTGCGACGGCTGCCCACGCTGCCCCATACACTGGGCAAAGCCTGTCCACTGTGGGGTGGGCGATGCACGGCGCTTCCATCGCCAGCGGAGCGTGGATGTGAGCTGGTGGACGCAGGGTGCCAAAAGCTGAAGGGTAAAGCAGGCCTGGAACCATTAGCAATGAAAGGTGTATGCTTATGCTTTTCTTTTTTTTTCCTGCAACGTTTGCTATCGGCCACAAAAACAAACAGCAAATGATAACACGTTACTGACCAGCAATGTCAACAGGGGTCTATGCAGGAACCTCAGTATATAAAATACTGTATGCTCTGGCTCCAGACCTTGACACTTCATCACAGCAATACACAACTTTCTAGGAAATGACCTGGATGTGGAGCCAGAAACCACTTTTGAACCTTCGAACAGGCAGGGCCCAATATGGTTTTAAGCTGTGGGTGAAGCCTCGGCACGGCTGGACTCAAGGGCAAAACTCTGTTTTTAGCAGGGCCAGTATTTCACTCGCTATTTTTATAACTGGTCTGAGAAAAGTTCCAGTGAAAAAACAAAGCAAAGCAATAAAGAAGTCTCGAGTCCTTATTCCCTCATGCTTCAGTAGGACCTAGGGGTGCTCTGGATTGCAGGATGCTCCCTCTGGTGTGATATGGACACCTTCCAGCCCCCAGGCAGGTCACCCTGTGCTTTCACTGGCCTAACTGGCTTTCACGATGCTGGCTACACTGGCACACAGTTATTTTTAATTAACGTGCATTGTGAATCAGTTTACCTACTCCACGACCCAAACACAAGGCTCTTTATTCTCATTTACACTACATCCTCTCAACAGCACCCTTGCAGGAGCAGAGGGGACTTTCATGAAAAGAGAACGAAGCCATAAGTGAAGATGTCATTTATGAAACAAAATTATACTGCTGCTGCTCCAGCTTCAAGCAGAGTTTTTAAACTGAAATCCATGAGGAACACTATATTCCGTTTTCCCTAATTTCTTTTTTAGCTCTTAACTAATCATAGAAACATAGAATACCTTGAGTTGGAAAAGACCTTAAAGATCATCTAGTTCCAACCTCCCTACCACAGGCGGGGACACCTTCCACTAGACCAGGTTGCCCAAAGCCTCATCCAACCTGGCCTTGAACACTTCCAGGGATGGGGCACCCACAACTTCTCTGGGCAACCTGTGCCAGTGCCTCACCACCCTCACAGTGAAAAATTTCTTCCTTATATCCAATCTAAATCTCCCCTCTTTCAGTTTAAATCCATTGCCCCTTGTCCTATCACTACACGCCCTTGTAAAAAGCCCCTCTCCAGCTTTCCTGTAGCCCCTTTAGGTACTGGAAGGCTGCTAGAAGCAGCCAGCTGACTGGTGGGAACCAGCGTCTTCCCTCTCACTGGGGTAACCTCACTGACCTCAATGACAATCCTCAAAGGATACTTTAGCCTCTGATTCAAGTGTGAAAGACTCCCCCTGATTTCAGTGAAGGCTGGATCAGTTTCTGAGTCTTTAAGCAGCTTAATCATTACTTACAATTAGCAAAAAATATCATCCAGAGCAAGATCTGGTTAAGGACAGTAAGATTTTGTCTAGGCAGTACCACTGCATCTTCTTACTAATCTGCCATCTCCCAGCAGCATGGGTGCTGGCCAACAGGACGTGGTCTGAGGGAACAGCCAACCTACAGAGCCTCTCACAACCCCACATAATGCCCGTGTCATCAAACGGGATTTTACTGCCCAAGGAAAGCTCCCAGAGGCATCGCTGCGATTCTAAAACCAGGAACTTTCAATTTGTTTTTATCACCACGTTAGCAGAATTTGTGCAATCCTCAGTTCTTCGGCAGCAAAAGGAAACAAGTGTGCCTTCAAGGAGCGCCCACCAAAGACAGGCAGCAATGCAACCACTGCTGCTGAGCGTTTGCTAGTATTTGGTCGTGACTCCTCATCTGCTGCAGTTGTTTTCCAGCCATGGAGACTAAGATGAAATAAGCACATCAGAAGGGAAAGGAGAGTATCACACAGAATCCCAGAATGTCAGGGATTGGAAGGGACCTCAAAGGATCATCTAGTCCAATCCCCCTGCTGGAGCAGGACCACCTAGGTCAGATCACACAAGAACGCGTCCAGGCGGGTTTGGAACATCTCCAGACAAGGAGACTCCACAACCTCTCTGGGCAGCCTGTTCCAGTGTTCTGGTACCCTTACTGGGAAGAAGTTCTTCCTCATGTTTAAGCAGAACCTCCTGTGTTCCAGCTTATATCCATTTCCCCTCGTCCTATCATTGGATGCCAGTGAGAAGAGCCTGGCTCCATCCTCATGGCAGTCACCCTTTCCATATTTATAAACATGAATGAGGTCCCCCCTCAGTCTCCTCTTCTCCAAGCTAAAGAGACCCAGCTCCCTCAGCCTTTCCTCACAAGGGAGATGCTCCACTCATCTTTGTGGCCCTGCACTGGACTCTCTCCAGCAGTTCCTTGTCCTTCTTGAACGGAGGGGCCCAGAACTGGACACAAGATTCCAGATGCGGCCTCACCAGGGCAGAGTAGAGGGGGAGGAGAACCTCTCTCGACCTACTCACCACATCCCTTCTAATACACCCCAGGATGCCAGTGGCCTTCTTGGCCACAAGGGCACGTTGCTGGCTCATGGCCATCCTGCTGTCCACCAGGACCCCCAGGTCCCCTTCCCTTGTGCTGCTCCCCAGCAGTTCAGTCCCCAACTTGTACTGGTACCTGGGGTTGTTCTTACCCAGATGCAAGACTCTACACTTGCCCTTGTTGTATTTCATTAAATTTCTCCCTGCCCAAATGTATGGCATGTATTACTCCTTGAGAGAGTCTTTTTTCAGTTTGAACTTTGTATCTTGGACACTCAGGATCAGCCTTTTACGCGGGACCTGGAAACACGCAGGTAGAAGCGCTCCGATAACGCCTCTTACACCGTCTGCTTTCCAAAGACTGTTAGCTTGTCCTTTGGCAACTCCCGTCGTCATCTCGTAATCGTAAAACTACACCTTCGGGGTGAAACACAAAGGTACCAGTAGGCATCAGCATCACCTGACCATGAAGATTAACTCATTTCACGGATCACCACGAAGAAGGACCTTGTTTTATATTACTTCGTATAGATCTGTTACATCGACACTGTAAGGTCAGGTGGGGGTAGGGGGGTGACAGGGAGACTCCTGTGCACTTTACAGGGTAAAAAATGTCAGAAATCTCATGTATATTTTAATCAGAAACTAAAGTAACTGGATAATATTTATTTTACTGCTAATTATTTGAAGGTTCTGAACTAGCACAATAAATGGGTGAAATTGCCTGCAGAGCACAAAGGGCAAACAAAGCCATGCCCGTGTTACTCCTCAGCTGGCTTGCAGCAGACAACATTCCATAGATTTCATAGATTTCATAGATTTCTAGGTTGGAAAAGACCTCAGAGATCATCGAGTCCAACCATCCCTAATCCCCATTAAACCATATCCCTAAGTAGATCATCCACCCTATTCTTAAACACATCCAGGGATGGGGACTCAACCGCCTCCCTGGGCAGCCTATTCCAGTGGCTGACAACCCTTTCAGTGAAGAAATACTTTCTAACATCCAACCTAACCCAACATTCCAGCACAGACTGTACCTTTCCATGGCTTGGGAATTCACCTCAGTCTCACCAGGTCTGTAGGAAAGCCAGGTGCCATTTCAATTGCAATCGGGTTCCAGGACTGTACAGGATAATTCGTACCAAAGAAGGGCCAGGCAACATGGGTAGAAAAACGTGCACACCTCTGTAGCATGCCACCCAGGGGCTTGAATTCATGGCTGGCAACTCAAAGCAGTGAGGTTATATGCAAATCTCCCACTTCTCCATGGGTTCAAATCCCCCTTTTTAGATGTTTTCCTACTAAACACAGCGAATTGACCATGCAAGCTGCTGTGCTGCACTATGTAGACACCGCGAATCCAGTCTGTGTGGATTTTCTAACGCTCTCTTCGCCCTCTTTCTCCTTTTCAAACACAGAAAGTCCAAAGAACTCCGTGAGTTATGATTTGTAAAGGGAGAAGTAAGAAGTCTAAAATTCGCTTGATTGCAGCTAGGATGCTTTGAGCTCCAGGCATCAATCTCCATCTCAGTGCTTTTTCTCTGAATGGGCAAAATTTAACCGTTATTGCTCTCTAAACAAAGCACAATTTATTATACACACAATTTGATAGCTGCAGCAACTAAGACTAGCAGCAAAAATGAGGAAGGTAAAAGCAATGTCATACCTCAAATTGACTTCTTATGATCAATGGCAGAACACAATCATCTGAGAAATACCATTCATGTCCTGATCAAATGCAATCACACCGTATACGATTGAATTTGGAAAAAATGGAAGAAAATTATTTCTATTTCTTTACCAGTGTTCCTAATGTGCTCACACAAATCATCTGTGAATAGATGAAATAAAATACTTACAGTGTCTCTACCTTTGCCCTCTTAATTCCAGGTCACTCTGGCAGCTCTCCATACTGCAGAAATAACTTTTCCTACAAGCAGTTTGATGAAACTGGTGGATCAAATCTTGAACTACCTCCAAAGTTAAAGGGATAGAATTTATTTTTTGAACCAAATGTCTCTATGCTGCGAACATTTTCGTCTTCATTACTAAAACAGAAAGAAATTTGAAGCTTAATATATTTTTCAGTATTCACGCTTTTTTTGTTTTCCACATTTTTCCGAATAGGAGTACGATAGCCTATTTGAATTTTGTTTATTGACTGTTTATTTTTTGTTTATTTTGCTATCCTGCACGCTAGCACCGTGTTGCAGATCTGGATGCAAAAAGCACCAAGAAATCGTCGTAAAATTCTAATGTGTTGAAATTGATACACGCATAAATTAATATGCAGACACACGTGTGTTTATACATATGTATGTATATGTGCATATGTATACATATTCTATAAATACAAATAGCCACATTTACTAACGCGAGTGTGTGTTAGCAGAGCTGGCTTTATTGTCTCTCAGGCTTTGCAGAAAGTTAGCCATCAGAACAAAATTTACCTAAAAGACGTTACCGTGCCACATGACTTTTGGACATCACCTATGAACTTTCTTTGTTTACTTTACACATAGGTGATTCTCTTTATTAAAATCAAGCACGTAATTTCTTCTTTGGATCCTCGCTACGTTATCTCCTCTCTCCCCAGAGCCCACTCTGCACAGGATCTTATTTTGCTGCCACCACTGGAGCTATGATTTTGGGTTACTTTTTTTTTCGCTCCAGCCAGGAGCTAAATTAGCAAGAACACATCCCCCTAAGTATAGGTCCATAACCTCGCTGCAAATAACAGTTTAGACCCTGCCAGCTGAGATCAGTGCCCTCCCTAACCAGACTTGATGCTTTTAGACAATGGTCAGGCTGACGATTGACACCGTGTCCACACACACACATTGCTCAACCCATTTGCCCAGCCTGCTGTTGCCAAGAGAGGAGGGCTGTTTGTGCAGGCAGCTGGCAGCCAGATGTGAGGACATCTGGTGATCCTCTGAGAGTGGGCAGACAAGGTGAAAACACCAGGTCTCAGCTGAGCCCAAGACAGGATTCCAGGTAAAGCTCGTGCTCTACGCGATCCAAGAAGGCTTCAGCAAAATCACCACCACGAGGAACCTCCTACACCGAGCGCCTTGGCTTTCCTTCCCTCTTTGAGTGACTACCCTGCTATGACATCCGTGTTTTGGGAAAAACCAACACAACCAGGCGCACAATGAAGAAACTGAGGCAGAGCCCCTCGCAGCCAACAAGCAGGCAGGCAGCAATGCGGGAGGTGTCCCGCATGCCCATGACAATCACTACAGCTGTCAACATTATCTCCATCTCCATGGAAAGCCCATGGCAAGCTCAAGCCCATGGCAGAGTGCTGGCAGCAGCGCTGGACAGTCTCAGTGGTAGATGAAAGCTAACTTGCCCCTGAGAAGTTGGCAACTCGTTGGACATGCAGGACACCAGGAGGGAAGAGTGATGTCTGGGAACAACAGAAATTTGTCAGCAGAGAACATAATCCAAGGACTTGGGGTCTGTTTACAGAGTTTTGTTTGTTGTTGCCTGCAAAATCTAAGCCAATGTTCTCTAGAAAATAAAACCAAGACCAGTGAGACTGGTGTTAAGTCAGACTTAACTAGACAGACTTCGTTCAAGGCACTCTGGATTTCCACCAGATAAGCTGAGATCAGCCTCTGACACCACGCTCCTGGTTGCAAAGACAGCTTGTACAGCACAGGATACGCCACAATGACGCACCATCACTGGCACCTGATCATCTGTCTTAAAAATCTGAACGGGCCACCCAAACACCTCTGACCACACACTTTGTCAGCACTTCTGCTGGATGTCATGCGACTTCTTTACCAGGAGACGATCGCTCTACCTCACCATGCCTTGTTACTGCACATCTAGGAAAGGACTGTTCAAAGTGTCCTCCTTCCCAGTACCTCCACGCTGGTCCTCCAGGTCTAAAGACAGACAAGAGAAAGGTGGCACTGGAGTCTATGGTCCTCCTCAGCGAGGCAAGATCCCTCTGCACTGATGTCACTCTGCTCTCGGTGCGTGCTCAGTAAGTCAGTAATTTGTCATGAGCGTGGGCCCTATCCATACATGGCAGGCTGGAGGAGGAATGACCTCAAACTCCGTGTCTAATCCAGGGGGCGTTGCCAAAGCTCCGTGTTTGAGTTTGATGCATGAAGCGCAGAGATATTTTCAGCTCCTGAATCACGCTTTTGGCTCCGCAGCTAACTTGAACCTCTCCTTAGTTTTGTTTGCAATTTTTCACCTTCTGCAATCGCCGTGGACTCCCAGAAAGAGAAAATGAGCTGGTGTGTTTAAGAAAAAAAAAACCCAAATGGTCATAAACACAAAGATTTTTTAAAAATCCCTTTTATTTTAATAAATTCTATTTTGTTCTCTAGCACGTGTGGAGAAGTGGAGTTAAACAAATCACTAATAGATTAGCGGTGCCTCACAAATGTGTGGTTTCTTTATTTCACATTCTAAATCTATGCTATTAAATACTGCCAGTGAACGTTTTCTAATGATTTTGGTGTCCAACACAAGGATGAAACAGCCTGAAAAATGAGGCAGTGCAACAGCAAACAGCCCGGATACAGCTACAGGAGAGCTTTTAGCTAAATATTCCTATAGCTGAAGCAAAAATATTTTGTACTCGTCCCATGAAACCACCCTGACTTGACCACGAGTCACAGCCATAATTTGAAACTGGCAGTAGTGAGAAAGCCAAACCTCACTTTCCAATACAAAGGGAATAAGTTTTAACTGGCATGTCCTGCCAGTTACAACTGCATCGCTTCTCTGTCACCGTGGCCTGAGTCTACTCGCACTGAATCCAACGGGAAAGCTCCAGCAGGCCAATTATGCAAGCTCAGTCACAGATAAGCAAGTCATTTAAGCATTTGCTTAATTCCATCTCTAATCAGTAAAGCCAATTCAGCAAAGTGAAGCACGTGCTCAAGTCAAAAAGTGAATAGGCAGCGTGCATCTTTCCGAATATGGGTTTTTCACAGACTGAGGATGTTGCACAAAACTTCCCTTGATTTTCTTTAGAGCTCATCATGCTGGAAGAAGGTAAAATTCAGCTGTTAATCAAACTGTCACTTAGGCATGTGAAGTACTCGTATTTTTAACTCATCCACAGATTGGTTAAGCGAAAACAAATTAAAAAAAAAGCCATGGGATGTATCCTTGGAATGGGCAGAGACACAGATACATACTACCCACGGACTGCAGGGGACCACAGAGGTGGAAGGAGGTAACTCAGAAAAGATGAAGTAAGAAGCTACTGTAGAAAATCCCATAGATCCAGAACTGCTGCTGAGCCTCTCTGAGCCTTTTTGCAGAGTGAATTGGGAGCTTTCTTATCCACTGGAAGAAGAGTGGGAAATAATGGGTGTTCCAGCTCCTCCATTTCTATTTCCCTCCCGTGGCAATGAGTAAAATACTAAGGATAAGGAACATACAGCTTTGATAAGGACTGTGGCTCTTTCCTTGATGCACTGAAGTAACCTGGCAACCTCTAAAGTCATCTGAAACCTTGCTTTTCCTTCAGATTTCCTTCAGTCTTAGCAAGCAACATTAATCTAACAGAAACAACTTCCAGGCAAACACGGATCCCCAGGAACATTCCTTGACTGCAGACGAATGGGAAAGGAAAAGCCTGTTGCAAACAGGGGGCTGTAACCAGTCACGGGGAATTTCTGTACCGCCCGCCTACCTCTGCCCTTCTCCCCAGATGACGGGGCCTGATCTACCTTCACATCACATCTCGGAGATCAGGAATCAATTACAAATGTTGCAGGGCTCCCCCTTGCTCTGCCCTGGTGAGGCCACATCTGGAATCTTGTGTCCAGTTCTGGGCCCCGCAGTTCAAGAAGGACAAGGAACTGCTGGAGAGAGTCCAGCGCAGGGCCACAAAGATGATGAAGGGAGCGGAGCATCTCCCTAACGAGGAAAGGCTGAGGGAGCTGGGTCTCTTGAGCTTGGAGAAGAGGAGACTGAGAGGGGACCTCATTCATGTTTATAAATATGGAAAGGGTGACTACCATGAGGATGGAGCCAGGCTCTGCTCAGTGGCATCCAATGGCAGGACAAGAGGAAATGGATATAAGTTGGAACACAGGAGGTTCCGCTTAAACATGAGGAAGAACTTCTTCCCAGTAAGGGTACCAGAACACTGGAACAGGCTGCCCAGAGAGGTTGTGGAGTCTCATTGTCTGGAGATGTTCCAAACCTGCCTGGATGCGTTCTTGTGTGATCTGATCTAGGTGGTCCTGCTCCGGCAGGATTGGACTAGATGATCCTTTGAGGTCCCTTCCAATCCCTGACATTCTGGGATTCTGTGAAATGATGCTCAGCTGCCGGAGGCTGCTTCCTCCGAAGCGGGACCCCCTGGCCGAAGGTTGAGGGGCACGTGGGGAGGGGGTCGCTGAGGGCCAGGCTCTGCCTGTTCTCCAGCTCCTCCAAGCTGCCGGGGACAGCCGAGGCGGGGTCAGCCCTCTGAGATCACAATCTGTCCCTGCCCCAAAGGCACTGCGAGCTGTAGAGTATAAAACGTTTGCAGAAATTAAAACAACTCCAGCAAAACACACATTATGCAAACATCTCCCCTCTTCCCAGATGACACCACACGGAGCACCGAGCGCAAACAAAAACCCACCGAACAGAGCGCGGAGGCACTGCGGGAAAAAAATCATTTAGCCAAGAGCTTCTCTGCTCTCCTTACAGCCATTAGGACAGCGATAATGCTGAAATGGCTGGCCAGCCCTGAAAATTGGATAAACTGAGACACGGAAGAGACAACTGAAAGCGAGGAGACAGACGGTAAAAATAAGTGAGACAGCAGATGGAAAGCAGAAATGCAATGTCTAAACTGCAGCTGTAATTCTGCTAGGAACAAGCACATTTAAGCATCGTTCAGCTTGCTTGCTTATTGTGGAGAGGGCAAGAGTTTTCTTTTAAAAAAAACCCCAACTTGTTAGCAAAGCTGCTGTGGGTTCTCCCCAGACAGTTTGCAGGACAGGAAAATTTTTTCTCGCCATACCTCGGAGTGAAACAACACTTCTAAGAAAGGGTAAAATTAAGACACTTTCTGGTGTCCTAGTTGTCCTAGTATTGTTGGGGGTGATGTGGGGGGGGGTCACATCATTAAAAATTATATCCACAGTGCAAGAGCTGTGTTTTAGTTGCTACTGGCCAGGGGTCACTCAAAGGAACCGAAAAGAGCTCTCCCGTGGCAGCACAGCTTCCTCAGCCTTTCTCTTTTACTGGCAGGACTGTTACAATTAGGCAGGAAAAGGGTCGCTGTTGTTCTAGCAACATTTTTATGGACTAATTTGGCATTTTTTCTAGCAGGGTTTTAGTCTAGTTTCGATAACACGCTAGCATGGGAAAGAAGGATTTCCACATTGGCCAAAAAAACGGTTGTGGCAAGACTACCTATTTTTAACACGGTCTATTCCTAGCGCTATTTCAGACACAGCATTTTCTCTCCCATCTGTTGACACAGTTGTTTTGTTTCTTTAAAGACACAGTTGTCTGCCTCTTGGGGACAAAAAAATAAAATAAACCACCTTCAATAGCTGCAGAGAAAAACACGAGGCTAAAACCCAATCGAACGGTCATCTGGTCAAAAGGTAATGCTGGCAAAGCTTCACGGCTGAAATACAGAGCAATTCTTCAGATGCCTCTTAAAATTTACGTCAGGTTTTGGCCTCTGTGGTATTTTAAGTGCGAGTGTGGAATTTTAAAATTCAAATCTGGTATACTCAACAGCTAACTAAGATGGTTTATTGATCTAAGGAGTCTGACTGCGAACCTGCCGTCAGAGCGACACACCAGCCTGCTCAGGAGGAATGCTGCTGCCACAAAAGCACAGAGCAAGATGCAAACACTTTCACTAATGAGGGAAGGAAAATGCAATGAGAGCACCAAAGGGAAAAAAATGAACCCCAAAGTCTGATAAAAATTAAACTGCTGTAACAGGACAAAACACCAAACAAACCTTCTGCCGCTTGGGTTGCCGGGCTGTTTTCTCTCATTTTTGATGATAATTTTTTTCCTCGTTGACTGCTGGAGTTCATGCTTATGATCTCCCAGGCAATCTGACAACCTTGTCTCCCCTCAAAGGCATTTCAAGCAGCTTGAGAGTTTGTAGGTGCAAGCAAATAAAACTGAAGCATGGTTGAGGTGGGACCTTTGCAGATCACTAAAGCAACCCCAGTTCTTGTAGGGCAGCCTATTTGCTGGCAAAGTTGCAATATGAAAACCTGATATATTAAAGGTCAAGACTACAATACGGAGCAGACTCATCTGGTTTGGGTTTTAATTTCTTTTTACGCTGAGAGGTGCCTAGAGACCTGAAGAGGTGACAGAAGGATAAATCATGCATGACAAACTGGAACAGAAGACAAGGCTGTATCCAGATTAGGATAGCTCTGCTGGTGCAGCTGTCCTAACAAACCGTACTGACAGCACGTTCCCAGCACAGCCTCCATTCGTACCAGCAAAATCACGTTATTTGCTGGCACAGCTTTTTCCTGAGGTCCCTCTTCTCTCATCCAGCAAGCGAAGTGTGTTTCGGGAAAAGTCAAGGTTT
The DNA here is from genome assembly GCF_009769465.1 of Tauraco erythrolophus. Classification (NCBI taxonomy): domain Eukaryota; kingdom Metazoa; phylum Chordata; class Aves; order Musophagiformes; family Musophagidae; genus Tauraco; species Tauraco erythrolophus. The sequence continues at coordinate 3,119,831 of NC_141466.1, read as the reverse complement.
GTCTGAGTGTATCCACAAACAAACTCTCAGCGAGAGCTTTTGTGCCAGTCAGGGATCAAGTCAAGGATCGAGCCTCTTTACCCCTTTGGCCACGACAGCTGTGACAGCAAAAAATCTGTAAAATTGGCACGTTCCTCCTTTGACTGGAGCGAGAAGTCCTTTGCAAAGACTTGAATCCTGGCTTCTGCCACTAATGTGGATCTCACCTTCTCATTCGCTTTTGCAGAAACGCAGAGATAGAATGTCTCACCACGCGTGCCCTGATTGATCGGAAAGGTTATGGTATTTCCACAAGCAAAAGAAGTCTCCAGCACGCCTATGACTGACCTCAGCTGCTGCTCCACCACCGCTTCGGAGGAGAAAGCTCACCCACCCATCCCTGCCCACGGCACCAAGGCTCAGCCCGGGCTCAGCACCCTTTCCCGCAGCCACGGGAAGGGGGAAGCGGATGGGGGGCTCGGTGCCACTGCCTGCTGCAGGCACAGCCTTCTCCCTGGGTGGAGAAGGGAGGACCACGATGTACAGCGACACGGGAAAAATTATGCCAAAGCAAGTGCCTGGGACTTAAGTGGGTGGCTTTAAGAAAACAACCAAACTCACTAAGATGATGAAAACCACAGGTGATTTCAGAAGTATTTTAAAAGGAACTTGTGAATCTGCTTTCAGGAGATTTTCACACGTGAAAAGATATTTTCCAAGTGTGCTGTGTGGCACGACCTACTGGTCACAATCACCCAAGTGACTGACGATTAGAAATCTGTTGCCCATGAGTTTCATAAGAGAACAGGCAGTGACTTTAACACGCCTTTGAGGAAAATAAGATCAGTGAGGGATCTGGCAGCATATTCATACACGGTTTTCAGCCTGTTAAAAGGGCTCACCTGCTTACCTGCCTTTGGTTTGGCAACATCTAGAGCTGTGGTCCTTGGCCACCCAGTATTATCTAATTTCTTTACAAGGCATGCAGTATGTATTTCTGGAAGGCTGGACCTAATCCAGGCTACTATGGTTTCCATGGACAGGAAGCTTGAAGGTTTGGGATTAAAACGGCAGGAGGCTGAGAAGAAAATTGAGGACCTGGAAATAACAACTGATGGTCCTGACGCAATCATCACCGAGAACACTGCAGCTCTGAAAAACGTGATCAACAGCCTGGAGAATAATCTTAGGTGAAAGGGTAGGTTTTGGAGGACAGTGGAAGGCTCCTGCAAGTACAGTTACAAGACAGGTTCTCGTACACTTTTCCCTACGGATTTCAACCAGTTCCCCACAGCATCATGTAAGAAAACACACAATACAAAAGCTTGTAGCTAGCGGATCTACCCCAGTATGTCTCATTTTAAGGAAAACTGTTGCTGGCTAAGACCTATGACAGAAGCCCTCTTCTTCCCCTACCTGTGGAAGCTGAAGGTGCTCCTGTCCCCACTTGCTCCTCGCTGGCCGGAGGCTCATGTTTCCTACCTCAGTCAACGTGAGCCTTCCGCTGACCTTCAGCCAAAGCCAATCCAGACGGCTTTGCCTGGAGCAAGAAACGGAGCGCTTCCACAGCTCTTTCAACAAGTAGAGTGGTGGACTACTAATTCCCAGCTAGTAAGCAATGATGATCCGTGGGCAGAGTGTCGTCTTCAACTTTTGCGGCCCCTTGCAAAGGCAACACCTGTCCACTCTCTGAGATCTGCAGCACAGATGAAGAGTTGTAGAAAAGGCAAGAGGGAAAGTTTCAATTCCTGTATTGCTACAGTACTAGATGAAGAAATAAGCTTACCAGCAACCCGACTGATCTTAAAAGCCCTAAGTAACAATTGCCCATGATGCAGTACTTGACAGAAGACTCATTGCTTTAGGCAGACACACAGGTTTTATCCTGAATTTTCAGGACTCGTGAATGTTGTGGTGAGCAAAGCACCACCGTGATATCCTTTTGTGATGGCCAAGACAACAGAGCCAGAATAAGATTAAGACTCTGAAACAGTGTACTAAATCGATCCCTCTCTAAACTATCTTTATTTACTATCCCCAGAAAGGTCACTAAAAAGCAATATATTTTAAAGGAGAAAATTATTGACCTTTGAAACACAAATGGCAATGCAGGCAAGCAGAGCCTGCACTGAATTTATTCATGTCTGTGTCCAAAAGTCAGGTGCCAGCTCACATGGATGCCCTACCACTAAATGACAGAAAGAGGCCTTATGGCTGACTTAAAGAGACCGCCAGGGATTAGCTAAACCTCGTTTCTGAGAGTGTTTCCTATCAACGTGGAGTATCTTCAAGGCCTGGTTGCCCCAGGAACCAGGCAAACGGAAAAATTGGTTTTAAGCTGCCTTTGCTCACTCTGCTGTAGCAGAGCTTTAATGCAGCTGCAAGCAAAACACTAAGGACTGCAAGGTGGCAATTTCACCCAGACTTGCCTCCTTAAAACCTCAAGGTTTGATTCTATGTAAGAGCTTCTGCTTAAAAATTTATAAAACCAGGAAAATCGTGAGGCCACGCTGACGGTAGAAAGCCCAACTGAGGAGAAACTGCCCTAAGAAAGGAGCCAAGAAAGTGCATGGGACCTAAAAACGCTTTCAGATAACACAGTCGGCAAAAATATTTCTGCCAGGAAAATTCTGTCACTGCTAAGAAACATAAGAAATCAAGTTAAAAGCTTGTCATGAGGAATAAAAGGCACAAGAAACAACAGTGATCATTCAGAAACTCAGACACAATTAAAGACTAAGAAAGGTGATAAGTTAGAGAAAAAAGGGCAAAAACGACCCCTACTGAATTCTACATCTCCAAAGAACTGTTCGAATTCCCAAGTGAGTGTTTCCAGAGGTGAATACCACCGGTTCTGATTCGGGAAGTTACAACGGATGTATTAAAATTCAGTCAATTATATCCCAAACCATTATCGTGCTGCTCCAGAACCTTTGTGACCAGCAGAAACCACTTTTATGATAAAAGAGCAAGCACTCAAAAAAACCAAGCTATTTTTCTATCAGAACTACTTCATAGGAGACAAGCAGAATTAGGAGACCCCAGGAAAAGGCTCCAGGCAGGCTCACCACACCTGATCTACCCAGCATACTTTTAGGATACGGTAAAGCACTTCTCATCTCCTCTCTAAGGATTGCTTACTAATACGCCAATCCTACAGTAGTTTCAAATGGGATTTGAAGAGGATAAGTAAATGGGGTCAGAATTACCTTTGCTGGGGCTACTCTTCATTCTGACAAGTCACAGAAATCCTTAACTGCAGATGTAGGTTTCAGCACCTCCGTCCCAGAGATTTTCATATCATTTCATTACGACTAGCCCTGGCAAGGAGCAACCAAGTCCCCAGTGGGTTTGCAGATCATCACAGCAACATGATTAGGAAGCTTGATCCAAGCATCGTAAAAGCCAATGGAACTTGGATCGAGCCCAAAGAGAAATGATTTTCCCTGCTATGGGTGGTTAGCTATACATTATGCTGCTTCTGTTGATAAAAGTGAATCTTTCCCCGTGCACTGATTTTAATGACTTAACAATAGAGCCTGTTTTTGAACAATACAGTGCCATGAAAGAAATCATCACCTGGAATAGAGAAAAAATATCTTCTGTGCCCTGAGATCAATTAAAAAAACCCACTGACTACAGTAACCATTGAGTAAGACTATCACACCATTACCTAAATGTATGCACATACGTACATACACACACACACGTGCATCAGCTCACTGTTCCATAGGTCCTCTGAACCCTTCCCTGGCAACTAGCACTACGATGAACATTTGTAGAAGGAAAGATGTATTTCGTGTGGTCATGGCGACACAGAGTGTATAATCTCAGCTCCTGTGTAACATTATTCTCTAAAATTTTATATATTTCCTACCGTCAAAACATGGAGACATTTCTGTGGGAAGAAAAAGTTTTATTCTAAGGAAGAAAACAAAATGTTTTAAGAACGGTCTAAATATTTGTAAGATATTTTAATCTTAACACAGATTTCTAGAGATTATTCATAACCACAAACAGACTATTGAGTTTATGTAATAATTATTTTGCATTTTACATCTGCTATAACATGCAAAGTAGTATAGGTAATATTTAGCTTACATGCTGTTCTTAGCACGGAGGGCTTTTTTGTCAATAGGGCTGTAATAATTCACATACTAACTGGAAGAATAAGTCAATCCAACAAGAGTTGTACCTGAAGAGAACAAAAATCTCAGAAACATTTGGGTTGGAAGCTACCTTTAAATGGGTCATCCTAGATCACCTATAATAGACACTTATCTAGTCTAGCCACGACTGACTCGACACCCTCCCGTGGCTGTTTGCTCCACTGACCTAAATGTTGCGTAGTAGTAACCCCTTTCCAATATCGAACAGTCCAGCAAAGTACTCCCTGCTGCAGCTTAACCACAGCATCCTTCCCCTTTTTCTGTCCAGTAACATGTGAAAACACCTGGTCCCGTTCTGTCCAGCCCTGTTGCATATAGATGTGCAGTTAAAGTTCTGACTGACACTTCCTCCAGACTCAATGTACCTAGATTTCTTCTCTCAAATACTCTATCATCGTGACTTTGGGCTTTTCCATCTTCCTGAAGAGTTTTGTGCATTGAGGTTACCTTTTGGCTCTTGATTTTGTGGGGTGAGGAGGATTTGTAATGTTTGCACCAAGTCTAGTTAAGGAATTTGTTTTACAAGGCTGGAAGTTGCAAATATGTCATCGCACATCTCCCTGCTTTATAGTGGCATTTGTTCTTTCAAATTTAATATTGTTCTCCCAAGAAACACCTTGAGAAAATACACATACAAGATCAATACACACATTAATGAGACAGCTGGAATTTAATACTGCTGTTCTTCAGGACATGCTCTGTAATTCCAGTGAACTTCCACCCAAACTTGAACAAGGAGTTTTACCTCCTTACATAAATGTATGTCATCTCCATTAGGTATTGCTAGGAGTGAAGCCACGTCAGCACCAAGACTACCTGAGCATTTACACAGAGTCTGAAGGCTGTTGAGGCCACACTAAGCTCCAGTACAGGAACTTAAAAGCTGCTTCTGATATGCCAGCTTGGGCTGCAGTCACGGGAAGGGCACCATATACTTTGATTTTTAAATAACACCCTTCACCTGACACAGATGAACGACTGTGACACTGTATGGATCATCCCAACAGGATGATGATCCCAACAGAGGAAATGGGTATAAGCTTAGTCAGGGGAGATTCAGGTTGGATGTTAGGAAGTATTTCTTCTCTGAAAGGGTTGTCAGCCACTGGAATAGGCTGCCCAGGGAGGTGGTTGAGTCCCCATCCCTGGATGTGTTTAAGAATAGGGTGGACGATCTACTTAGGGATATGGTTTAATGGGGATTAGGGATGGTTGGACTCGATGATCTCTAAGGTCTTTTCCAACCTAGAAATCTATGAATCTATGAATCTATGAGGAGGTCCAGGAGCACAGGAGAAGCTGGTGGCCTGCTCACGCTTACAGAGAGAGTCTTTGGCTGAGCTGCTGGGAGGCGCGTGCTACCAGTCACCCATCCGTTCTAACACAGACCCCTCTGAGTGATTTCTGAGAAATCCATAAAGGCAGGCTCAGGTGGTCACATTCTCCATCCGAGACAGAACACCTGTGCCAGTTTCAATACCTGAAGAGTTTTAAATCCACAGTCATGGATTTAAAATACAATATTAGAATCATAGAATCACAGAATGGTTTGGGTTGGAAGGGACCTCAAAGATCATCCAGTTCCAACCCCCCTGCTATGGGCAGGGACACCCTCCACTACACCAGGTTGCCCAAAGCCTCATCCAACCTGGCCTTGAACACTTCCAGGGATGGGACATCCACAACTTCTCTGGGCAACCTGTTCCACTGCCTCACCGATATTCATCTGGTGTAGCACTGTACCATAATGCATATGCACTGAAGTAGAATCTGGGACTTAAAATCAATTATTTGCCTGTAACGTAAAACGAGTCCATTTTCCCAATGAAAATATACGCATAAAGAAAGTAGTAAAGAAGGAGCTCTCACACATGAAGAAGAGATTTTATTTTCTCTGTTTTGTTAAAAAAAAATTGGCAGAGGGTATTCGAATGGCTCGCTGCACAGTTGCTTCAAATAGCTGCAATAAAATACTCATCCACCTTGTTTTCAGAATCAATATGAGGAAGGTTTGGGTTTTCTAGTTTTTTACTGTTTCAACAAAGAGAAGACACCACTGCCGGGACCGCCTCTGCCTATTGCCAGAACGAGAAGCTGAAAACACACTTCACGACAGCATGGCACGAGCAATTTCTATACTAAAGAGACAGCTGTAAAGTCTAACACAAACAGACAAGCATTATGTTTCCCAATATGCAGCTCAGGAGACAGGCTTATTGACCATAAAATGAATTATATAACCCAACATGTATTACGTCATCTGAGACCTTGGTTAGGCCACTACCTTTTTTATATATACATATATTATTTTTTTTTCCCCAGAGAACTGGCAAGTTACATTCTTTATATAACGCTGCTGCAGTGCTAACCTGAAGCATAACAATTGCACTCATTATAGGGTTATTATGAGCTGTGGGGTGAAGAGCTGTCAATAATTTGATTTGCTCCATATAAGGCAAAACATTGTTGTAAAGGGAATCCCAATTATATCTTTTTGAAACAGCAATTACAGTAATAAACAGATTAAGAGTGGCAACCACAGGTTTCCCCCCAGCAAGACATGCAAGCCCGTGTCTCAGCAGGTAGGTGGGACAAGAAGTCATGGTGCTGCAGTCTAAACTGCTGGGTCAGGCCTTAGCGTATGATCCTCCGCATCCTTGAGACAAAGATGGTACAAGGAACTGCAGTGCTTATGGCCAAATAGATCCAATGTTTTCTGCATGAATGAAAAACCTATACACAGTCAATCCCCTTGGTTGTTCAGTCTAGCTTTTCTTTTCTGTTGTTTTCGCTGTCAATTCTCTGCAGCCTATTGAAGACGGTGAAGAGAAATGGCCTTCAGTAGGAATTTATATTCCAATCACACAATCTCCATGACTTCCAGAAAAAGAGCTATTAAACTGGTTCTCCAGTTTTCAGACGTCAGGTCCAACTTTTAGATGTTGCCCTTATGTTGTGATTATGTATCGCCAATGAATTCTTATTTAATATGCTGCAAGATAAAACTGATACCTGTGCAGTAAGGTTCCAAGTATGTTACATCAATTTGATAACGGCAGTACAAGCAGGTAAGTCTCTAACACCTTCCTGTCAATTTATACAGAGGGTTTTTGGCTATCTGTTTTTTTGAAGACCTCTGATCTAAAGGTCTTTTAAAAGCCTCACCTCTTGTGAACTGGGAAAGAGGCTTTTTTTGCTATGAGTTCTTGCAGGAAAACAGCAAAGGTCTTCCTTTCCCAGGATTTCAGTTTAGCCCTTACCATCAACATCCAATTGAGTTGCAAAGTATACATTGAGTTCTGTTCAAAACCCTTACTGGTTTTCATCCTGGGAAGTCACAGAATCACAGAATGTCAGGGATTGGGAGGGACCTCAAAGGAGCATCTAGTCCAATCCCCCTGCCGGAGCAAGACCACCTACATCAGATCACACAAGAACGTGTCCAGGTGGGTTTGGAACATCTCCAGAGAAGGAGACTCCACAACCTCTCCGGGCAGCCTGTTCCAGTGTTCTGTTCCCCTTACTGGGAAGAAGTTCTTCCTCATGTTTAAGCGGAACCTCCTGTGTTCCAGCTTATATCCATTTCCCCTTGTCCTGTCATTGGATACAACTGAGAAGAGCCTGGCTCCATCCTCATGACAGTCACCCTTTCCATATTTATAAACATGAATGAGGTCCCCCCTCAGTCTCCTCTTCTCCAAGCTAAAGAGACCCAGCTCCCTCAGCCTTTCCTCACAAGGGAGATGCTCCACTCCCTTCATCATCTTTGTGGCCCTGCGCTGGACTCTCTCCAGCAGTTCCTTGTCCTTCTTGAACTGAGGGGCCCAGAACTGGACACAATATTCCAGATGTGGCCTCACCAGGGCAGAGTAGAGGGGGAGGAGAACCTCTCTCGACCTACTCACCACACCCCTTCTAATACACCCCAGGATGCCACTGGCCTTCTTGGCCACAAGGGCACATTGCTGGCTCATGGCCATCCTGCTGTCCACCAGCACCCCCAGGTCCCTTTCCCCTGTGCTGCTCCCCAACAGTTCAGTCCCCAACTTGTACTGGTACATGGGGTTGTTCTTACCCAGATGCAAGACTCTACACTTGCCCTTGTTGTATTTCATTAAACTTCTCCCCGCCCACTCTCCAGCCTGCTGACTGCATTTGTGTCCCCAAGCACCAGCAAGGCCATGCTCGCTGCCGGCTGATGGATCAGTACCAGGTCACAGACCTCTGAAATGCTCCCAGCAGCTGCCTGTTTGCCTGCTCCCTCGCTCTCTCGCCTAAAGACCGTGGGCTACTTCATCGCAGCCAGGGCTTGGGGCCCGGGCTGCAGGATCAGACCCCTCTGCTATCTAAAAGAGCAGTTTTGATGTCTAACATTCACACGTAAAGGCCACTGAGGCTGAAATGAAACCTCAGAAGCCACACGGAACGCAGGTAAGTCTGTTTCAGTGTATTATCAGTGGTTTTAATTTTTTAACAAACTAGGAAAAACCAAGAAATTCTGAATTTAAGGCTTCTGCTCCATCCTTATCACCTTCCTGTGTTGAGTCAGTTCGTCTGATGCAGCAAAATACAAACCAAACACGGTAAGACAGCCTTGTTTCACAAGCTCGCTAATATAACGCACTTCCATTCCCTAGCTCCAACCCACGACCCGCCGCCCTGCCGAGCCTCCTCCCCAGCCCGGTCCCTACGGAGCCAGCAGCTCCCACCCTCCCCTTTCAGTCGAGCGACACGGATTTACAGCCAGAGGTAGGAGAAAGGTTGCAAAGAAAGAGGAAATCTCATGACCACAGTGTCCCTCCCCATCCCCGTCACTCTTTCCAGTGCCACCCAGAGCCTCCTCTTTCAGGATCAGCCCCCACCTCCACTGCCCCCCAAGCCCTTTTTCTGGGGCTGGCACAGGCTCTGCTCCCCGCCTGAGATGCTGAGGAGGGACGACCAACAGTTTGGTCCTGCACAACCCACCCCAAACCATAACTCTAAATGTATCTTCCAATTCTACTCACGTATTTATAGGCCCCTCCATAGGGACATATTATTCTTTCAAAAATATTACAGTAAAATGCTGCGAGTGATTGTCATAAAAAAAAATCCATCATAATTTCATTAAAAATTAACAAAAAGAACGCATTAGTGTTGTCCTGCCAACTCTGTGTGTGTGTCTCGTATTATTAAATTGAAAAGGGCAGCAATGGAAAGTCTTTTTAGATTGGTGTTTCCATTCTTTCCTCTTTTGCTTGGTTCAAAAGTCCTGCATAATTAATACTGTAGTACTTAATAAATGCTTAGGAACCTACTACCTCTCTGCTCTTTCCGTTTAATTAGGTGATTGACTTCAGGCGTACTATAAATTATAATGACAATTTAATTACTTTTTTAATGTGCACACTTAAAAGATTTATAAACAGGAGTAGAGTAGTACAGTGCACTGAAAACTAGAAGTACTGGGAACTGGAGAACGGCACAAAATAATCCCATCTAAAGTATCTCTCCAGTGCCTGAGCACCTGCAATGACTGGGAGATGTGGTATCTGTGGTGTCTGCTACAACCATATTTATGGTACAACCATATTTATGGTACAACCATGTGTTTTTTTTATCCAAACACCTGTGCACGCCCCTTTTAACTTTTTCTTCTAGTACTTGCGTATCTCACTCGGCTTCACGGCAGGAACCTAAAGCAGTTCCAGGGAGAGGTGAGGCGATGGACTTCGCCGTCTCTTAGGTAAAGTGTTCGTAAAAAGTGGAAGAACATTTCCCTTCTTTCAAAAAAACTGTAAAAATTCTGCCTCGTTTCATCATAACGCAGTCATTGTTAAAATTTGCAGGGGGTTGAAATTTCCCACGGTATTCCAGCTGCCACGGGCAAATCGTCAAAGACCATGGATCTCACGAACAGACCCTCCCTAGTCAGGAGACAGAAATGCCTGCCTAGAGAGTATTGCACGCCACCAGCACCACACGCAGCAACAGCCAAAGTCAGCTCTTCCGACACTGTTGTTACACCATCTAGGACTCATTGCCCTGTCACTCACAGGAATGTAAATTATAACTAAATTCAGAAAGCTAAAAGAATCGTGTATATAAAAAATCAAATACGAATCAGACTCCGGTTTTCACTTCGAACCAGTTCTTCGAGAAGTACAATTGCTAAACTAAAAATAATCTTTTGAATCATAGAATCATGGAATGGTTTGGGTTGGAAGGGACCTTAAAGATCATCTAGTTCCAACCCCCCTGCCATGGGCAGGGACACCCTCCACTACACCAGGTTGCCCAAAGCCTCATCCAACCTGGCCTTGAACACTTCCAGGGATGGGGCAGCCACAACTTCTCTGGGCAACCTGTTCCAGTGCCTCACCACCCTGAAACTCAAATAGTTTCAGATACTAAGAGAAGAGTTAACCTACCTAGACGTCCAGACACTTCCAACTCCTGGTTGGTCACTGAAAACAAAGAAATCACCACTATTTTCTACAAGTTACTTGTCACTGACATAGAGAGACGACAGCGTTTCTTTTAAATCACACTGTATGCTATATTGGTGAAACTTTCTCATGTAAAAAAGTCATTAAAATTTGGGCTAGAGGAGACGCTTTCCCATCTGGGAGCTGAATCTGGTTTGGTGTGACTATTCCTGTCTGTTAATTTAGCAGTATAAAGTATAACTGTACATTCTTGGCATGCTTACTGGGGATGCTGGCATCTCTGTAACCAGAACTGCTTTCAGAAAGGGAAAACAAAAAAACTCTGGGCAATTCCCAGTGTGCTAGAAAAATGATGGGCAATTCAGTGTTTTAAGCATCATCTATCAACAGCGTTGAATAATCAGAAGGGAAATAAATTCAACTGTATCGCCAAGGCACAGCGCTGTGATAATTGTCTCTGGTTTTCCTTTTTAACACGGGAAAAAAAAAAATCCCAGACATTAGTCTCATTCGCGCCCCGTGAAGCTGAGTGGAAAGCAGAGGGATCCATCAGCTTCCTCGTGTGTCTGTCTACCTCGGCCAGCACAGAGCTGGGCCAGAAAAGGTATAGGTGAAAGAGCAACGAAACTAGTGAAGGGTTTGGAGAACCTGTCCTATGAGGAGCGGCTGAGGGAGCTGGGACTGGTCAGTCTGGAGAAGAGGAGGCTCAGGGGGGACCTTCTCGCTCTCTACAATTACCTGAAAGGGAGTTGTAGGGAGATGGGGGTCGGTCTCTTCTCCCACGTTAGGAATGACAGGACGAGAGGGAATGGCCTCAAGTTACGCCAGGGGAAATTTAGGTCAGATATCAGGAAGAATTTCTTTCCAGAGAGGGTTGTGAAGTATTGGATCAGGCTGCCCAGGGAGGTGGTGGAGTCCCCATCCCTGGAGGTGTTTAAAAACCGTGTGGATTTGGTGTTGAGGAAGATGGTTTAGGGACCCTGACAGTGCAGGGTGAACGGTTGGACTCGATGATCTTGAGGGTCTCTTCCAACCAGATGATTCTATGATTCTAGGTGAAAGAGAAAACAGCGGGAGGCCGAGCGGGGCGATGAATCACAGGGAGCTGCTTTGTCTGCAGCTTCCGTTCCTGGAGGAGCTGCTGAAACAATGGCTCTCCTACGGAGCTGCGTCTCATCTACCTCATCCACAGCCGGTGATGGATGATGGGTCAAGAGGGCAGCAGACTTTGGGTGCACAACCCTTCAATACTTTATCAAAGATGGCAAAGGGCCATGTACTACATTAACACAGCAAATACTTCCTTTTGCTGGAGAGCAGACGAATTCCTTCCTCTCTGCTGGCTAAATCTGAAGCTTTCGGTTCGCGGCTCGGAGTGTGTGCAAGTTCTATACGTGCAAAACACACCCGTCAAAAAAGCTGCGACTTTATTCCTGAGACCGTTCAATTGTAAACATTCTCACCGAAAGGAAAAGTCAGCCCTATCTCTGCTGAAGTCCTGCACAGTCATAAACATGTAATTCCAGGGATTTATGGGGTTTATAGACAATAAAAGAAGGCATGTTTCACTCGTTTTAAAAACTGAAACTCCATAGTAAGAATTGAAAAAATTTGCAAAACTGTGTAACTCATCCGGAGTTTTCATACTGAAAGGGTTTCCTGAAAGAAAAACATACTTATTTGATAGAAGTGAAAAGTTCCATAAAAAATAAAAGTTTTCTCCCTGGTTTAAAGGAAGTAATAATAAAAGTAATAGGCCTTGTGATATAACAAGATGCTCCAATACCAACAGTTTAACAGTATTGCTGTGCTACCCAGTGAATTATAGTTTAACAAGACATACAAGATGAGTCGGAATACCTTCATGCCATCAAACACCTTTACGCAAAATAAAACTGAAGCAACATTTAAAATGTTCTGAAATAAGATAACTTACTGCATAAGACTTGTCAAGGGTTTGTCCCAGGTTAAAGCAGAGGTAAAGTATTTCAGAACCTTCTGCCGTTTCAATGTTCTTCCAACCAGTTTTGTCTCCTGTTTCTCCTTAGCTGCTTCTCTCTCTGCTTATCCCCCTAGGTATCTTTAAAACTCGATCTAACTGCTCTGCATTTGACAATATAAATTAATGCTCTAACAGGACAGAAAGTTGTGGCCTTGTGTTTGGTTTCTCAAGGCAGCAGCAGAAAGGAATCTCCAAACAAACCTCCAAATCAGCTGTGACCATTTCAGCTCCCTTCCCAGCTGACCAGAGCACCAGCAACAGAAGAAGACCACTCAGCTGCCCACCCCCGTGGCCCCAGAAGCCAACGTAACGCTGCAATAATGGAATCATTGATTAATGGCAATGACACCCAATACTGGCTCCTAACTTTCCCATTTTGGAGACGTGGAAGAGTCCATTCACATCGAGGCGCTGAAGCGTTAAGGTGGAAGAAATGGGCGGTTTCCCTCCCAAAGGTCTCACACGATTTTACGCTGCAGCAACGGATTTGCATAATTTCAATCAAACGACGTGTTACAAACCTCGCCACAGATTTTGAACTTCAGAACTGAGCAACATAAACGGTGCGTAAGTTCAGAAAATGGAAGGTCTCGGGGTGGAGGCATCTCGACTTCCTTACAGCCCTGTTGAACAGACTACAAGCAGGCCTGTTGTCTCTCATTCAGCCAAGTGTACATTTCAGATGAAAAAATAAGTTATTTTCATTAATAGCCATAACGTGTACTGTGAAGCTTCTAAAGCAATAAAAGCTTTTGCACAGCCTCTACCACCCAGAAAGCAAACCTGCACATAGGTAACCCGCCCTCTGCGTGTTTTCATTCCTTTTTCAGAGGGTGAAACTAAGATTGGCATCAAACTGCACCGTATTTTTCATGTGTTTTCCATCTGAACTTAGAGGCACTTGAGGAGCCACAGAGATGCTCCAGAGAAGAACACTTTGAATATAACTTTTCTGCTACACCCACCTTCAGCTCGTGCCCCAGCACTCTGCTCCCTTTTATTCATCCAGGTAAGGAGAAGCTGACAGCCGAGGGAGGGAAGAGATCGGGAGCCATATGGAGCCAGAGTCAATTTTCAGTACGTATTTGTGAATAGACACAAAAGAGATAAATGCTGGCATGCATAAATTCATATTTTATCAATATCTATTCTGGTACTTACTGTCAAAGTAATTTATGCAAAAAAAGGCTTTTAAAGACAAACTCTGGTTTAAAGGAAAACCTAAATCCTTAAAGAGACACTTTCCAATCCTGCCTTATTCCTTGCCACAGCAAGATCAGGATCTTGAAGGCATGAAGCAGGAGGCAGAAGCCCACTCACTGAGTTTATCTCCCAAAGCCAAAAGGGAAACCGGTGCAAACAACCCAAGAGAAAGTTTCTCCAGGCCACTGCCCAAAACAAGTCCCCTGGGAGCAGGGCTGCTCGAGTAGGGGTGGGCCACCAGGTCGGTCCACATCCGAGCTGCTCATGCAGAGGGCAAGCGGAGCTGATGGTTTTGCATGCAGTATTTTGTAATGACAGAGGCTATCAAAATGACACGGATTCGCTAGTTTTGCTGCCTGTCGTTGCTGCACCTACCAATGTTCAGTTTCACTTCTCAGACTTATTCAAATTATCCAGCCCTCATGGGTCTGCGAACACGAGCTGCAAGTCTCGGCGCGGAAGGGGATCTATTAAAAGACTGCTGGTGCATCCGACCGTGGCAAAAAGCTAAAAAAAAAAAGTAATGAAACACACAGAACATTTCTGAACTCCAGATTATGTCTGGCCTGGATCCAGTGGACGCATCTGATTTGCACTGACTCCCCTATCACAGATTGTTTTCTCCTCGAACTGCGATCTAAAGCCACTACACATCACGAGCAGGAGGGCAGCGGAGTAAAAGTGTCTGTGAGAGTCACTTATTCCATTAGTCAGAAATCGAAAATTCAAAGAACCACTTCAAAGGCTAACAGAACGCAAAAACTCGTCACTTCCTTCCAGAGGAGGGCAGAGGACCTTATTTGCAAGTATTGATCACAACACGTGCCGTGGCAGAAACTTCTGCACTCTGTTCACGGCTCTTAACAGCTCTGTGTCTGGATTCGGGCAAACGGTTTGAATTTTCTATGTTTTTTCAAAACAGAAACAAAAACACACACCCACCTCACAGAATAGAAGCTTCATCGATGTTTCTAACTCACTCTCAGCTCTTAAGTAGACAGGCCTGCAAAAGTTGGACGTGGACCAATTGGAGAGGGTCCAGAGGAGGGCCACGAAGATGATAAGAGGGCTGGAGCACCTTTCCTATGAGGACAGGCTGAAAGAGTTGGGGCTGTTCAGCCTGGAGAAGAGGAGGCTCCGGGGTGACCTTATAGCGGTCTTCCAGTACCTCAAGGGGGCCTACAAGAAAGATGGGGAGAGGCTGTTCAGGAGGGCCAGTTGTGATAGGACAAGGGGTAATGGTTTTAAAATAGAGGGAGGTAGATTCAGGTTGGATATTAGGAAAAAATTTTTTACCATGAGAGTTGTAGAACACTGGAACAGGTTGCCCAGAGAGGTGGTGGATGCTCCATCCCTGGAGACATTCAAGGCCAGGTTGAAGGAGGCCCTGAGCAACCTGATCTAGTTGGAGATATCCCTGTTCCTTGCAGGGGGGTTGGACTAGATGACCTTTGAAGGTCCCTTCCAGCCCTAACCATTCTATGATTCTATGATTCTAAATGCAGAGTAGAGTACCATTATTTAGATTTGAATTCCTTTAAAAAATTTTAAGCCTGTCTGTTTCTCGAGTTTTTTTTGCTCATAGGAATAATGGTGGATGCAAAACAAAGTGAAGGAAGAAATTCTTCACACTGAGGGTGGGGAGGCACTGGCACAGATTGCCCAGAGAAGTTGTGGCTGCCCCATCCCTGGAAGTGTTCAAGGCCAGGTTGGATGAGGCTTTGGGCAACCTGGTGTAGTGGAGGGTGTCCCTGCCCATGGCAGGGGGGTTGGAACTAGGTGATCTTTAAGGTCCTTTCCAACCCAAACCATTCTGTGATTCTATGAAAATCAGCATCTCTGCCCCCAAGCCAGTCTCAGGCTCCTGCCTCATGCATACGTGTACATACATATTCCTACATCTTCCACAATACATACCACAAGCCTACGAACAGGTCAGCAGGACACCAGCCAAGCAATGCACATCTAAATCTGAATGCAAAACAAACAAACAAAAAAGGTGGATATTTTTAAGATCAAAACTCTCCTCTAAGATCCTCATTTCTTCCCAGTCACACAGTCTGGGCGTGACATGTAAGAAATGGCTTTCTGAGGCACTGCAGTGCCTTCTGAATCCCTGCCATCACCTGAGAAAACCCCAGGAAGTGGTTTGGATGAGAAGTTGGACCCGATTTGCGTAGGTATCAGCTGATGTCAGAGCACACACAGCACAAAGCCCTGACAATACGGACATTGTGAAATCAGGAGTAACCTTCTCTTATCTCCTGCAGTTTGGGAAATCATTTCTAACCCGGTGACTACAGAGCTTAGGAACAAGTCAAACAGTTAATTATTCACTGCACGCTTCATAATTAATCTCCGTTTCAGGCCAAATCTTTGTATGCCCGTAACAACATGAAGATCTCCAGTGAGGGAAACAACAGCATGAGCTTTTGGACCTCCTTCTGCAAAGCAATTCATTTTTCCATAAACAGTTACTATTAAGCAAGGACAAAGCAACAAACCAGCCAGCCATCTGTGTAAACCGATTTAAAAGCATGGTGACCTCATAGAATTTTTCAAACTAACTCTCTCCATTTAACTTCTGCCACCCTGTCCTGCCCCAGCAGAGGCTGGGTTCCAGCAGGTCCTTGGGCGAGCGCAGTGCTTCCCCTTTAGGGAAAGTTGGTACTTTAAAGCTGCAGCGATTTGGAACTTGTGAAAAGAGCATGTCAGTGACAATAACTCAGCAGGCTGAGAGAGTTGGGGCTGTTCAGCCTGGAGAAGAGAAGGCTCCGCGGGGATCTTATTGCAGCCTTCCAGTACCTAAAGGGGCTACAGGAAAGCTGGAGAGGGGCTTTTTACAAGGGCGTGTAGTGACAGGACGAGGGGCAATGGATTTAAACTGAAAGAGGGCAGATTTAGATTGGATAGAAGGAAGAAATTTTTCACTGTGAGGCACTGGCACAGGTTGCCCAGAGAAGCTGTGGATGCCCCATCCCTGGCAGTGTTCAAGGCCAGGTTGGATGAGGCTTTGGGCAACGTGGTGTAGTGGAGGGTGTCCCTGCCCATGGCAGGGGGGTTGGAACTGGATGATCTTTGAGGTCCCTTCCAACCCAAACCATTCTGTGATTCTGTGATTCTATATAGAGAATCAGGACAATCTCACTGGCAGCCCACGCACCCCAGAGGGTGCTGCCACAAAGATCTGCACTACGTTTGCCAGCTGAGCACCCTGGAAGTACGAGGTCAAGTGAGCAGAAAGGTTCAGGCCACCAATGATGACACAATCCCTGCTGAAGGGTGTTCTTTTTTATGACCAAGAGGGAAGACAGCATGAGCACTGGCTGCAAGCACGTTGGAAAGGAAGACGAGCTCGATAGCCTTAGAGCAAGACTCACAAATTCATACATCATAGCGCACCCGAGACGGCCACATGATCCACAGAGCCTTCGGCCTCTTTAGACTTGAATCTCACAAAGCTTCAGGTAAAACATGCAAACCAAAATACCAGGTAGAACACCTACACACAGGTGCAAGTAATAAACACTCAAGGCCATGTCTTGCACCAGGTTACTTGCAGAATCGCCCCTTATTCCATTTACTGAAGTCAGCCAGTGCCACAGGAGAGATGCTGGTGATGCCAGATGATTGGTAGCACAATGAAAGAAAGTGCACAAATTCCTTTACAAAAGCAGGTAAACTACAAATAGCAGTCTACAAACTTCTCGTGAGACCCCACCTGGAATACTGCGTTCAGCTCTGGAGTCCCCAACACAAGAAGGACATGGAGCTGTTGGAGCGGGTCCAGAGGAGGCGACGGAGATGATCCGAGGGCTGGAGCATCTCTGCTATGGAGACAAGCTGGGAGAGTTGGGGCTGTTCAGCCTGGAGAAGAGAAGGCTCCGGGGGGATCTTATTGCAGCCTTCCAGCCATTTAAAGGGTCCTACAGGAAAGCTGGAGAGGGACTTTTTACAAGGGCGTGTAGTTATAGGACAAGGGGCAATGGCTTTAAACTGAAAGAGGGCAGATTTAGATTGAATATAAGAAAGAAATTTTTCACTCTGAGGGTGGTGAGGCACTGGCACAGGTTGCCCAGAGAAGCTGTGGCTGCCCCATCCCTAGAAGTGTTCAAGGCCAGGTTGGATGAGGCTTTGTGCAACCTGGTGTAGTGGAGGGTGTCCCTGCCCACGGCAGGGGGGTTGGAACTAGATGATCTTTGAGGTCCCTTCCAACACCAACCATTCCATGATTCTAAATATCTCAGTAGCAAAGAAGGTAACTGGCAGAAGTGTATATTCTCTTCCCATTTCCAAGCATCAGAACATAACAGTACATTAATTTATTTAAGTGGCGGAAGGAAGCGTTTGCTTCTCCGTTATATAAAGACGGGATTTCTAATCCGTGTCATGCAAACATGGATCACCTTCCACAACACCCAGGCTTGCTACATTGACTTTTTTTCCTCTTTAGCCTGCATTTTCAAACACTCCCTTTCCATAACGCCGGATATTTGTGTGCCTGATAGTGGTGTTTGCTTGAAAACAAGTGCTGCGAGGCGAAGGCAACGTGCCCTTTTGACCCAGTGTGCACCTGTACGAGTGTCTGTGCAGAAATAATCCATCGTACGCACAAAGTGACATTTCTCTAATTGGCATTTGCTGGACGTGGGGGCACCCTCTGCGAACACGGTGGCTTTTTTATTGGCAACCTCTTTAATTATCTCACTCTCTCTACCACAGAATCTCCTTTCTATCATTAGAGAAGAACGAACCGCTCCCCGCCACAGCCACTGTAACAGTATGTATTCCGTATTACGTATCAGGGATTGCTATTAAAGACCAGCCTTAGGAGACAGAGTAGTATTAACTGCCCTGGGGATTCGTTAGAGAAAAGGGAACAATTCCGACCTTTGAGTCCATGTTTCAGTGTCTTTTCGATACGCGTCAGAACAAAAGTTCAAGCTGCGTCCCATTTCACTTTGTCACATCTTCTTGCATGTACAAGTGAGGAAACAAATCCAAGAGAAGACAGGCTGGTGCTGCTTCCCCTTGCCTCCAGTTCTGCTGGGTCGACTGATGCTGGCACACGCAGCGTATTTCTCCGCTTCGTTTTCGTCTTTCCTTGGTCACTGCTTTGAGTTCCTACTCACCCATCTCCAACAGCTATCCTGTTGGCTGCCACATGACGTAAAAACTCAAAAATGGCTTAGAAAACACTTAAATCTGCACTATCTTGGCAAGCAGTTAATCCTGGAGGCAAAGGCTACTTACACAGCGGAGCCCCCGCGTTTCCTAGCCCGCCGTGGAGATGCTGTGCCCCATCTCGTGAGGCTGGAAGGAATGCAGAATGCTCTGTAACATACCTCTGACTTTCTGTTTCTACTATATAAGCATCTTGTTATCAATTTTTATAGGGAGGGAAAATGGGAAAGGAAATTCCTGGAAGAGATTACAATTGTCAAACAAGCTTTTGATATCTTTTAAACAGCTGAAGCATTAATTTTTTGGCGGCGCTGTCAAAAGTCTATGAGGGCTTCCTGGCTGCAGTGGAAGAAATAGTACATTTAGTTCAACTACAAGCTGTACTTTTTAAAAAATCCATATGAAAACAGACTCATTATTCATTTTTCTGTTAATATGTTTTTGCCCTGCAGTTTCAATAATATTTTTTGTAGGACCTTGCAGTCTCAAGAAAGAACTGCAACTTAGAGCTAACTCTTTAATAAACTCTTGTTTATATTATAGTCAAACCAGAACAAACAAAATAAAGCTATAAATGACATTTTTATAGGAAGTCAAGAAAAAGATTCATGTGTCTGAATATTTTAGCTACAGTATGGCAGGCATGATTATTATTTCCTGTAAAGCCAAAGTGTAGCTTTAAAGAACTGGAAGAAGGCTACCCTGGGAATAGAGCATGGATATGACTTGGGCCTCTAAAGAGTAGCTAGATACAATTTTAATGCAAAATTCCCATCAAGTATTCTGGGAATTTTACAATGGAGCCATGGCAAGATTTGGCCATGGAAAATCTGTTTGGAGTCTTCAGAACACCACTATGTTGGATTTCTGCAAATGCCTCTGTGGCAAAATCTCTAAAAGCCTTCAGGAAGAAGGTTTGCAGTGAGACAGGCAAGAAAATGACCTTTTTTTAAAAGAGATCATAGAATCCGAGAAATTAGATCAAAAAGGAAATGGCCAGTCTATCAGATTATCTCGTACCCAAAAAAAAGTCTATGTAGTGTATTTTACAGTGTTTTGTCCAGGTCACTTTTGAGTCACTCAAACTCATCAGGTCTTCTGGTTTCCATCAGGAGAACAGACCTTCACCATAATAATTTTTTTCCTGGTAGTTAACCTAATACTGCTTTTGCTCTTTTGCACCATTTTACTCCTTTGTACCTCTTTGAGACCACCATTCCTTTCTAGGTGATCTTGGCCTTGATGCTTTTACCACTGTGACATCTAATCTAAGAGCAATCACGGTAGAAAACGCTAAACTAAAAAGAGCAACTGATTTTCTGATTTTCAGCCTTGCTCCCTCTGTAACCAGCAGCAAGGTTCCAGTGAAACTGAACTCCTGGTCAAGAGTCAAGAGCATGAACAAGATGCACGCGCATTGAAAGACAGGCTGTATGTCTTTTGGAGGACGGAGATCTTCTAGTACAGCAATCCTAAAAGTTCCTATTCTCTTTACTCAATGTGATGCTCCAAGATTTGGTTACACTAAAAAAATGTGGTTACTATTACTTCTCTTTGCACCTTAGCGAAAGAGGGTTTGAAGAATTTTGTGTCTCCTAGTTGCCATAACCCCATTTCTTTCTCACTCCCAAAGTACAGACTTCCAGATTAGGATTTCTGGCTGGCCTTTGTATATGGAAATGGAATACCTTGGAGGGGGGGAAGGAGTTTCACACTGCAGATTGATAACCTACCTCCCAAGACAGGGACAGCAGATGTCAGGACTTTACGGACTAACTTTGTATCTCCTCTGTCCCTGAACAAAGACCGTCACTGCAGCGTGCAGAGCAATCCCATTTCAGAAACGTGCATTCACTTCACTGCCTAGAAGTATAAATAGATGTACAAGAAGGAAAGCTGCAGAGAGTCCACCCTTCAGCACGTTGGAATGAGTTTGGGAAAACAGAATGACTACCTGATAAGGAATTTCACTTTTTTACCTTAGTCGCAATTATTTCTAGCCAGCAGGGTAGCAATCGGCAATTGAAAGAAAAAGAAAGGCTGGATGAGTTTCTGGAAAACTCCTCAACGCTAAAGGCCTGTCTGCAAAGGGACAAAGTAATGGCATGAAACTACAGACACTTGGCCAACTCCTCAGCAATCTTGAATTAGTGCCTTGTACTGCACTCATGTTATTAGCTGTCGCAGTATCGTGTACATACTTCACGACAGTGATATTTCTGAAGTACCACTGTACTGTCAGGTGTCCTGACATTATCAAGGCTCCTGGGGATGTCAGCCTGTGGCATTTCTTTCTCACCTCATTTACACCAAGTTTCCCAGCCAATCCAAACACTCTGTGAAAAGCCAGGATCTGCTTCACAAAGATTTTAACCCGGGTTGGAAGGGAGCTTCTTCCCTCGTTTGCTGTTTGCTTGGGGTATGGCACCTCTTTACCCAGGACAACCCCGTCCCTTACCCACTCCTATCTCAGGACGCACGTACCGCTCCGCATCGGAAAGCAGGCGGCTGGTAGGGAGTGCTCGTGGCTGCGAGCAGATGGGCAGGGACTCTGCACTGAGTCAACACCACTTGTTGAGCTGTTTGAGGTCCTGCAGGAAAAAATGCTCACTTTGTGGCACTGAATCATAGAATCATAGAATCATAGAATCATAGAATCATAGAATGGTTGGGGTTGGAAGGGACCTCAAAGATCATCCAGTTCCAACCCCCCTGCCATGGGCAGGGACACCCTCCACTACACCACGTTGCCCAAAGCCTCATCTAACCTGGCCTTGAACACTTCCAGGGATGGGGCAGCCACAGCTTCTCTGGGCAACCTGTGCCAGTGCCTCACCACCCTCACAGTGAAAAATTTCTTCCTTATATCCAATCTAAATCTCCCCTCTTTCAGTTTAAAGCCATTGCCCCTTGTCCTATCACTACAAGCCCTTGGAAAAAGCCCCTCTCCAGCTTTCCTGTAGCCCCTTTAGGTACTGGAAGGCTGCAATAAGATCCCCCCGGAGCCTTCTCTTCTCCAGGCTGAACAGCCCCAACTCTCTCAGCCTGTCTCCATAGCAGAGGTGCTCCAGCCCTCGGATCATCTTCGTGGCCTCCTCTGGACCCGCTCCAGCAGCTCCATGTCCTTCTTGTGCTGGGGACTCCAGAGCTGAACACAGTATTCCAGGTGGGTTCTCACGAGAGCAGAGCAGAGGGGCAGAAGAGCAGAGTAGAGGGGCAGAGAGAAATACTGCTAAGAGCAAGAGTCCCTGCAGGAATTACTGTGCTGCATATATACAGGAAACAAAACAGAAGACGCAGAAAAGACTTTGCTAGTTTGCAGGAGTTGCTGCCAGGCTATTGACAAAAAGGAGGTACCTTCTTGTTTGCCACAGTACACAGGCTTCATCTGCAAGATCCTCCTTCTCTCTTCTTCCCCACATGCAAACAAATGGGTGGATTCCTTTCAAACTGACTCGATGCCAGGGTAACACTTACAAATCTATTAACTTACTGACAGCCTGGTCCTGGATCTCCAACAGTCTTATAAAAGTTGCAGGAAGGACTGAGCTGATGAGTGAAGGTTTCAGGACCAGAGCGTGCAGGAAGAGCTGAAGTGCTGTCTGCCTCCATTCATTCACATTATTGTACACAATAACATCAAAAAGATGGAAGGCTCTTCATTTATCTTATCAATTGGATTAAAAACATGAAATACCACAAAAACGAAATACCAATACCTTTTTTCACTTTTCCAACTTTTCTTTACGCTGTATTTTCCTTACGCTATTTCAACACATTGCTTTTCTTCCTCTTCGCTCTTTATTACTCCACTTAATACAAACACCAACAACGTTTATGAGTAGCTCCTTATTTTTCCCTACTGCAAAATAATGTCGAAATGAGGTGATGGCTAACCCATATTTCCTCCACGACACCTGAAGAAACAAAACTCAAAACAAACCAACGAAACTATCCAAGCCCTTCCTCACACAAGCCGACTAAAGTTGGAGTTTCCTAGTATCTAGGAACTGTTTTAACAATTTCAGTGGGACTTTACAGAAACACAAAGATCACCTCCAGAGGTCAAGCATCTACAACTGCAATAAGATGACGTCGAGCTAACACAACCAAGCGACACCACATGCCCTGAAGTAGTGAAATCACTACTTTGCCTCGTATTTCAGAATCCTTTTACAATGTGTAGCCGGCTTGTAGTAGAGACATAGCTCCACTTGCATGAATGATTTCATGAATGACTGAGCAGCACCGCCTGCTCCATACTCTTCAGGAAAAACAGTGCTGCCAGAAGGGAGGGCCATGGGCAAGGTGAGCTTACCAGTCCAGGGCACTTCTTTATTCTCAAGAGTATTTAAACACTGAGAGTACTTTATTGAAACAATACAAAACTATAAAAACACCAATTCATAGAATCATAGAATGGTAAGAGTTGGAAGGGACCTCAAAGATCATCCAGTTCCAACCCCCCTGCCATGGGCAGGGACACCCTCCACTACACCAGGTTGCTCAAAGTCTCATCCAACCTGGCCTTGAACACTTCCAGGGATGGGGCAGCCACAGCTTCTCTGGGCAACCTGTGCCAGTGCCTCACCACCCTCAGAGGGAAGAATTTCATCCTCAGATCTAATCTAAATCTCCCCTCTTTCAGTTTAAATCTGTTGCCCCCTGTCCTGTCACTACACGCCCTTGTAAAAAGCCCCTCTCCAGCTTTCCTGTAGCCCCTTTAGGTACTGGGAGGCTGCAATAACCCTCAACAAATACCCGACACCACAGCAGCTGTACAGAGTGCGCAGTCATAGATTTAACAGGGAGGAGAGAAATGAACTGTATTCAATCTTTTACTTTGGCTGACACCTTAAAAAAATTTCAAAATCAAGCCCCTGATATTCCCGTGTCAGATTCATTTTCTGTTTTCGCCTCCCAAGAATGGTGATTACAACCCTGCGCCCACTGGGAACCAGTTGCACACCAACACGCCTCCGTGGGGGAAGGAGAAGTTTGCCAACAAAGTTAGTAGAAGATGCAGCAGCGGATGCTTTCACTTCCAGTCAACGTGCAGTATCCCTTGCTCACGACACCAAATATTTTAACCACCAAAACGAAATATCTGGTTAGCCGTTGCCCAGGGCAACTGACAATATTTTAAAGGTGGCCATTGACTAGGCGAAGGCTCTTCTGCAAAAACAAGCCTTTAGCCATCGTGGTCGTCATTCCATGATTCAAGCCGGGCAAGCAGGACTCGGTGCCTGGACTCAGTCACTGAGGCCAACAGGGCGCAGGCATACGGATCCAGGCATCTTCCTGGTGGGAGTCCACTGCAGGGCCAGCACCTACAGGAGTTTATCCCCAGCATGACACCTCTGCCACAGCACAGAGGGAGCTACCTACACTGCCACACGTCAGCTTGGACTTCATCCCTCTGCCTCGCAGGCAGCCCCAGTGCCAAGCATCGGGAATCGGCAGGTGACTTTCTCATGCTTCTTCCTAGCAAACAGCAACCCTCTCTGAAACGTTCTGAAGGCCTGCAGAGTCTTTCTGGAAACTTGGTGATGCTGAGCTTTCACGTAAATGTTGCAAACAAAACCTACCCTAAAATACTGTCACTACCCTAAAAATACAATCCCCTTAAAAACGGCGGGAAAGGAGGTCATTATTAGTCAGAAGATGTTAACGGGCATAATCATAGAATCATAGAATCATCTGGTTGGAAGAGACCCTCAAGATCATCGAGTCCAACCGTTCACCCTGCACTGTCAGGGTCCCTAAACCATCTTCCTCAACACCAAATCCACATGGTTTTTAAACACCTCCAGGGATGGGGACTCCACCACCTCCCTGGGCAGCCTGTTCCAATACTTCACAACCCTCTCTGGAAAGAAATTCTTCCTGATATCCAACCTAAATTTCCCCTGGTGCAACTTGAGGCCATTCCCTCTCGTCCTGTCATTCCTAACGTGGGAGAAGAGACTGACCCCCATCTCCCTACAACTCCCTTTCAGGTAACTGTAGAGAGCGAGAAGGTCCCCCCTGAGCCTCCTCTTCTCCAGACTGACCAGTCCCAGCTCCCTCAGCTGCTCCTCACAGGACAAGTTCTCCAAACCCTTCACTAGTTTTGTTGCTCTTCTCTGAACCCGCTCCAGCACCTCAACGTCCTTCTTGAAGTGAGGGGCCCAAAACTGGACCCAGTACTCCAGGTGTGGCCTCACCAGTGCTGAGTACGGGGGGACAATCACTTCCCTGCTCCTGCTGGCCACACTGTTTCTGATACATGCCAGGATTCCGTTGGCTATATGGGCATAACGATTCCTAGAAAGCTGTGGCAAATAATACCTATAGCAACATCAACTAGTTAGCAACGTTTTACATTTTCTAAGCACAGTACCCCAGGAAAATTCATGGAATTTTAATGCGAATGACTCAAGATTCATGAAGATTTTTGTGCTTAACCTTTTACGGATTTTGAATTACATAACCAGTTTGTCATGAATCACAGTCTTATCGAAGTGACTGCAAAATAAATATGACACAGAAACAAAGGAAGAGTACACTCATAAATCACGGCTCAATGAAAACCTTTTCATTCCTTCCTCTCCCTCGATCTCCCAAGCCTCTTTTTAATTGCCGCTTCTCTTCCTACTACTCCTGCCGAATGCGATTCCCAACCAGCACTCGACTAGCCGGAGAGAGGATGAGGAAACCTGCTTCAGACCCAGCGCGTGTGTTGGACCAGGCACCCATCTGCCGGGAACGGGAAGGTGTACGCAACCTGCATCCCTCAGAGGGAGAGCATCCACGCCACGACAGCCCGCGCCGTGCTTCCGATGCTTCCGAAGGCGGCTTCATGCCAGCACTGTGTCACCGACCGCACAGAGGTGGGTCCCCGGCTCCCGCGGGAAGCCTGGTTTCATTCATTAACTGCGACCTCGGGGCTAGGACACGCGGGGGAGGAGACACACAGGCAAGTTAAAAACGAAGCTCCGATCTCCTTCTGAAAGTTTTCAACTCTCAAAATCCTGCGGAAAAGCCCGTTCTGCTGTCAGCTGAGTGAAAAACAACAGCAGGCGCTCAAATAAGACCCGGGTGAGAGTCTGCAGGCGCAGCCCGTGGGGAGGGCCACCTGCCAACAGGAAGAAGTGGTGAGGAGGAATTTGGATCCAGCTGCTGTCCTCCCTCGGCCAAACAATGCCGCACGATAAACAGCATTAAGGACTTTTTTAATCATCAATCACACCGAGAGCATCCCTGTCTGTCATTTTTACTCCCTGGTTGCCCGGAGGAGGGCTTGAGAGACTTCAGAGCTCGAGTTCGCAGAGAGCTGATCTCTGATTTCCTATCCCAGCTGTATCAGAGGGACTGAGCCCGGGAGAGATGGGAAGAACAGGAGGGAAAGGAGAAAAAATGACAAAGTGCCCCACCGTAGGGCTGACTCAAGCTGCTAAATTCATCACAGGTAACACTCACAAAAATCTCGTAGCCCCATTTCACATGTCAGCTTCTGACAGAAAGGCAGAGTTGAAGGAGAAAGAGGGGATAACTCAGCCTCTGCAGTCCTTATTTTCAGAATATGAAGTGTTGAACACTGGGAAATGAACTGCAACCGCATGCTCAGTGGGTCACTGTGGCAGGTGCAACTTCACCTTAAAACCGCGTCGCCTACCGCACCTTCGGATTTAGCCCGGACAGCACCTGGGTTAAACACTCCGATAAATCCCTTCGCTGCTCACAGGCAGTAACAAAAAGGGTTAAGAAAACAACCAGGCTGCAGCTGAAATTCCACAGCACTTCCCTCCGCAGAGCTGCAAACGCTCAGTCTCCCTGGGATAAGACAGCCCGACGCACACCGAAACGCCACCGCCGCCGGTGGACACGTACGGCTGGAGAGCTCGGGAGACTTGGTCAGAGCATCACCGTCGCTCAGCGGTCCTCCGGCACGGCCGCTGCCCCGGCATCCGGGGCAGGGTACCTTCCGGCTACGCGTCGGAGCAGGATCCGCTGCCTCGCAGCCAAGGAACCCCCCTCTCCTTCCTCCCCGCCTCGGCCCCCGGCGAACACCCAGTATCTGGGTACTACCTGCGTTCATCATCAGAGCCATCCCGTGTCTTCAGTCATTCAAGGAATTTAACAGCCGGGAAATTCCTGTTGTCCATTATTTGAGGTCACAGATAAAAGCTGAACAGCAGCCGTGACTCCCATCAATCATAAGTCACTCACTGATGGAGTGTATGGTAGGAGACCTACTGATGTAAGCTAGTCACCAGAGAAAATACCCACTGATGACGCATATCCAGGCACAAAAATAGTTACAGGGCCCCCAAAGGGATTATTCAACAGCCTACATTTAGATATTCTTACAAGAGCCCCGCAGTCAATTTGCTGCTATTAGATGGCTGGGGCACGCTGAAGTTTAAGTTTCCTCAGCAGACATAACCACAAATAGCTGGTTTAAATAAGCTACTGCAATTACAAGCTGTTTTGTAAATTTTAACACTGCGTTACAGGGATTAAGTCTAAACAGAACCACTGGCTATAAAACGCTGTATAGCCACTGGCTGTACAGCCTTTGCTCTTACTATCGACCCATTCCGTCCACGTATTAGCCAGCAACGCAAAGAAAATTTAAAATGAAATCACAAATGCTCAAACTAAGTCCCTTGTGCTACCCAAGAGCAATGTTTGTTCTAAAAAAAATATCGTATGTGAAGTGGGGTGGGTTTTTTTGGTGACACCTCAACGCTATCTGGATCAACTTCTTCGTAAAATACGTCCGGCTTGATTTTTACCTCTCTTTGGCGTTTGCCTCCCTACTATTCAAAAAAAGACTTGAAGAGTTAATCTTTCTTGTACAAATCAAAACCACGGAAAGGTAATGCAAAACCACGTACCATGCACCTGCTTTGAGCAGGGGCTAGAAAGATGACCACCAGAGATCACTCCTAACCTAAATTACTCTATGATTCTGTGCAACTGGATTTTTTTTACTGCATTAATATCGAGTTAAAAACGTAATCCTCTAAATTAACCAATCAACTGGTAATCCCACAATACTCCTGACCCCTTCAACAGTTTCGGGATCCTTCACATGCCCTCACAGCAACCAAACTTACTAGGATATAGCTGAGCCTACTAACACTGCCGACGGCGAAACACTGACCGTGCATTTCTGGCTACATTAAAATCTTATTTTATATTAATCTTAAAATCTTAATCTGTATTAAAATCTAGTTTTTTTAATTAACTTATTTTAACATCCAAGCCCCCCCTTTTCAGAAGCAATTTTGGTGCTTAGGAGTCTAAAAGTTAATGACTTGCTATTGCATATTTAAAATCTAAACATAGGAAAGTATTTTATGACTTCAATGCCTACTTCATCGACATACTTCTGGAAGGCATTACCTAGCCAAACAAACACTCCAGGATTTACAGTGTTTACCTTGTAAAGAAGGAGAAAGAAACGTCCCAGGCTACAAACTTCAACCTCACTTTCTTCATCTGCGATAACGTTATTAAAAATAACACCGAAAATGATTTTTATCACTACTGTTTCGCAAAGCCCTCATGTTTCTCTCCTGCATATATACGCTGGCAGATCCACATGGCCTAATTTAACAGACATAAGAAGAAATATTCGTTGGTGCCCTCTAGCTGATTATCCTAACCAATTTGCTGCAGACACCTCATAGCAGTCTCTCTTTTCTCCTCCCGTCATTCCTGGGTCTTTCGCTGGTGCCCACTCAACGCAACGCGCTGGAACAAAACAATTCGCTCCCTTCAGAAGATGTGGGAGCCAAAACATTCAAATCCCCTAGGGCTCTCAATTGTAGGAGCTCTTACCATCACACAAGCGTCATGAAAACTGGGAGAGGTATGAATGTGTATGACACCACGTCACCGAGAACCTGTGAAGTACGACCTAAAAATACTTCGTATCAAGTTTGCAAATGCCATGGGAAAACAACTCGCACCGTTCCACATGAAACGCACGAAGCCCCTCACCTGTTCAGCAGTGCTATAACCCCCCACTTCCTCAGGAGCCTTTAAACAGCTTATAAGCCACGCACGATGTTTTGCCACATGTTCCGGAATTGATGCAACGTCAGTCAGTGCTGGATCAGGCAGTGTCACAACTCACAGCCCGGGACCTCCCTTGTGCCATTGTGGGAGCCTGAGCTTCTTTCGCTCTCGTGAGACCCCACCTGGAATACTGTGTTCAGCTCTGGAGTCCCCAGCACAAGAAGGACATGGAGCTGCTGGAGCGGGGCCAGAGGAGGCCACAAAGATGATCCGAGGGCTGGAGCACCTCTGCTATGGAGACAGGCTGAGAGAGTTGGGGCTGTTCAGCCTGGAGAAGAGAAGGCTCCGGGGGGATCTTATTGCAGCCTTCCAGTACCTAAAGGGGGCCTACAGGAAAGCTGGAGAGGGGCTTTTTCCAAGGGCGTGTAGTGATAGGACAAGGGGCAATGGCTTTAAACTGAAAGAGGGGAGATTTAGATTGGATAGAAGGAAGAAATTTTTCACTGTGAGGGTGGTGAGGCACTGGCACAGGTTGCCCAGAGAAGTTGTAGATGCCCCATCTCTGGAAGTGTTCAAGGCCAGGTTGGATGAGGCTTTGGGCAACCTGGTGTAGTGGAGGGTGTCCCTGCCCATGGCAGGGGGGATGGAACTGGATGATCTTTGAGGTCCCTTCCAACCTAAACCATTCCATGATTCTATGATTCTATGATCTGTCGAAGGGACGCACTCCCCGTTCCACCTGCCGTGCTCCCCTCCCCTTCTCTCCCCTCGCCCTCCAGCCCCTCTCCGCAGATGCCGCATGGGACAGGACGGAGGCACATGGCCCCATCAGCCCACCGCTGCACGGCGGGGTGGGGACGTGCCTGGAGTGCCGCTGCACCTTCAAAGCGGCAAGACAGGGATGCCAACGCACACCCCGGACACCACCTCCAGTGTGACAGGTGGGGCAAAGCAAACGGTGTCCAAATCCTGAAAGGGAGATCCGCCAGTTGGAGGGAAATCCCTGCCGTGGCCGGAGCTGGCTGTCCCCATGCATTTAGTTAAAGCCACACAGATGTCTGTAGCACCACATCAATCGTTATCAACATAAATGTGAAGGGAGTGGAGCATCTCCCTAATGAGGAAAGGCTGAGGGAGCTGGGTCTCTTGAGCTTGGAGAAGAGGAGACTGAGGGGGGACCTCATTCATGTTTATAAATATGGAAAGGGTGATTGTCATGAGGATGGAGCCAGGCTCTTCTCAGTGGCATCCAATGACAGGACAAGGGGAAATGGATCTAAGCTGGAACACAGGAGGTTCCGCTTAAACACGAGGAAGAACTTCTTCCCAGTAAGGGGAACAGAACACTGGAACAGGCTGCCCAGAGAGGTTGTGGAGTCTCCTTCTCTGGAGATGTTCCAAACCCGCCTGGACGCATTCTTGTGTGATCTGATCTAGGTGGTCCTGCTCCGGCAGGGGGATTGGACTAGATGATCCTTTGAGGTCCCTCCCAATCCCTGACATTCTGGGATTCTGTGTAAACGTAGAAGGGAGACCAGGATCTGAAGCTCAACATAAGTACTGTGAGACGGACTAATTTTTAGGGCTGTGTTCGTAATTCTCAAAAGGTCTGTTTATACCTCGATTGGGAAGAAGAAAGCTCCCTTATTTCTGTGCCCGAACAGCAGCCGTAAGGCAGTAATGGCTCAAACGTTTGGGAAGCACCAGGCTGCTCCTGCCACATCCAGCTGTGCTTGGAAAGTTAACTTCCCACATGCCATTTGCCCGTTGAAACACAGGACAGGTTAATCACAGCAGCCAGGCAGTTTGGAAGGGTCCTGGGGCTCCGTTTCTCTAGCACCTTATTACAGCATCACAGCCAACGGTACTTTCACACGCTCCCCCCGGGAAAAGGACACCACAGACTCCATCAATACTCATTAAGGGGATGCAATCCAAATCTCTATGTCATTGAAAGACCAAGGGGTTGCTCGAACAAGGAACACTCAAAACCCTTTGTTCACATAAAACAGGCATTTTACTCCATGTGGAAAGTGAAATTTTTTGCATAGTTCACTTCTCTCTTTTTTTTTAAAAAAAAAAAAACAAAACAAGGAACAGCTGTCGGTTCTGTCAGTTCTCATGCAGGAGACTTAGCACAAGGCTGGTTTGTGCAACTACTTATGGAAGCCAACAGGCTTTTCAAAAGCCTGTTTTCTTGAAACCTAAAGGAACTCCAAACCCTTGTACGGAACAGGTACGGATGTGGGAATGTGACAGACGGGGAGTGAAGGTGGTATCTAAGGGGTAGAAGGAGATGTGGGAAAATAAGGATGTGGCAGGAGTAGCTTTTACTGTTCCCAGTAGCAAAAATGTACTGCTTTTCAATGGAGAGAAAAAATAATGAAAACAGGTAAAGAACAGAACAGGAATCATGATGGTAACTCAGTGTACCCATCTAAATAAGTATAAAAGAGTGCAGAGAAGTCCTGTTGTAACAAAGCTTCGTGATGGTTTTAAAAATGCCATATTTGAAGTACGAAGCTGAGTAATTATCTTACTGACCCATGAGTATCTAATCGGGAATATACATTAATGTGGTGTAGGAATATTGTTTAGGAAAAGTAAAGAAACTATTAGCTTTCCAAGCAGACAGCAAAAGAACGCCTCAAATGAGCAAATTATTTTTTTAAAAGTTTCTGCAAGTTTTGAAACAAGGGGCAATACTGGAAAAGATGTTTGGCTCACTGAGGATGGAATAGTATGGAGCATTTAGTCACTGTGTCACACAACATCAGATAAACCAGGACACTGATGTCAGAAACGTAAAAATAGGCATGCTATTCTCATTCTGCCTGCACATCAATCTCTTAGGGCTTTCCTCCCAATGCTAGTGTTGGCAAAACAGGTAATATTGATTATAATTGAAAAGCAAAATATTACAGAAATAGAAGCTTCTGAGACAACATAATGGTTTTTCTCCATTTCCAAGCAGGAATCTGATACTTTCCTTTGCATGCAAGAAAGACGAGAAGAAATCTAAGACGAGGAACAATGGATGGTGGTGGTGGGAGTTGTGCTTATTTTAGATATTTAACATGAAAACCAAAGTTTGTATTTTGGAAATAGTATACTTAAATTTCAATTATCTCTACCTATTATACAGTCTAAACTGGTTACATTTGGTAGCATAGTTAGCAGTAGATTACAGGAGTTTATGCTGAAGTTTTGAATAAAATCAAACCATGAAACCCAGGAAAGCTATTGCCTGAGCACCTGGCACCAGGTTTTGCTGAAGGGAGAAACCAGCATTTGATAGCAACTGCCTCTTCTGCAGCTGCAGCAAGAGCATCTGAGGGTTCATTCCACTGTATTCAGGTCAGGTCTATGAAATAACTAGCTCGTTTCAAGTTGAGGAACTGTAAGTTGAGGAAAGCATACTTTCCTATTCCGAGATATTAATTAAAAATAATTTTGACATCTATTCTTTACCCAAATTCTTGAAAAGTATTTTTAGAGTATGGTGATGAAAAATACTAGTAGCCTCAGCAGTCTGTTCACATCCTATACATGCCACTTGATTTTACAGGACCAAATAAAGTTAACCATTGAAACATAGAATCATAGAATCAGAGAATGGTTTGGGTTGGAAGGGACCTCAAAGATCATCCAGTTCCAGCCCCCCTGCCATGGGCAGGGACACCCTCCACTACACCAGGTTGCCCAAAGCCTCATCCAGCCTGGCCTTGAACACTTCCAGGGATGGGGCATCCACAGCTTCTCTGGGAAACCTGTGCCAGTGCCTCACCACCCTCACAGTGAAAAACTTCTTCCTTATATCCAATCTAAATCTGCCCTCTTTCAGTTTGAATCCATACCCATATGACAGGTTCAGTCTATGTATTATTCTCTAGTGACTGCATTGGTGGATAACAGAAGAGCCACTGATGTAATTCTGTTAAGGTCTCTGACACAGTCCCACACAACATCCCTGTCTCCCTACATTGAAGAGATACGGATTTTATGGATGGACTACTGGATGGATAAGGAATTCGCTGGATGGCCATATCCAAAGAGTTGCAGTCAATGGCTCAATGTCTAAATGGAGATCAGCATCAAGTGGTGTCCCTCAGGGGTCCATATTAGTACCAATACTGTTCAATGTATTTATTAATGACAGAGACAGTGGGACTGAGTGCATCCTCAGCAAGTTTGCAGATGACACCAAGCTGAGTGGTGCAGTTGATACACTGGAGGGAAGGGATGCCATCCATAGAGACCTTGACAGGCTTGAGAAGTGAGCCAACATGAACTGCACGAAATTCAACACGGCCAAGTGCAAAGTCCTGCACATGGGTTGGGGCAATGACCAGTATCGGTACAAGTTGGAGGATGAATGGACTCGGAGCAGCTCTGCAGAGAAGGACTTGGGGATATTAGTAGATGAAATATTGGACATGAGCCAGCAATGTGCGCTGGCAGCCCAGAGAGCCAACCATGTCCTGGGCTGCATCCAAAGCAGCGTGGTCAGCAGGTCGAGGGAGGGGATTCTGCCCCTCTGCTCTGCTCTCGTGAGACCCCACCTGGAATACTGCGTTCAGCTCTGGGGTCCTCAGTACAGGAAAGACATGGACCTGTTGGAGCGGGTCTGGAGGAGGGCCATGAAAATGACCTGGCTGGAACACCTCTCCTATGATGAACTGCTGAGAGTTGGGGCTGTTCAGCCTGGGGAAGAGAAGGCTCCAGGGAAGACCTTATGGCAGCCTTCCAGTACTTAAAGGGGGTCTAGAAGGAAGATAGAGAGGCATTTTTCTACCAAGATCTGTAGTGATAGGACAAGGGGCAACGGTTTTGAACTGAAAGAGGGCAGATTTAGATTGGATATTAGGAAGAAATTTTTTATAATGAGGGTGCTGAAACACTGGAACAGGTTGCCCAGAGAAGCTGTGGATAGCCCATCCCTGGAGTGTTCAAGATCAGGTCAGATGGGGCTTTGAGCAATCTGATGTAGTTAAAGACATTCCTGCCCATGGCAGCAGGGGTTGGACTAGATGATCTTTAAAAGACCATCCAGCCTAAACCATTCTGTGATTCTACGTGATTCTAGTGCACAGTAACTAGAATCATACCTCGGAGCTACTGTAAAGCCTTTTATTTCTTTGCAAAAAATAAAAACAATGACTGCAAACAAACTGTTATGAAATCATGCTCATTTCAGTCTGAAGCTGATTGCAAATCTGCACAAATAATCTTTGATTGTTCACAGGTGCTGCCAATAAAAACCCAATTCTGAATGTACATCCATTTCTAACTCCACTTGGAAAGGGAACCACTGAGAGTGACCTGGGGTCACCAAAAGTGGGGAGTGGGAAAAGGCAGCACAGGAAACACTGCTGTCCTCTCCATCGTTTTCTCAGTATCCATTCCTGATCCCCACGATAATATAACATCATACTCAAGTGTGAATGACCTCACACATACAAGACATGATCTGCACACTGAGGACGCAGTTTCATGCTCCGGCGAGGGCGGTCCAACGGCGAGCTGCCACCCAAGAGGAGGAAATGCCACTTTGCTTCTTCCTCCCCCACGGCAGCTGTGTGCTCCTGCCAGCTCTAGAGTTTGCCTGTGCCCATGGGGAGCCGATCCGAGGTGTTAACCATCAGAAACCCCCATCGGTCCAACAGCTTGCTGCCCATCCAGCTGCCCAAACCAGCCCAGCGTGGGCTCAGGCAGGCAGCCATGCAGGATGGGGAGCCAGAGCAGTCACTCTGGGATGTGAAACCCCAGCCAGGACAGTGGGAAACCCTTCCTCAAACACCAGCCGCCCTGGCGCTCCGAGTTTCGGCAGTGCTGGATGGAGAGCTCAGCTTGCGGAGAGAAAAGCCAACCTCTCAAAGTCAAAGAGTCTTTCAGATGTTGCTGCCAACAGCTTCAGCGAGGACCCGTCAGGAGATCAGCAGGACCGTGGAGGAAGCAAGGACACGGGGAGGAGAGGGGAAGGTCCAAAGCAGCCCCTGCAAAGGACAGAGCCCCACCTCGGCTGCTGGCAGCCCGCCTGCTGGTCCCCTCCACCAGCATCCACCGAAAGGGCAACTTGCCCTTGGAAGGTGAATTCAGCTCTGTGTTGATTTGCTTATTACACTTGTCTGAAACCAAATACGTCCAATGTTTCACAACTGTCCATTTCTGATATTTTTCAAAACATTTCTCCTTTTTTTTCCTTCCTGTCAAACTATGCAGCTTAAATCCACGAGTGGTTTCCTCTAAAAGAGGTGGCTTCTTTTCCTCCTGCAAGATTTTTCCTATTACTCAACAATCGGGGAAAGAAAGCCAGGATCAAACTCAGAATGTATTCTTCAAAAATCAGATTTATTGATAAAAGTACAATTACCAAATCACACTGCTTCTTTTCATTAAAAAAAAAAAAACAACCAAACAACACAGATAACAATACGAAATTTAGTAGAGACTCTCCAGGGATTTCTCCCCAAACAACAGTTTCTCTCATTAGTTATATTCAAATTCCTCTCTTCCTGGGACTCCCTCAAACCACCAGCTATAACTGTCATCTGGAACATCTTAAACTAAGAAGAAACCACCACCTTACCTATTTGGCATAAGAAGAGGGGGATTCCTCTCTTTGCTCTTATGGGAATACCAACTGAAAAGAAAGTTTGTGGGTTGCTCATGCTTATGCACTCATAAATTTGACTCTTCTCTTAATGACGGCTCCTTTTCTCATGAGAAGTTCCAAAGTTCAGTTAGCAACAATCTGATCAGTCCTGGCTTGCTGCACAAGCCTCTGAGTTAGTTAACCAAGAAATTAGTGGACTACAGCCCATTAGAGGTACACGCACTGCATTCATAGAATCATAGAATCATGGAATGGTTGGGGTTGGAAGGGACCTCAAAGATCATCCAGTTCCAACCCCCCTGCCATGGGCAGGGACACCCTCCACTACACCAGGTTGCCCAAAGCCTCATCCAACCTGGCCTTGAACAGTTCAATATCATGAACTGTTGTTAATAAGCTGAAACAAAAACGCCAACATACACTTATTTACGATTTTAATTATTTATAGTAAACCTAAGCAGCCTGTCTGTAAGAAGTTAAACTTAATCTCTAACAGACTTCCTGCTGCTGTGCTGCCAGTGTCTCGGTGCAACTGTGGCCGTTCTTAATTAAATAAATAATTCACCCTGGAAGAGTTCATTGAGTGCCAGCCACAAGCACCAGGGCTGGGTGAAAATAAATCACTGCCGGCGGCATGCCAGCACTCCTTCCTGGAATTGACGGAAAACGGTGATTTCCCTACAGTGAACATTTTGCACAACCATTCTGCACAGTTTAATTGATCTCTGCCATAGCGCCGTAGTAAAAACCCCTCCATTTCTACCTATTTTAAGACAGTACTTCATGTTCTGTTGGTTTCATTCTCTCTATATTTGGCTGGCTTTCTGCATCAGTTGTGCAGCTTCTTGTACAGAATCATCTGCTTCTTGTCTTTTTTTTTTTTTAATTTAGGGTTAAAGTCCTCCTCATTATTACTTCTTGTTACGCCACTGACCCAAACCCATCCTTCAAAGATGGCATGTTACTGCTTTGAGTCTCAAATCATCCCCTGCTTTGATGTCCACCACACTCAGGTTACTTCCTCCTCCACCAATCTGCTCTTATCAGCTCACACACAACCAGCTTTTAACGTTTCACATTCACTGCACTATACTGCTATTTAGGCGTTTTCATAACTGCAGAAAAAACGAGGAAAATTCCCACTCCGTGCTGTGATATCGATCTGGTTTAAAATCCATTGCAAGACACCACAATAAATATTACGGTGTGACTTCAATACCTGACAGCAGTGTAAACATCAGCAAATTTTCACGGGCAATCACAGGCATCTCAATTATCCCAGTACTGTCTCGGTTACCAAAAGGGCAGCCTGACCTCCTCCACGGCCAATGTCTTTCTATGCACTGGTGATTTTAGAAAACCTACACAGAAAAACGAAAGTCCTTGGGTGTTCCTTCATATAAAATTTCTCCTTACATTTTTGCATTCAAAACGAAAGATGTGAAGTGGCCAAGAAGGCCAGTGGCATCCTGGGGTGTATGAGAAGAGGTGTGGTGAGTAGGTCGAGAGAGGTTCTCCTCCCCCTCTACTCTGTCCTGGTGAGGCCGCATCTGGAATCTTGTGTTCAGTTCTGGGCCCCTCAGCTCAAGAAGGACAAGGAACTGCTGGAGAGAGTCCAGCGCAGGGCCACAAAGATGCTGAAGGGAGTGGAGCATCTCCCTTGTGAGGAAAGGCTGAGGGAGCTGAGTCTCTTGAGCTTGGAGAAGAGGAGACTGAGGGGGGACCTCATTCATGTTTATAAATATGGAAAGGGTGATTGTCATGAGGATGGAGCCAGGCTCTTCTCACTGGCATCCAATGATAGGACAAGGGGAAATGGATATAAGCTGGAACACAGGAGGTTCTGCTTAAATATGAGGAAGAACTTCTTCCCAGTAAGGGGAACAGAACACTGGAACAGGCTGCCCAGAGAGGTTGTGGAGTCTCCTTGTCTGGAGATGTTCCAAACCCGCCTGGACGCGTTCTTGTGTGATCTGATCTGGTGGTCCTGCTCCAGCAGGGGGATTGGACTAGATGCTCCTTTGGGGTCCCTCCCAATCCCTGACATTCTGTGATTCTGTAACATTCTGTGTCATTCTGTGAAGTGTAGAAGAGCTCAGACCATTCTGGGGTCCAGGCTCACCGTCGCCTGCCCATGCCCCAGAGCCAAAAAGGTGAGCTCCTGGCCTCCCTGCCAGGCCAGGCTTCAGTCGCTGTTCCCCAGTCTTCCAAAAAATTTATTTTTCCTTGGCAAGTTTGGCAATCAGTATGCAACGCTTCCAATGTAAAAACACACCGACATAGAAAGAAAAAGCCAGCCACCTTGGTGAGGCTGCCCCATGAAGAAATAACATTCTTCTCTGCATACTATTTACCCTAAGGCACATCACCTCCTAAGTGCTACCGGTATTTCACAGCTCTCAAAACTCTGCTCAACCACCTACCACTTTTTGGCCAACTGGTTGACCCAGAAAAGCAGAAGAGAAACGATGGCCACTGAAGGGAGGAAGCAGCGAGCACAGCTTGCGAACTGGCATGGGAAGAAGCCACTCGCTGGGCACAAAGAGCGTCGGCTACGGCGTGCCCTGGAACCAGCGATGCGATGGAGGTCGGGCCACAGAGGTCATGAGAAGAAAGGAGAGGGAAGAAAGAGCACACCAAGGCAAAGAGCTTTCCACTTCTACTGCAGTTAACTCTCCTAAATTTCATCCCTCCTCCTGGTTCCCTAGCTTCCAAAAATAACCTATATAAAGGCAAGAACTGAAAAGGCAGGGAGCCTTTAAAGAGCTGCAGTTCAAAAATACAAAAAGGTGGCAAAGGAACTGGAAAAAAAAAAAAAAAAGACATTCTTTTTGGATAAGAACACTGACATCTTTTAGCACGGAGGCATATCGGCAGGGATGTAGGTCGGTAGCTGGAACCAGCATCCGTGGGGTCTCAAGTTCTGGGGGCTGGAGCAGGCAGCTGCAGCAGCAGAGCAGCCAGAGGGGATGGGGGGTTGTTCGGTCTCTCTTGGGGAGGCTGGCAAAGGCTTGGACTGGCCTTGGCCCTCCCTGCCCTCACATGCTGGCATCTGTTTAGGCAACCACACGTTTCGAATGTCTGGTATCAGATGCTTGACATTTTCCCTTAAAAGTAAAGGCGCCTTAATGTGAAAAACATCTCTTAATGACTAAGAAGAGAGTCAGCAGTGAGCATTTGCACCCAAAGAATTCAGTTCCTCCCACATCAAAGCAACCTCTTGGAGAACTGATTATAAACAAATTAGCAAACAACTACCCTGTCTATCAAAAAGGATTGTTTTGCTGCTGGAAAAGAATTAAAGACTCACAGGGCCTGAAACAAACACTGAGGGTTAAATCTGATTCCTAATAGCTGGACTGGACACCAGGTGAGGGAAAGGGAAAAAAAAATCCTTCTGTCATGAAGAAATGGCTGGCTCGCTCACACGGCATCTGTGGAAAGGGTGATTTTTCTCTAACAGCTGAGAAGTAAACTCAGCTACTGGTTGCGAGTTTTGGGGTTTCACAAACATCAGCCGTTGGATTTCCACGTCAAACTGGCTTTGATTTCAGGCGACTCAGCATTGTACTACAGCACCCGAAAGGCACGTTCAATTTTTTGCATCTGTTTCTCAGGACTGATCAAAATAAGCAAGCATCAGCACATCTCTGCGTAACTACGGTGTGATGCGCAAACATCCCTACTCACTCCACTAAAGGCAAAAGGTCTGTTTTCACCAACGTTCCCCTCTTGTGCCTCTTCACCACTTGCTTTCTCCTAGTAGGAAAAATTACAGAATGTTACAGAATCCCAGAATGTCAGGGATTGGAAGGGACCCCAAAGGAGCATCTAGTACAATCCCCCTGCCGGAGCAGGACCACCTAGATCAGATCACACAAGAACGCGTCCAGGTGGGTTTGGAACATCTCCAGAGAAGGAGATTCCACAACCTCTCTGGGCAGCCTGTCCCAGTGTTCTGTTCCCCTTACTGGGAAGAAGTTCTTCCTCATGTTTAAGCGGAACCTCCTGTGTTCCAGCTTGTATCCATTTCCCCTTGTCCCATCATTGGATGCCACTGAGAAGAGCCTGGCTCCATCCTCATGA
Source organism: Tauraco erythrolophus (assembly GCF_009769465.1). Lineage (NCBI taxonomy): Eukaryota > Metazoa > Chordata > Aves > Musophagiformes > Musophagidae > Tauraco > Tauraco erythrolophus. The sequence goes on along the minus strand of NC_141466.1, from coordinate 3,080,153 downwards.
CAGTCACCCTTTCCATATTTATAAACATGAATGAGGTCCCCCTCAGTCTCTTCTTCTCCAAGCTAAAGAGACCCAGCTCCCTCAGCCGTTCCTCACTAGGGAGATGCTCCACTCCCTTCATCATCTTTGTGGCCCTGCGCTGGACTCTCTCCAGCAGTTCCTTGTCCTTCTTGAACTGCGGGGCCCAGAACTGGACACAAGATTCCAGATGCGGCCTCACCAGGGCAGAGTAGAGGGGGAGGAGAACCTCTCTCGACCTACTCACCACACCCCTTCTAATACACCCCAGGATGCCACTGGCCTTCTTGGCCACAAGGGCACATTGCTGGCTCATGGCCATCCTGCTGTCCACCAGGACCCCCAGGTCCCTTTCCCCTGTGCTGTTCCCCAGCAGTTCAGTCCCCAACTCGTACTGGTACGTGGGGTTGTTCTTACCCAGATGCAAGATGCAAAAATTATTAAGGTCTCCAGGTAAGCTCAGGCCCCCATGCTTCTACCATACAAGCATTCCTCTTTATCGTAAATAGTACCGCGTACCGCAGAGTATTTCAGACACAACTGCCCAGTGAGAACCATTCCCCTTCTCGTACGACAAACCCGCTATTCAAACGTACGTCCCTTCACCTCCGCAGACATTCGCATCGTCTCTCCCAGACAACAAACCTCACTAAATCTCAACAATTACATCCTCACAGGTCTCAAGAAAATCGGTGGCTGGCTCTCGAGGAGGAAAGCCAGAGGGACGCCCCGGGCTCAGCCCGCAGGTGTTGCACGGCCACCCCGGCAGCGAGCAGGGGTGCACAGCCCCAGCCCGGCCGGGCAGCCTGCAGCCTCCCACCTGCTGCCAGGGACAAAAAGGAGTGGGGTGAGAAGTCCTGGGCTGGGAAAGGGCCACGGGAGAACGCATACTGGCGCCGCTGCCCACAAAACAACCTGTTGCAGAGAAAGGGTATTTCTCACCTTTGCGGTTCTGGAGGGAAGTTTAAAAATATAATGAAGTACGGATGGCCCAAGAGTTGAGAAAACGGGAAGCAGAAATGGCAGGATTTGGAGGTTTGGGGCTTCGGGCAGAGTTTAAATCTCATAATCCTTGATCCTCTTCTTCTCTTTCACACTTAAGTAACGATTTTCAAATGGCACAGATAGCGGTGCCCAAGGCTTATTCCACGGCAATGTTCTTCTGCCTCCCATCATGATGGAAGTCACCCCAATCTGAGGAAACATCCCCTGGCAAACGCTGGCATGACGTGGGCCAAGCCGTGCCTCCTTCAGAGACACCGCAAAACCACTGAGGGAGAAGCAGTTTTAGGGTTTTTTAGCAGTTTTAGCTGCTTCTCCCAGCGGAGCCGAGATTGAGAAGGAAAAAGCCACAAACCTCTCATCTTCTTCAGCTTGCCACAGAAGAGGGATGTATTTTTCCGCAGGATCTGGTGAGTGAGACACTGAACTTAGCTCAAGTGATATGAAATGTTAACGTTTAGGAAGAAGGTAGGTGGAGAGGAGGAGGAGGAAAGAAGATATTCGCTATTTGATGTCGAATTCATTCAAAAGCTTCTTTTCACAGCCAGAACCAAAATTTCCATTCAGCTGTTTATTTCTGGTAGCCCAGATAGCCTGAACGAGTGGAAGAAGAGGGATCTAGAGGGAGCCCCTCACCCTGCCTGCATGGCAACAGCCCTTCCTCAGATACCTTCAGAGAGAACCGGACACGTTTTTCTGATTGCCAGTTTGCAAAGGCAGGAGGGGCAATTTTCCTCGGGGTTATTCTTACTGGCTTCAGGCTTTCAGCCAAGGTGCGCAGAAGAGATCTGCCTCCAACCACTCACTCTGGTGCCTGCAGCAGCTTCCTGATGTGGCCCTGTTGCACCCCACCAGCCCCCAAAACCTCCACGTGGAGAACGGCACAAGATCTTGATGCTACCAACTTAGCAGCTGGACTGTATATGAAATAAATTTGTATTTTTTTCTGTACTTTTTCTGTTCGTATCAGCCTGAATTCTTCTCCTTCATCACTCTGATATCCTCTCCCACTTCATGTATTTTAATTTTCTTTTTTTTTTCGGTTTTTTTTTGGGTCTACATTACATCTGAAAAACAACTTTTCCCTCACAGGCACCAGAGCATCATCTCTTTCCTGCGCTGTGCTCTTCCCAGCCCCCTGTTGCTTCTCTGCTCGACCTTCTGCCTTTGCTCTGCTTCCTCACTCTTCCTGTCCTTGATTTCTCCCCTCCTTTTCTTCTTCCTTTGATGTTCCCTTCGGTGCTTTCTCTTCATCCTTCCTGCCAAGCTGAACGAGGTGCTCCGCTGGGAAGGTGCTGCAAACAGCAGGAGCCTGTTCAGAGGGTTATGCCAGGTCGGGACACCTACAAAGGAATCCTTCACCTCCCTTACTACGCTGTTGGCTGGAGTGATCCCTCCTCTCCATTCAGGGTTGTATGCACAGTTCCTTTGTCAAAGTCAGGAAAATGAAGGTGCCACATAATTTGGGAAGCATACCCTAGTATTTATTTAATGAGTTACATCTGTTTTTTTGTTTTGGGGGCTGTGCAGAAACTAGAAACCACAACAACAAGAAGCTCGGGAGAGTGTCAAAGGCAGCACTAACCAGTGTTTCCCAGTGCTGCTGTCTCTCACAAAGCGGCTGTTTAAAAATGACACCACCTTACTTTGCAGTTCTGCTGCCTCGAGGGTGAAATCCACCCCTTTGTAGAATGCCAAGACGGGATCATTCAATCCTTGCAATTCTATTTATTCCCTTAGAAAAGATTTACCCATGTTGGGCTGGTCTCCTGAAGAGGGACAAATTTCCCCCAAGTAGAATCTCAAAGACGGGGTTCCCATTGCAATGAAAACAAGCCTTGTTTTTAAGAAAAAAAAAAAAAAATCCTTTTGCTAGTTGGAAAAAAAAAAAAAGGATACAGATAAGAGAGAGACTAATTTTCTTCCTCCTGGCACTGCAACTTCCAACTGCAGAGCTATATTCTCTCCCCAGTTACACAGTGAAACCTCGCAGAAATCCATAGGCCAGATCCACTGATATGTTCTGGCTGCTTTGCCTGTTTTAGCAATGCAAAGCAGCTGTAAATCCAGTTTAACTTGCCAGTTTCTGTCGGCTTTCCCGTGCCAGATTAGCACTGCTGGTAGCCTCAGAAATACCAACATCTGGAGGTCGTTCCCCCACCACCCAGTCTGACTCTAAACCCTGGGAGCCTGCAGCTCGCCCACCCGCTGGCCACCAGCACAGCTGGCAGCACCAGCCTTAGGCAGTTCTTCACCCTGAGCAAAACACATTCGTTGCAGCCCCCCTTCTCCATCCCAAATTTGCACAGCCAACCCAGTGGATCAAACAAGACCCACGGAACAATCAGCTCCCGGTTATTCCCTGGCTGATTGCCCAGCTGCTCCGGAGGGCGACTCCTGACCCTGCCTGGGAGCAGGTGCGTTCCCGGTGCGGGTCTGCGAACCCGAGCCGGCTGGCAAAACAAAACACGCCGTTTCCTCGTGCTTTTCCATTTCTTTGGATGTCAGGAAACAGAGCTCAGCCTTGTTTCCTGCTCCTCAGCCAGGGGAGGCGGGGGAAACTGGAGGTGGATGCAGAGAAATGCAGAAAGAGGGCAGATCAAAAAGATCAAGGAAAAAAAGAAGAATAATAAAACAACCCAAACACTGCGTCACTCTGCTCTGTAAACCAGTACATCTCAGAAAAAATAGCAGACCCCCTCCCCCCTCCAAGCCTTTCTCTCCAGTATTTTCTTGCAACATTCAAGTGCTGCTATACTTGCAGTCTTACAAAAAAAACCCCAACAAAACAGTCTCTTCATTTACTTTTTGCCTGAGAAAAACATATTTAAACAACAATTGGAGAGAAATGAGGAGGTGAGGGGATGTATTCATGTCCGTTAGGATTTTCTAAGAACAAAGGCTTTATTTTATAGAGGAAAAAAATAAACAAATGGGAAAATTTGGCATGTTTCATTTTCCCCCAGCCCACTCCCAACCCCTCCCACCCTGAATGCACTAATACATACACCTTGAGCACAATCGGGCTCTTGGTGTTGCCATGGAACTGAAACCTTTGCAGTTTAGAGGGTGATGTACGCCAGGACGCGTACTGTTCTTTACACTTCTATAACAGAAGCAAAATCGCTGCATAGCATTAACTCCCCGAGCATTTAAGGCGTTCGGTGTCTTTCTTGTCTGCTCGTCTTCACAGAGAGTTTGCTTTTTCTAGCTTGCCACATGCAAATGAAACACATTTGACACAGCTGTTCTCGTCGTGGTGAAGTCAATAGCTCACACGCTGAGCACATCACGGAAGGTCCACAAGACTACGGACTTTCCCTTTTTAATAAGAGGCTGTTTGCAGCCACACGGCAGCTGAGGCAAGGGCTGGAAAAAGCATACAGAATCCCAGAATCCCAGAACGTCAGGGATTGGAAGGGACCCCAAAGGATCATCTAGTACAATCCCCCTGCTGGAGCAGGACCACCTGGATCAGATCACACAAGAACATGTCCAGGTGGGTTTGGAACATCTCCAGAGAAGGAGACTCCACAACCTCTCTGGGCAGCCTGTTCCAGTGTTCTGTTCCCCTTACTGGGAAGAAGTTCTTCCTCATGTTTAAGCGGAACCTCCTGTGTTCCAGCTTATATCCATTTCACCTTGTCCCATCATTGGATGCCACTGAGAAGAGCCTGGCTCCATCCTCATGGCAGTCACCCTTTCCATATTTATAAACATGAATGAGGTCCCCCTCAGTCTCCTCTTCTCCAAGCTAAAGAGACCCAGCTCCCTCAGCCTTTCCTCATAAGGGAGATGCTCCACTCCCTTCATCACCTTTGTGGCCCTGCACTGGACTCTCTCCAGCAGTTCCTTGTCCTTCTTGAGCTGAGGGGCCCAGAACTGGACACAAGATTCCAGATGCGGCCTCACCAGGGCAGAGTAGAGGGGGAGGAGAACCTCTCTCGACCTACTCACCACACCCCTTCTCATACACCCCAGGATGCCATTGGCCTTCTTGGCCACAAGGGCACATTGCTGGCTCATGGTCATCCTGCTGTCCACCAGGTCCCCCAGGTCCCTTTCCCCTGTGCTGCTCCCCAACAGTTCAGTCCCCAACTTGTACTGGTACATGGGTACCATGTACGTATATTTCGTATGTATATGAAATACATGTGGATACAGCAAAGCATTATATATCAAGGTAACATTTCAGCAGATTTTTTGAGATCTAGTTAACATATTTATTGCTAACGGTCTTGACGCTCCTTCTGGATATTCTTTTGCACTCATTTGTCAGGACAACCAAATTACAGCAGGCATCAGATCTTTCCACGCTGTTTTTTCATAACCTAGGCTGGTGGGCTTTCAATGGTGAGCACAGCTTCGGGCACTTCAGTTAGAGAAAAAATTAGTCAGTACAACTCTGTCACCTAAAGATTCAGGCTGCAGTGATTATCTTCAGCAGACCTGAGCTTTTTGTCAAAGCTTCTGAAAATGGCTACAGGCACATTGCGAGTCCGTAGATTTGTATGTTCAAAGCAGAACCAGGGTACACAAATATCTAAGTTCATTGTAAAAAGATTACCATCATAAACAAACAAACCAACAAATAACCATTCGTGTACATAAACATTGGATCTGTACCTGCAGAAACAGCTGGAAGCCAGCCCATAGTCTGAAGCCAGCTTGAGGCTTTTTTGACCCGAGTTAAATATTTGCATAGTATTAAGCTTAAAATTGAAGCATTTGCTAGAGAAACTTGCTGACTTGTGTATACGGAAAAACAAGAGGGAATTTAGCTTCCCTGCACACAGGGGTAGATTCTTGGGATGCCTTCTCCATCCCATGAATTCCTGAACAGCAGACCAGGGAATTCCCCTCTTGCTTTCCGGAGGGTTTTGTGTGCGGGCTGCACAGAGAGGCAATAATCCAGGTAGTTATTTTATGAAGAAGGCGTTTGTTGCTTAGGTGCCTGCCCCTCGACCACCTGGTAACACTCCTTCCTTTCAGCATTCCCCTCGGCACAGAAAGGATCCATTCACCCAGCGCCTTGGACCGAGCGGGTTTGCCCGGTCCCCATGCCGCAAGCCACCTCCTCCTGGCCGGCAGCCGGCCGGCCACGGGCCAGCTCCTTGCAGCTCACCACCCTGGGGATGCTGGCTGGGGGCTGCTCACAGAGGGGCTTTCCAAGGCAGGGTTTTGCCCCCGGTGCCCCACCGCTTGCCAGCAGAAGACACAAAAGCCTTGCTGTCCGTCTGTCTGTCTGGGCCAAAGCGATGTGGCTGGTCCCTTGCTCCTGGGTGCCAGCGGGTGCACACCAGACCCTGTGAGTGCCTGCGCCTTTGGGTGCCCTCTCCCTCCCTCCCTCCTTCCCCCCACCGAGGGAAGCGCCACGCTGGCAGAACGTGCTCCCTCTCCTCTTTTCACCTGGCAGCTGCACGTCCCCTCTGCTGCATCCATCACCTCGAGTTTACGTCAGGTTTTTGCCATTGGTTTTCTAGTTACAGGAAAATGTATATTGTGCTGCGATGAAAGGCCAGTGCAATGTCAAGAGCATTAAAAGGACCCCAGGGACTGATTGGAGTCAAAAGGGAAAGGATTAATGATGGTTAATAAAGTTCAATCTGCCGGAGTCCTGCTTATTCTTCCCAACTGCAGGTAACCAGATCTTACGGGAAAGTTATTAAAATGTTGCAAGTGATTACCGTCCCCTTCGAAAGAAAACCTACGTTTTGCTGTGAAGCACCTGGCCGTGAGAAAGCCCTGCGTCGACCCGAGGACACCAAGAAGGAAGCTCCTGCCTCCTGTTCCCAGTCTGGTGTCATGTATGCACCTTCTGGAAGAATGCAGCCCTAACTGGACTCCAGAGGACTGCTCGGAAACTTGTTTCAAACGCTTTATAATCTCACATGCCCAAAAGTCGATGTAATTTTATAAGACAGTCATGTTTTTCCACATTGAGATAACAACACTGAGAGAGGGCGAAAGAAAGTGGAGGACCAAATTTAAAAAAAAAAACAAAACACAAACAACTATTGGGGATTTTGTTTCGGTATCTAAATTACACGCACTTCATTGGATCTCAAGTTTTCATTTTTCTACCACTTAATAATCTCAAATGCGTTATATACGCCCTTTCCATTTTGTCATTCTTTCACTGTATTACATCAAATTTAATTTCCTGTGGAAGTGTGTAATCTTTTCAGCTGTGACAGTCTCAGAAGCTTTTCCTGGAACAAGCAGAGCCTCATCCTCCGGCAGGCCAATCTTTCATAAGCTGTGCTCCTGCAGATTAGTCTCCTGAAATGTCCGCAACGCTATATGAGAACTGGCAAAAGAGGAAAAACCATCACACCCAAAAGGAAAAAAAACAAACACAAAACCCTTCACTTCCTTCTGACTCCTGTATTTAACAGTCAAAAGGAAATTTCACTTTGATTTGGGTGGATGGCAAACCCGTGAAGGTTATTACCGTGTCTCAGAAGAAGCCTCCCAAGGTGCGAGACACAGCATCCCTCGCTCCACAGCTCATTAAAAGCACAGCAGCGAGACGGCCGCTCGCTCTCCGTGCCCAGGGAACAGGGAGATCTGCAAGCGGTCACCACTCCGACAACCGCCTCTCCCCGCCAACCTGCCCTCCACTCTCTGAGAGGTCCCCTCCACCGGCGAAAAGACGCGTTCCACCAAAAAAAGTGAAAATGTCAACCAAGACGCATTCGTCCTTTTCATGACGAGATACCTGCGAGGGCAGGAAAGCAGACCAGCTGGCCTGCTGGGTCCTTGCCAGACCTCTGCCCCTGCAGAATGCAAAACTCATCTTCTTCAAACCAGCCTTCCGTTACCGGTGCTCCCACACACACCAAAATGACTTATTTACAAAAATATGTATCAACCAACAACTGGGAATATTTAAAAATGAATCAACTCAGAAGAAACAAGAGCAGTAGAGATTATTGTTCCTATATCCCTCCTGAAAAGGTGCTTAGATATAGATGATAGAGAAGATGTCTGAACAAACTCATGGAAAAAGTCTGCAAAGGGCCAGGTGAATGGCATTTGGCCAGCAGGGCTTCCTGAGGGTGGCTACACCGGTATGCCAGAAGCAAACGACCCACATTTCTGACAAACACTGTCTTCAAAATTACATATAAAAAGCCACCCAGACACATACTTTTGGAGCAAACAGTCTTCTCTCCTCATCACTATAACTTTTGAAGCTAGAAAAGCATTTTCCTTCATTGAGTCCTCTATCAGGTTATTCTGGCAATCCATTTCCTTGTAATTTTGTTTTAGGCTTAGATCTTTAATATTTAATCTCTAAAAAGTGGTGAGTCAGTAAAAAAAAAACCACACCAGGCAGGGAACACTACTTAAACAAAAGTCTCAGGTGCTATGTGGGGTGTGATTCAACTCCCATCAGCACGAAGAAACGTTTTTCCACCAGCTTCAGCGGGAGTTGCACTGGGGCCATAAATCAGATGAAGATGCTCCCTGCTAACGGTTATGTGGTGTGCTACAAACTGCTTCAGAGCATAAACCAATGATGTAACCACTCCCATAAAACCCGTTTGCTCACGGTTTTACAGGACCTGAGAGTGTGTTAACAATTTCAAGCCAGAACAGTAGAAAAGAAAAATATGCCAGCTATCAGTGACCTTACATATTTGGCCTTGTAGACTATAAATTAAATAGCCTCCCTTCAGTAGATGTGGGTCTCAGTCTCCAATTCCTCATACAGAGCGAGGAAAAATGACTCAATACATGGATTTAATCAGGATTGAAACCTTGGTCAAAGATGATGGGTGATGTGAAGCTAAATATCAAGGGAGTAACTGCCATCATCTGGCTAAGTTTGGTAAAATGGAGGTAATTTACACTTCTTTAGGGGTTCACTGGTGTGTGAAATTAATCTAATTTAGATTGACCAGAAATTGAAAATGGAATGAAGGAGAAAAGCAATTAAAGACCCTTCCTAAACGCAGAAATAGTACTGCCTTAAGTGCAGCGATACAGTTGAAGTACAGAACCCTTCATGCTACTGCTACCACTGCCTCCTGCTTGAGGAAGGGAATAACAGTCTGTAGCTCTACATAGCATCACTGTACCAGCACGACTTCATCCAAAGGAAACACTGGTAGAACGTTTCTACCCATACCTGTAAATAAATACATTTTCAAGATCACACACGCAGCTAAAACAGCTCGCTATTCTGCACACAGAGCAGATAAACATCTGCTGGAACGGCTCCCTGCGACTGATTGTACATGTGGCTTAACATTTACTCCAATGATTTTTAACACCTTCATGTTATTGTTTCTGTGTTGTTCCAACAAGCAGCAGTTAATGGAAGATGCAGACGTTCACATACCGTATACTTATGAATAACTGGTTCCCAGAGATGTGGCAGTGATAACATTGTCATCGTACGACTCAAAGTAGCTCGCTGTAGATCACATATCAGAAGAGGGTCCCACCTGAAAACATGACAAACCCAGATAGTAAGATCATCATAGTCAGAGGTTTACATCAAGCTCTGCTAAAATATTTCTATGTTTTCACACATTCCTCCTCTCTGTTAATAGGGTCTACGCACTTCCCAGGCACACAGAAAACATTTTGCTGTTCACAACGGCCAGCAAAAGTGTCCTGCTGTAGCCAAACCACCTTGGCCCACTGCTCCGGACCAGATTTCAGGCATGCTGTCAAAGCAATGAAAACTAGTTTTCAATGTTAATGTAGAAGCTGTTAACTGTCTGGTGGACAGATACAGAATTTCAGATTTCCCATTTGTCAGGTCCTTGACAAGCACGTAATTCCTTTCTCCAGTGCATTATCAGTTTGCCTCTGATCTATCTTTCTTTTATTTTTCCTTTGTTTTTTTTTTTTTAACATAGAGAATTGCTGGTTTAGAAGAAGACACAACATTGGACCTCCCTCGTGAACTATTCTCTTGAGATCAAGGGGTCTTAAAAAAGCATTGCTTTCCTACTGGTGACTACAATCAGCTTATTCATGATCATTCAATCATTTAAAATCACTGTTCAATATTGTGATATATATTGTAGGTAACAATACCTACAAATACCAAACAGATATGGAAAATGAGCTTGTACTAGCAGTGTTGTCTCCAGTGACAAGATATGTGGCAGCACACAAGCTTTCCAATTTCAGAGCTGAAGAAGTTTTTTCTACTAAAACTAATTGAAAAACAGGACTGATTGAAACAAATGTAGAATCATAGAACATCTCAAGTCAGAATGGACCCATAGGATCATCGAGTTCAACTGCCTGCTCCTCCCAGGACTATCTAAAACTAAACCCTATGAGTAAGAGTGTTGTCCAGCCACTTCTTGGACTCTGACAGGCTTGGCGCTGTGACCACTTCCCTGGGGAGGCTGTTCCACTGACCAACCACGGTAGGTTCAGGCAACTTAAAAATCTACAGCGTTAAATAAAGAAAACTCACTCGGACTGTGTACCCCTGTAAACAAGTGCTTGAAACAAGAATTAAGAAACTCTTGCTTGTTAATTGTATTGACTCATCTTGTGGTGCGTGAGAATGTGGATAAAGCCATAAAACACAGTTATTGATACAAAAGGCAGATTAATTGGGTTCTCTTTGTCTTGAAAATGTGAATAAAATGACTTACAGGACACTCAGAAATATACCCAGACACACACACGTACAGACATGCACACAGCGATGAGAAGTCACGTCAGAGATAAAGCTGGGGTCGAACCTTTTTAAACTAAGCCTCCCCAAACACAAACCGACCTTCTTTCTGCTCTACAAGCTGCGTCTCATCCTAGAGTAAGAGGTTTCCAGGAGGGAAGTCTGGTAAATAACAAAGAATTTTAAAGAAATGATGTTTTTAGATTTTAGCCACAGTTTACATTGCTTAAATCACTCTAATGCTTCTTTGATTCTTCATACCTCCAACGTGGCTTGGCTCCTGCCTTTATTACGCTTCACTGGCCAACTACGACGTCACGCCGTTCACCACCACCATGTACATCTTCATTTGCTGCCACCTAAGCAAGTCAGTGTCTCCTGTACTATCTATTTGGTCTTCAACAGCAAGCATAAAACTTTGTAAAGTCAGGAAGAACACGCTCCGTGGTCCAAAACAAGAGGAAAAAGCCCAGAATCGGCACAGAGTAGAGGACATATATTTAAGTGTACACATAGTTAAATGCCAGACACCGAGGTGAGCTGCTGATCCCGAGGAGGGGATCCAGCAGTAGGGAGCAGGACGGTGGAGCAGCGGCTGCTCGCAGCACCCGAAGGCAGCCCTGGCTGGTGGAAGGCACGGTGCTCTGCCGGGCTCCATCGCCGGGATTTCAGCAGCGCTCCCCTTCCTCGGGGAGAGCTTTTCAGGTGAATCATTTATTTAAACATTTTCCTTTCTTCTTTCTTGCTGCCTCTGTTAACAGTACTCTTGGAAAATGAATACTGTAAAACAAAATGCCTAAATCACCACATGAATCGCAAAGAATGACCGCGAAGTAGCTACGTCGTGAACAGAAATATATCCCAACACGTGGAATCAAGTGAAATGCAGCCTTTCATCTCTAGTGGGTCAGTTCAAACCTAATTCGGGTTAGTAGCTGTCACCAGCTCTCGCTGCCTTCCTGCTGTTCAGTGTCCTGTAGGAAATGAGTTTGTAATTCTGCATTTGATTCGCTTTTGCTCAGATTGCGACACCGAGTCTTTAGCCTCTCCTTTGGCCAGGTCAACGCCACGGTCCAGATTTCCAAGGCCACAAGTCATGCTCCACTGTCAGCACTTATTGCCTCTCTGCTTACAGTTGAGATGGAGGGATTTTGGGGACCATGTAGGAGAAAAACAGACCACTTCTGGTGGAGCAGGAGGGACTAAGGAGCAGCTGCTAAGAGTGGACCAGACTACTGATGAACCTGACAACTTTCAAGATCTTTCACAAAGATCTTTATGGCAGACGCTTCCCGGTGCCTTTCCTTCGGTGAGAAGGAAACACCGAAGTCCTCAAAACACACTTAGAAATTGCAAGTCCTAGAAGAGCCTCCTTAAGGCGAAGGCAAAGTCTTTCCAGGTGAGGCAGAAGCATGGAAGCCGTTGCAAAATTTGAAAATGGAAATTAAATGGGAGGTATTTAGGTACGTGGTTCTGATAATTACAGAAATAGCTAGTGCTGATAGGAATACACTGGGGACTCAGCACTTAAAATCTTGGTGGGAGAAAGATTGGGAACTAAACATACAAATCAATACAGTCTCTACATAAAAAAAGAATTGTAAGAAAATACACACAGTTCTTGTCTAAACTGTTTTTTTTTTCTATGGCTAGACAGTGGCAATCTCCAGTGCCATAGAATCATAGAATGGTTTGGGTTGGAAGGGACCTCAAAGATCATCCAGTTCCAACCCCCCTGCCATGGGCAGAGAAACCCTCCACTACACCAGGTTGCCCAACAATCAATGAAGACCTTCATTTTCCCGAGTAATGTTTTAAGGAAACACAAACATTAGGCACAGTTAGAAAAATTAATGGAAGATGAAACGTAATTTTTCTGCCAACTTGCTTGCACATAAGTGTGTCACCACTTCTCAAAACTGAGTCTATCGGTCTTAAGACAATCCTAAAATTGTATCTATACATATTAAATTACAGATAAGTTGCTCTCTCACCCCAAATATCTCCTTTCTTACGACAAAGTACAAGACTGAAGAAGCAAACATGTAATCTTCTACATTATAAATATTCATATTAATGCACACAGTATATTCACACCAACGGAGCCGAAGAGGCCTTACAAACACAGGTATTTAGAAAGTGCCTATAAAACCACTGCTGTGCTCTACAACTTAGAAGGGTTTTGGCAATCCTTTCTCCACCTTCAATAAATACTATTCACTCATTTGAAAAATGAACGAGGACTTACAAAGTATCTAAACCAAATGTTTAGATTGTTTAGATAAAGGCGTTGAATTGTTTACTAAAATCGGGTCTAAAGTATTAAACCTAAAAAACTCCCCAGATCGTATATTTTATTACGAATTTTAAAAAAACTATAGCTTCTCATTTCAAAAAGATATACCTGTGAATAACCTCTCAATAAATTTAAGGAATTAAGAAAAAAATGACAGTCTCAAGTCTTACTTTCCCAGCACGTCCTTCTGTTTCAGAACTTTAGCATTTTTCCAATAAAGGCTGAGAAAGCTGGTATTTAGTTCTCTCTGATGTCAGAAGCCACATTACAGACACGACAGCACTTGTACACTCTACTGTGCAACGCAAAAAATGAGCAGATGAACCCTGTGAAATATGTCAGACTGACATTCACACAGGCTGAAGCCCTCTTCTTCGTACAGAACGAGCACAGTGCCCAACGACAACACAAGCTGCTTCCCAAGCCATGGCTTCCCATACACCCCAGCTATACTCTGGAAGGAACAAGAGCAGGAGTTTTTCAGTAACCAGGAATTACGTTGCTGATAACAGCAACTCAGTTCTGGGCTTGTAAGGTCTGAACAAAAATAAGCCGCATCAACAAGTGGGAGGGGAAGCGGGAAGAGAAGGAGAGAAGGAAAACGCAGCTGCAAAGAGGAGTGAAACTGCAGCAGGAGGCTCCACGGTGATGCACACGGATCTGCTGTCCGATGGCATCAGGGGATTTGGAAAGAGCAGATCCCAGGCACTCCCTGGCACAAAGCGGCACAAAAGGAGCAAGGGACATGCCAGAGCAGTAGAAAAAATAATGCATAAAAATCCTCAGACGACAATGTTTTTTCTTTGACTTTCTTTCATAACCTGCATAGAGGGACTTTAAAATGAAAAAATACTCACCAGATTTTCTCTGGCATGATATACTCCACCATCACGACTTAATTAATCAAGTCATAGAATCACAGATTCATAGAATGGTTTGGGTTGGAAGGGACCTCAAAGATCACCCAGTTCCAACCCCCCTGCCATGGGCAGGGACACCCTCCACTACACCACGTTGCCCAAAGCCTCATCCAACCTGGCCTTAAACACTTCCAGGGATGGGGCAGCCACAACTTCTCTGGGCAACCTGTGCCAGTGCCTCACCACCCTCTGAGTGAAAAATTTCTTCCTTATATCCAATCTAAATCTGCCCTCTTTCAGTTTAAAGCCATTGCCCCTTGTCCTATTATTCTTTTCCACACTATGACTTGCTTTGACCTTTCTCTTTTTTTGACTTTTGTTTTTTTTTTAATTCTGCCTCTCGTTTTCATGAATGTTAGTGATCACAAAATACATTGAGAGTGACAGACAGTAAACATTACTGGAGGCTGTTGCACTTGGACCACGATGTGGTCGATCATCCGGAGGCTGGTATACAAGCTGAGAGTTAGAAGGTCACTTGAATACCCGTCCCTCCAAAGATCAACACTTTTGAAAAACCAACTCTGAAATCAAAATCTAACACCAAGAGCATTTCACAATAATTTCTATTTCTATTCCAGCAGTAGTAATGAAACTTTCATTTCAGAGAATGAAAGTCATTAAACGGAGGACATTGTCAAATGTGATAGTAGATGCTGGGGCTATAAAAGTCATGAAAGTTTTTTCCCCATGACAAAAACCACCCTGTTCTCTAACATCACAGGTACAGGTGAGCAACACGTGGAAAAACACAGACGGAGAGTCAGTCTAAAAAAGCACAAAGAGATTTGACCACTAATCAGAGACAGAAACCCGTCTGAGAGTCACAACCGTCTCTGCAGGCTCTGAAAGACAGAATTAAATTGGCTTAGGACTATACTCAAGAATGAATTTAATTAGCTGACATTAATCAGGATAAGTTTGCGGTACCATGTTGCTCTGACGAGCTGTCTCCAGAAGGGTAAGTGGAAGGTAAAAATCTTATTTTTTGGGATATTACGGCCATGCACGGAGGCAGAATCATAGAATCATAGAATGGTTAGGGCTGGAAGGGACCTTCAAAGGTCATCTAGTCCAACCCCCCTGCAAGGAACAGGGATATCTCCAACTAGATCAGGTTGCTCAGGGCCTCATCCAACCGGGCCTTGAACATCTCTAGGGATGGAGCATCCACCACCTCTCTGGGCAACCTGTTCCAGTGTTCTACAACTCTCATGGTAAAAAATTTTTTCCTAATATCCAATCTGAATCTACCTCCCTCTATTTTAAAACCATTACCCCTTGTCCTATCACAACTGGCCCTCCTGAACAGCCTCTCCCCATCTTTCCTGTAGGCCCCCTTGAGGTACTGGAAGACCGCTATAAGGTCACCCCGGAGCCTCCTCTTCTCCAGGCTGAACAGCCCCAACTCTTTCAGCCTGTCCTCATAGGAAAGGTGCTCCAGCCCTCTTATCATCTTCGTGGCCCTCCTCTGGACCCTCTCCAACTGGTCCATGTCCTTCTTATGTTGGGGACTCCAGAACTGGACGCAATACTCCAAGTGAGGTCTCACGAGGGTAGAGTAGAGGGGGAGAATCACCTCCCTCGACCTGCTGGCTACGCTCCTCCTGATACAGCCCAGGACGCGGTTGGCCTTCTGGGCCGCAAGAGCACATTGCCGGCTCATATTGAGCTTCTCGTCCACCAGTACTCCCAAGTCCTTCTCCTCAGGGCTGCTCTCGATCCATTCTCCGCCCAGTCTGTATTTGTGCCTGGGATTGCCACGACCCAGAGCAGAAGGTAATGGCAAGTCTGCTGAGGGCAGCTTCAAGCTGCTGCTGGACGTTTCATCTCGCACTGTACAAGGACGGTATGTGATGGATGAGCCAGAAGGGCGAGTTCCAGATTCTGCACTTTTATTCACACGGCTGCGCAGCTTCGTCTTTTTCTAGCGTTGCCGCTTACGTGGAGAAGGGAGCCTCAGTAGAACCTCTGCCAGGAGTTTTTTCTGCAGCTTCTCTCGGTCAGAGCTGTCCCCTGGCAAGACTGTAATACCCTAGGTGCAATTTATTCGGTTTTGTTTGTATGAGAGCACGTTGGTCCTTAGTTGGAAAAACAAGATCTGGGCGGGAGGCGGCTTCTGCGCCAACCTGGTGGGCTGCCAGATCTGCCGGCTCCTGAGCATCTGTCATCTGTTTTATGGGGTCACCCACCACACCCCTCCTCTGCTCCCGGCATCTACCAAGGCTTCTGCCTTCCTCTTTGCCTGGCACACAACCTACGGATCACGGTGCAGCCTGCAAGTAGAGTGGCAGGAGGACAAAGTAGACAGAAACTATGGCCACAACCTAGAGACAGATAGTGACAACTGAAGAACTGATGGCAAAATGCACAGGAAATCCAAATTCAGTGTTTCCCCGAGGAAGACTAGGAGGAAATGGAATAACATGTTTCAAAGCAAGAGTCCCATGCATACGAGACTTCACAAGTCTCGCCTTCTCACGCCTCTTTCTATGCAGCGATAAATTCAGTTCTGGAAAAAGGCTTCTCACTGTCAGTGCTAGAAATTCTGCTTATTTTCAAAGCAGGCACGCGTACCCCAGGCTGTGACCAGGGAAGCTACTGCTCACATCACTTGTATCACTGTCTCAGCTCTGTCACACCAGAACCAAGCCAGATTTCCCAGGCCAGACAGAGAGGCTTCGGCCATCCCATCAGCAGCAGTCACTAGGAAGGTGTTCCTCCATCACACCACACACCTGCACGGCAATACAAGCTCTTGATTGAGGCTGGCAGTGCCCGTCCTCCTCCCTCGCCTCCTCTCGCCAGCACCATATTTAGGCTGCGTGACCTTGTGCGGCACTTTGTAGGTTTTAAAATCTACAACACACCGCGTGCCCTCCTCTGGCACCACATTCATCACCCGACTTTAATGACTTCTTCTACCACCAATAAACCACCCTGCGAGCCTCACCATCCTCCCCGGCGGCCACATCTACAGCAGGAAATTCAACGTGCCCTTTCCCATTCCCTGCCACTGTGTAATCCACTAGCAGAGACAAAGCCACTGAGAACTCCAGCTGGCAGTTAGGGGTGAAACCAGCAAGGAACATGAGATCCCAGTCACACCAGCCATTTGATGGGTGACCTTGAATCCCTCAGCCTATGTTTTCTCCTACTTATAGAGAATAATCGTATTTCTTTTCAGCTATACTGAGAACCACAGACACCAGACACTACTTATTACTGGTATGTATCTACACCACCTATGACTATACATAACTACAGAGAACTGCCTTCAACTAAACAAACCTAGCTAGAAACAGAGAACATATGATTTTGTAGTATTAATTCTTAATTATTTCACTCTCTTCCAGGAAACTCAAGTCCACAGCTGAGCACGAATAAAGACACAAGATCTTTATGATAAGAAAAGCCAAACAATGGCCTGACATGACCTAACGAAAGCACAGGATACTACCCCCCCAGGGTAGAAATCTCCTTATTCCAAAACTTCCTTTCAAGTGCTCTGGATACGTTACTAGACAAAGAGGCAAGAAATTCCCTTTTGCAAGGCAGAAACATTTTTTAAAATAGCGGCATCTGACAACGTTCCATAAATCTTCCCCAAAATCAATGTGCTTTCTGTCAGACGGGACCTTTAAACTTCAGAATAAAACAAATTTAGGTCTGAATCGCAACATGAAGATACATGTAATAAACTTGAAGTTCTTTTAAAAGTCAAAAGCTTCACTGGAAAAAGGTCTGCTGAAGGTTTAACACGGAGCTGAGGGCTCACACAGTATCGCAAGGTTGACCTCTGTGCTGCTAAGCGACGTCTGGTGCTGGGAGTGCTACCAACTCAGAGCACTTGAGAAACAGATGGAGATCTTGGCTGCCACAGACTCCGTATCTGACCATGGAGGGCATCTCACGATCTGTCTCCGTCTTTGAGCCCTGCGACAACATTTCTTTTGCCTCTTCATCTACCAGATATTTACATTGTAAATTCAGTGTGTCTGAAGATGTAAAGACAAGCCTACATCTTCGTAAAAGCCTTTAGAAATTACCACAGGGAAAATAATAGTTATCATCATAAAAAATCACTTGGATCACACAATTCCAACATTCTATCATTTTCACACAGTTTCCTATCCGGAAAATATTCTCAAAGAAATAAATTCTGTGTTCCTCCCAAGATATCTTTTGTAGCCTCGTTTCCTACATTGAAAAAAACTGCGATCACACGCCATGTATAATGTCATGCCTGTGTCTGTCTCCCCTTAATAACTTCTTTAAAGACATTTAACAAAGAGGTAGTCATCTAAGAATTACTTAGTTGCCAGAAGTTCCTTTCAATTCTAACTTTTGCTCAAGAGACAAGACGATCGGCATCCACATTAAGGGAAAAACGTTCCGCGTTGACTGCTAAGACAGCACAGAATCTGCAGATAGAACAGACGTACAGAGATGCAAAACTGGGCTGAAAGCTGAAGTTCACAACTACAGGTGCACCAGTATGACTAAATAAATAAAAGCGGGAAAGGAAGCAAGTTTGAGCACTGCAGTACGCTGCTCGATAGCTTGCCTTCTGCCTGGTTTTGCACCGCTCCAACCACCGCCTCAGGAGACATGCCTGCTGTCTGGAGGGCTGCCTTAGCAGCGAGGATGTCACCTAGCCAGGGCGACCTGGCTGCCAGTTCAAGGGCCAGTCCTTTGCCTCCTCTTACACAGCAGCCCAAACACAGCCAGGGACTGCATCCAAAAGACAGGCACTGACAGGAAGCTAAGGTTCATGATTTCTGCTGCACAGCAAGAAATTGGAAGCGTTTTCATAGAATCACAGAATGGTTTGGGTTGGAAGGGAACTCAAAGATCATCCAGTTCCAACCCCCCTGCCATGGGCAGGGACACCCTCCACTACACCACGTTGCCCAAAGCCTCATCCAGCCTGGCCTTGAACACTTCCAGGGATGGGGCAGCCACAACTTCTCTGGGCAACCTGTGCCAGTGCCTCACCACCCTCTGAGTGAAGAATTTCTTCCTTATATCCAATCTAAATCTGCCCTCTTTCAGTTTAAAGCCATTGCCCCTTGTCCTATCACTACACGCCTTTGTAAAAAGCCCCTCTCCAGCTTTCCTGTAGGCCCCCTTTAGGCACTGGAAGGCTGCAATAAGATCACCCCGGAGCCTTCTCTTCTCCAGGCTGAACAGCCCCAACTCTCCCAGCCTGTCTCCATAGCAGAGGTGCTCCAGCCCTCTGTTCATCTCCGTGGCCTCCTCTGGACCCGCTCCAGCAGCTCCATGTCCTCCTTGTGCTGGGGACTCCAGAGCTGAACGCAGTATTCCAGGTGGGGTCTCAGGAGAGCAGAGCAGAGGGACAGAATCCCCTCCCTCGACCTGCTGGCCAGTTTGAGTTGTTGATCTATATCTCACTGGGATAATGTTGCAAAGCTCCCATCTCTTAAGTGTCTCCCACGGACTCTTCCAGGGAGGATGCACTGCAGTATTTGAAAAATCCTGAAGACCTAAATGAGATGCTACTGCTTTGAAAACGGTGGGAGAAAAGCCATGAAGCTGTAAGAGGTGTAAATACACCCCCCCCCCCCCCGAGTACTCATTACAGTTGCAAAGAAAACCTTGCAAACCTGAGACGATACGATATCGTCTCTCCAGTTCTGTCACAATCGCCCGTTCTACCAAAATGTAACAAAACTAAAATAAACAAGACAGATGAACTTCACTGCTGCCCCGTGGAAAAGCAGTCTATGTGCCAAGAAATATGTCTGTGCTACTGCCACTGCCACACAGAAAAGGGAGATCAGCAGCAAGTGAATTATAATTCGCAGCACCAGAATTATAATCTTATTTTGCTGTAAAAATTAAAAAAAATAAGAAAAATTGCTATATTTTGTTACACATCACATATTTGTGTTGGAAATTATATTAAAACAAATATAAAAGACAGACATTGATACTCCAAGTACTGTGCAATGAAAAATATGAAGAAACAACTTTTAAAGTAATTTACTACTTACTCTGACACTTGATAAGAAAAAACTATTATATCAACTTATTTATTTTATACTATGAAAAGCATCTTATTTTGAAAGCGATCCTTTCTTCCCACTACCAGTTTGTAGCATCCTGCTTCCATTTTTGCAGTTTAGGCAATTCAGAGTTACATCTGCTGGTGGGAGGGAAAAGATTTGAGCAGCTAGAAGTAAGTGCAACTACAAGACATGGCTCGTAGTTGAAAGACAGATGACAGCAGGATGGAACACGTAACCAGAATATTTTAGAAGTCTGAAATTTTTATGCCTATTGATATAATATGGACAACAGATGGGTTTTTAAATGCAGCTCTTGGTACAACTTTGCATGTGAGAAGGAAAATAATTTGGAGTTCACGGGAACAGGAGCAGATTGTTCTGCAGATCCAGTTGGTGTCATTCTACAGCCTTAAATTCTCCTGCAAAATACTGTAAGCAGAACAGCAGGAGTCCCAAAATTCCCTACGCTGGCTCCAGTTCAAGAAGCCATTCCTGTTCACTAAGTATATAAGGACGTACTTAACTTCAGGAGCATGTGTAGGATCCAGAGATTTCACTACGACTTAGGAATCTGCCTGAAACTAAAGTTGCACTCGGAGGTTTTGCTAAGCAAGCACCAGATACATCTGGCAGGTACTTATGGGCTTCTCTTTTCACTGGGTCTGCATGTTTCATTTTCCACCTGCCATAGCATTTTCTCCATTTCCTAAGCAATGCGCTCACCAAACTGGCCAAGATGGGTGCAGCTGCATGTAGGAGGCACTCGAGCAACAACAGCTGCTGGGCAGAAGAAAAGACAAGCAGAAAGGACTGAGAACAGGTAGGACATCCTCCCAAGTACACCAGAAGCATCACAATCAGCATTTCCCATCTGGAATACTGCGTTCAGCTCTGGAGTCCCCAGCACAAGAAGGACATGGAGCTGCTGGAGTGGGTCCAGAGGAGGCCACGGAGATGATCCGAGGGCTGGAGCACCTCTGCAATGGAGACAGGCTGAGAGAGTTGGGGCTGTTCAGCCTGGAGAAGAGAAGGCTCCGGGGGGATCTTATTGCAGCTTTCCAGTACTTAAAGGGGCTACAGGAAAGCTGGAGAGGGGCTTTTTACAAGGGCATGTAGTGACAGGACAAGGGGCAATGGCTTTAAACTGAAAGAGGGCAGATTTAGATTGGATACAAGGAAGAAATTTTTCACTGTGAGGGTGGTGAGGCACTGGCACAGGTTGCCCAGAGAAGCTGTGGATGCCCCATCCCTGAAAGTGTTGAAGGCCAGGTTGGATGAGGCTTTGGGCAACCTGGTGTAGTGGAGAGGAATGATGGCAACAGAGAGGAAAAGAAGACAAGCAGTATTGAAAGTGTAAGTTTAATTACATTAATTACTTAATTTTTTACTGTTTAAGTCTTAAACTAGCAAACGGGGGGAAAAAAACCCTGTTGGTCTGCCTTCCCTTGCTGGTAAGGTCCAAGCCCGACCACCACAACCCAGGCAGCTGGGAACAGCCAGACACCGCAGTCATCGCCCACTCTCAAGCCACCGGAGCGCAGCTGTGAAAGACTACGAGCTCTCTGCGTGCAGCAATGATGATTAACATTTTCTCAGAAACGTCCGTGAGTGAGAAGCGCACGTTACTAACGAGTGGACGTGGTAAAGGTTACGAGTACTGCGTCAAACCGGCCCCATCGCGGGTCTCCTGAACACTCCTATCGGCACCACGGACACTGACAGAGCTCAGTCGCAACATCTCAACTCAGGAGGAAAACCAGAGCAACCATGCTCTCTTCAGACGCAGAGAAGATGTATCACTTCCCACAGATCGGGGTGGCTTTCGGGCTGTCCGTGGCGCCGAGCTGATTCACGTTTCCCGCAGGTTTGGCGCAGGGGAGGCTCAGAGCATCCCCGTGGGCACTCTGCTGGTTTAGGATGTGCTGATGTGCCCAACAGACCCCAAAACATTTTGTAGTGTTCCCAATAGCTATCTTAAGTAAGGCTTTGCTCAGGCAGTTACCCTCTGAATTGCTCAGGTCCTTCAAAAAGCAAATTTCGCAAAGATGCACAAAGTCAGAGCAAAACTGTCACGTTCTGCACTGCCCACATGCGCCCACTCAACAGCAGAAGTATCTCTTCTCTCCACTCTGCAAGCCTGCTACTCACTCTAACGCTACCCGCAACACAATGTCTCACGTTACAAATTTCCTCCTTGAATTTTACCAATTTGTTTGGGAGGAATATTTACCCTTTCGTCTTCTGGACAGCATTTAACATCTGGATCCAGGTGTATGCATGCTGCCCTCCTCTAATGCCTCAGTAAAGCAGACAGAAGAGGACTCTGAAGCAGCACGTAGCCCGAGTTCTGCGATGACCTGTATGATCTTTAACAGCACAAATAGTATGAGCAGAGGTGCTCATAGTAAATAGCACGACTATTGATCGCTCTGAGAATGGTCCCTTAAAAACAGACACGCAAACAAAAAAAAAATAAAATTAAGGTTCAAATCCTGCAGTAAGTTTTGACATGAAACTCCTATTGGCTCCTATGGATTGATAGCAGAATACAGCACCCAACCATTCTATAGTAGAGGGCAGATTTAGATTAGATATAAGGAAGAAATTTTTCACTCTGAGGGTGGTGAGGCACTGGCACAGGTTGCCCAGAGAAGTTGTAGATGCCCCATCCCTGGAAGTGTTCAAGGCCATGTTGGATGAGGCTTTGGGCAACCTGGTGTAGTGGAGGGTGTCCCTGCCCATGGCAGGGGGGTTGGAACTAGATGATCTTTGAGGTCGCTTCCAACCCAAACCATTCCATGATTCTATGATTCTGTCTACAGCGCGTCTCTGTAAGATAAGGAAGTGGAACACTGCACAACAATGGTATTTTTGTGCCTAACTCACATTCATGAATACAATTCGCATGAAAATCAGTGTAAGGTGTTGTGAACCTCACCCCAAACTCATGAACTGTGTAGCAGAAGCAGGAATTGAAGCTGTGGGTATCAAGCCTGTGCCTCGCCCGCTAGTCAATAGACCATATTTCCTTAGGTAAGAATGACAGTAAATACATCAAGTCAGCTGTGCACTGTTGAGCTGGTGAGACCACACACCACAGACAGTAAAACATGCCACCATCAACTAAAAGGTATATTCTACGCATCCGACTGTCACTCCCAGTTTTGATGCAAAGTGTTCAAACTCCAAACGCAAACGCGTGAATTAAAAGTCAGGTGAAATAAAATACACACTGAAGCAGCAAGTGCTATTCTACTTTTCAAAGTATCTTTAAAAAATGGTCATAAAAAATTGTCATTACCATTCTGAATTTACGAGAACGACACGTCAGCGGAAATGAAAACTTTCCTTTCTCACTGAAGCACCTTGCTGCAGTAGGCTGCAAAACAGGCCTGCTGCAGAAAGAATTGAACTGGCACGACCACAACAGAAAGGGTTTTCATCTACAAGCGCTGCTCTGGGGAAAGCAACTGCTCAAGCAAGCAAGCTCCATGCAGATAAACCAAATCTTTCATGCCGCGCTTAGAAAAACAAATTCCATTCACAACGGAAAGTCTCACTACAAACATCCCCAAAGTTTGGGAAGGTTCAAAGCCAAGGTCAGCTGAGGTAATGAAAGACGGCACGTGTATTTTTGGAGGGTGAAACAAGTTCTCTAAGACACAGAAAGGTGTTGTATTCATAGAATCATAGAATCACAGAATGGTTTGGGTTGGAAGGGACCTCAAAGATCATCCAGTTCCAACCCCCCTGCCATGGGCAGGAACACCCTCCACTACACCAGGTTGCCCAAAGCCTCATCCAACCTGGCCTTGAACACTGCCAGGGATGGGGCAGCCACAGCTTCTCTGGGCAACCTGTGCCAGTGCCTCACCACTCTCAGAGGAAAATTTTCTTCCTTATATCCAATCTAAATCTGCCCTCTTTCAGTTTAAAGCCATTGCCCCTTGTCCTGTCACTACACGCCCTTGTAAAAAGCCCCTCTCCAGCTTTCCTGTAGCCCCCTTTAGGTACTGGAAGGCTGCAATAAGATCACCCCAGAGCCTTCTCTTCTCCAGGCTGAACAGCCCCAACTCTCTCAGCCTGTCTCCATAGCAGAGGTGCTCCAGCCCTCGGATCATCTTCGTGGCCTCCTCTGGACCCGCTCCAGTAGCTCCATGTCCTTCTTGTGCTGGGGACCCCAGAGCTGAACGCAGTATTCCAGGTGGGGTCTCACGAGAGCAGAGCAGAGGGGCAGAATCCCCTCCCTCGCCCTGCTGCCCACGCTGCTCTGGATGCAGCCCAGGACACGGTTGGCTCTCTGGGCTGCCAGTGCACGGTGCCGGCTCATGTTGAGCTTCTCATCAACCAACATCCCTAAGTCCTTCTCCTCAGGGCTGCTCTCAGTCCATTCTCCGCCCAGCCTGTACTTGTGCTTGGGATTGCCCCGACCCACGTGCAGGACCTTGCACTTGGCCTTGTTGAACTTCATTAGATTCTCACAGGTCAGTATTGGTGCTTCTGAAGAAACACAGAATCACACAACGGTTTGGGTTGGAAGGGACCTCAAAGATCATCTAGTTCCGACCACCCTGCCATGGGCAGGGACACCCTCCACTACACCAGGTTGCCCAAAGCCTCATCCAACCTGGCCTTGAACACTTCCAGCTACAGTGTTGAACTCACCTCGGTAAGAGCGATGGCGCACGCAACCCACCCCCACAGCTAACCTTGTCCATGACCGTGCAAAAGCTTCCGCTTCTCATCCCGGGAAACAACGGAGCCATCACCACTTGTGATGTGCCCTTCCCAAAGCAGAGGCACGTTCCCGTGGGACAGGCTGTGGGGCAGTAGGACTGCAACAAGCACAACTAGAGGGACCAGGCAAAATCCACACTAAAAACCCATTCCTGTGACGAGGAGCTGAGACCACGAACCTGCTCAGGTTATGTGTTATGCAAAGTTCAGTACTGGCTCGAGGTCCATTTTGCACACACACAATAGCTTTGGGGAGGCTACAAAATGGTTGTGTGTCAGCAACACAACCGGAGATCATCCAAGGCACGCAGAGTAGCCAGAGCTAAGAGAAAGTAAGCCTGCAATAATGAGAAGATTTTATTAAAACTCTCCCGTCTTAATCTATTCAGGCTAAAATTTTGTTTTTATCAGTCTAACTGTACATTTTTGTTTTTTTTTTCTTGAAAAAAAACGCTTCAATCTGCTAAGAGAAGTCTTCTTGCAGATGGACTGGTAATGAAATACAAATAGAACACTAAATGTGAAAAATGTAATGCACTGCTTATTTTTTTCCTTTACTTATTTAATCTTAATTTGCACCTAGTCATTTTCATGCCGAGCATCTCATGTAGTTAAGTAATTAGTGTAAATTAAATTTCACCTTTTTTTAACCGGCAAAAACGGTGAAACTGAGTTGGTAACTATTCCAAGTTTCGCTGCGATACGGGAACAACTCAATAACCCGAAGACACTGAAGGGTTTGAATGGACAAGACAGGCGGGTTTTTAACAAAAGCAAGGAAAATGGAACAACTGTGCACAGCAACTTGCAGGGCAAGGAGCCCTCTCTGCAGAGCCTTATGGCCGGGTCTATTGACCTCTGAAGATACATTCCAGGACCTCGGGATGGGAGAGTTTACTCCTGTGCAAACCACCGCCTGCACACTCACGGATCCACCCTCTCCGTGTCCGTGCCCGCAACAACCCCCTCTGCAGCTCTGCCCATCCCACCGACTCTGCCGAAACACGGGGTGAAAGCTCCCACGGCGCTCCCTCCCGACCCTACAAAGCTCAGAGGACTTCTCATCCAAAAGAGGAAGGGAAACTCAAGCAAAGGACACTCGGACTTTCCTAATTAACCACATCGAAAAATTGCAACCATGCTACTAGTGATCCCGTACCCAAAAACTGCAACAATTTAATATGATGCTGGTACAAGTTCCTCATGTGCATTACAAAAACCGTGGGGTTGCACAAAGGACATTGCTACTACCCACCCACCAACCACTACAGAGTCAGAAGTAAAGAGTATTGGAGAGTCAATACGAATAAAAAGCATTTGATGAACTCTGTATTTGGCTATTATCATGCAGATTGGGGAAAAGGTCTTTCTCCACCTACAAGATCTTGATGTCCTCAGATGGCACTACTTAGATCCTCAGCTTTAAGCTGTCGCTGTAACAGTAACACATAACTGCACGAAACTAAGTCAATTCAGTACCATAAATGAAAACTCTCCAGAAGACTAAAATTTAAGTTTTCATAAAAAGCAAGTTCCTTCTGAAGGATGTTGCACTGACAGTCCGAGAGAAATCCTGCATTTGTTTGGAAAATAAGGACATAACGAAGCAACACTGTCCACTTCCTTATAGTGCCTTTCCGACATCCCTTGGCCATGACCTGAACGGCCTCCTGTGTGAGAAAATAAATGTTTCCGTCTGTGCTTGTTCATCTCTTCTCCATGCTGGGACGACCAGCGATGGTGCTAGCTGCAGAAGCTGCTCACAGACACAACTGTTTCTCGTTATAACATCTCAGCTGTTGTCTGTACTGAACGCATAATCAGCCACTGTGTACGTACGCACGTATGGTAGCATATAAGAGAAGACCATAAATATCGACACCCATGTTTAGTATTGGTTATTAGTAACAATAAAACCTCAAAATATAGTAGTTAATAACCCTTCGGCCTAGTTTGCCGCTGTTTTATCTATAGACAAAAGGAAGGAAGGAAAAATATGTAATTATTTGGTCAAAATGAGAGGGGGCAGGACAGTTTGAAGAGGAATTCAGGAGCACTAAGCCATTTCTTTCCTAAAAAGTCATTATTCCCACTCCTTTCCTAAAAATCTGTTCTTCTCATGCCTTTATTTCCTAATATTATTATTTAATATTTGTATCCGCGCCACTAAAGCAAAAGGTCATCCCAGGCTTAACAACTCAGCATAACTTTGAAGATCAAAACCAAGTAACAGCAGAGAAAATTGTCAAGGAAATATTATTCAAGGAAGATCTAACCTAAAATCAATTGCTTTTATTCTAATGCATTCATACAACTACTTGCTTACCCTTTTCCATAAACTGGTTGTTAAGCCTCTTGAGACAGAGGACTATTGTAGTGTATACTTGCCTAATCACCCTATAGGGGCATATTTAAAAAAAAAAGAGATTTATGTAACACTTTATAGGGGCAATCACAGCTCATCAAGTTATTTTCTTTAATACATGAAATCAGTCCCATTTAAGAGACTTTTCCCATTTATTATTCTACAGTGCTTTTCCAGAGGAAAAACAACAGCCCGGGGGTGGGTGGGAGGTGGAGGGGGATGGAATTTGGCATGCACGTATACAAAACCCTCCAAGGACTGCACATGCCTGAGCAAATTCACTCTTCTGCCTGTTAAACATTCCTGTCTGAAGACTTTGTTTCAAGACACATCCTCATAAGGAAGAGCTGGACCTTGCCTGCATGGCTGAGAGTACCAACACACAGTATTTAATTTCAAAATCCAGTCCCATCCTATTCCACTAAAGGTTGAGTGCTGTTATTTCTTTGCCTTTCTTGCTTCTCCCTGCTTGCAAGCATCTCACCATGCACGTTACATAACTACAGCTTGTCAAAACCAACAGTTATTTAGCTAGGTAGTGCGATAGATTAATGAGGTAAATCCAGAACTTGCTTATTACAGAACCCAAACAAAAGCTGCTCCTCAAACAACATGCCTATGCAACATTAAACAAACGAACAAGCAAGTGCACCGGTGCTGTTTACATTCAAAGTTAATTAAATCTTTCAAATTCAGGATACTGTACTCGAGACTGCTCAGTGCCTCTTCTCACGTCACAATATGCAAACTCTCTAGTGCACGAGCATTTTATTTTTTAAAAGAGTGACCCGCCCACCCAGTCATTACAGAATAGCAGTCGAATATTGAACCAATTAATTTCACTCGCAAGAACGCTGTATTGCTTTAATGTTTGGGCTGACTTTGATGAGTCAAAACCCTCCTCCCTGAGGCAGCTGCAAAATGCTCGTGTTTCTCAACAACCATTCTTACTCATCTCCCTGGTTCGGTTACAACGTGTACGAGCAGCAGCCAGAAAGGGTTAAACCCTTTTCACGTCAATGCTCTGCAGGAAGCCAGCCTCCGTATTCCAGCAGGGCGAAGAAATCCGTTCAGGCCCTGTATATCCAGCATTATTCAGCACTATTGGGACCGTATTCCAGGATCCCTCAACGCCCACCTGACAGTGTGCCCTCTGCATCACGCAAGTGATGTGGTCTCCCCAGGGCGAACCATCACCCGACCATCCTGGTCTTTGCTGCTGAGCCGTTTCCAGTGACACGCTCTGTGGAGCAAGCCATTGCCACATAACTGTATTCTCTTCTCAGTCACTTCTCCAGGGAAAAAAAATAAAATAAAATTAAAAAAAAGCTATTAAAAGGTTGGTATTTCTGGCATCACCGCCGCAGCGGAGCAACGGGAGGCAATGTGCTGCCCTGGCGAGGAGGTAGCAGCAACGGGCGCCCTGGGCGAGCACCGGCTGGCTGCCGAGCCCAGACCTGGCACTGGGTCTCAGCCCGCTCGACTGCAGGGGAAGGCAGGGAAAAAAAAAAATAAAAATAAAAAATGAAATTAGAAAAAAAAAAAAAGCAGCACTTTCTCAGAGCAGGAAGAAGGGGAGGCCGTGAGCGTTTCCTGTTGTGCAGCTGAAACGAGCAAAGACGTCATTACATTTACACTCCCTCGGGGTGTCAGCAGATCCAGGGCCAAAGTTCAGGCATTTCCAAGGCGCTGCAAGGAGGGAGGTTTTGGAGGAGAAATCAGCAGTGGCTTGATTGCTAACAGCGTTCTCCGCGCTCGCATAGCAAAGCAGCGAGGCAGCGTGTTAGCAGGCTCAGCTGCAAAGCATCCTATGTGACCAGAAACAATATTTGCTCAGGAGCCATGCTGCTCTTATTTTTCTTGTACAGCTTGTGTAAGAATATTAATAAAATAGAGAAAGGCACTAAGCTCTCGCTACAGCCCGTACTTCTGCAAGCATCTGGAAATGAAGCCTTGCATATTTTTGGATCCCACGGAGCAAAGCGTGTTTGGGGAACGCGTTTGCGGCAAACGTGGAGTGTAAAACTACAGGATTCCCTTGTCGGATACGGCTGACAACCCGGCAAAGTGAATACAGATGCTTTCTTCCCAATTTCAGCCCTGCCTTTCTGAAGCAGATAAGGACCCAGCTCAAGGACACGGGTGAAGGCTCAGGAGTCATGTAGTGGCACGTGGGAGTTGAGCATTCAGTAACTGCCTCACAAGCTGTCCATCTGCCCCTAAGGAAACCATTAGCAAACCACCTGGCAAGCGTAGACTTCAGTCCTACCCACCATCGATACCTTCCTAAAAACATTAGACTTTTTTAACGGAAAGCATCGTTAAGAATCCAAATAAGACCATCGGGGAGGTTTCAGAGTGTCCACCTCTGGAAGTTTTAAAGAGCAGTCTGAACAACCACCCGTAGGAATGGTTGGGTTTTCACTGATCCTGCCCTGAGGCAGGGGGATGGACAGGCTTACAGTAAGCTCTCGCTCATGAATCATAGAATCACAGAATCATGGAATGGTTTGGGTTGGAAGGGACCTCAAAGATCATCTAGTTCCAACCCGCCTGTCATGGGCAGGGACACCCTCCACTACACCAGGTTGCCCAAAGCCTCATCCAACCTGGCCTTGAACACTTCCAGGGATGGGGCAGCCACAGCTTCTCTGGGCAACCTGTGCCAGTGCCTGACCACCCTCTGAGTGAAAAATTTCTTCCTTATCTCTAATCTAAATGACAGATGAGCCACATTCCAGACCCTTTTTTCTTAGGCTCTGAACAACACGTCAAAATACAGTGCTAAATACAGCCATTCCACAACAGGCATGTCCCAGTAACCACCTCTGGTGTCCGGGACGCTAGACTTTTCCTCTGCACACTGAGACAGACTGGGTAGCAGTGCTCTGCTTGATAGAAGCTGATTTTCAAATTGAGGCCCTTGATTCAATAAACCTCAGTGGAAAAGGTTATAAGGAGTTTGGAAAATGCTTTTGTGGATTCTCATCTCATACCACCATCACTAGCTGAAGAGGAGTATTTTTGCTGTGTTCCTGCAATAACCACCCTGTGGTCACACCGGGAACTGAAGCCAGCCTTTCAGCTCTCGTAATTCCGAGTATTAGAGCTGAAAACTAGGGAACCACTAGTATACATCTTGGAGTCATAAAAAATCGCATCTTTTGTGGGACGTATGCCGTGCCACTGGCTTACCAAAACTGCTCATTTTACTAAAAGAAGGTCAAAGATAGTATTTTTAATTATTTATAAACGAAACATTTTGGATATGCTTTTCAAAACATATTCTTCTACAAGGCTAAGAGCTGGTTTGGTTGTTTTCTACCCTTTCCTTTAGAGGTAAGATTTTTCAAGACAGCTTATCTTGAAGATTCACTGCCCAGTTAACATGAAGAAACCTCTACTGCTTCTTGTTCTGACACTAGCTTGAAGACTTAATCCTGAAGGTCGTCAGCCTGGCAGTAATCATCAGGACTGTTTTCAATATAAAAAAAAAAAGCAGACAAATGAGTTTTTGGCATTGGCAATGATCTGCAGTACACAATACACAATGTGAGGGAGAAAATCTGATTTTAACTCTGCATCGAATCAAAGAAGCATTAACTTCAGCAAAGACAAGTCTGGATTAGTTCAATTAAAGTGATCAGAATCTGGCCGTTAAAAATGTGGGTGCTGAAACAGAATCCAGCCCATATCATACACAGCAATAGGTATAAGTAGTGATGATCTCCTGAGAAAATAATATTTTAAAAAGAACTGTAGCTATCGTCTTGAGTTTTTTGCATTTAAATTTCAAAAGCTAAAGCAAACGGACAGATGCAAACTGTGAACTGGCCTCACTGTCGGTGCCCTTGGTGGACTGATGAAAACACGAGCTCTTCCACTCCAAAAGAGAAACTGGCTGCAAAGAGTACAAATACATATGGAAAACAACTCTTAAATAAAGTTGGCTACCTACAAAATATTTATCACCTTTAAAGATTCTTTTACTTTTTACAAGGGCATGTAATGATAGCACAAGGGACAATGGATTTAAACTGAAAGAGGGGAGATTTAGATTGGATATTAGGAAGAAATTTTTCACTGTGAGGGTGGTGAGGCACTGGCACAGTTGCCCAGAGAAGCTGTGGCTGCCCCATCCCTGGAAATGTTCAAGGCCAGGTTGGATGGGGCTTTGGGCAACCTGGTGTAGTGGAGGGTGTCCCTGCCCATGGCAGGGGGGTTGGAACTGGATGATCTTTGAGGTCCCTTCCAACCCAAACCGTTCTGTGAAATGTTTCCAGTAGTCCCGGAAACTACTCATGGGGAAAAGGCAAACCTTCATTTTGGACCTTGCTGAAGTATTTATATTTCAAATGTCTAACCAAGACAAAGCAGACTGAAACCCGTGTTTAAGAACCTGCAGTTTTCAACAACAGGGAACCTAATTTAAAGAAACCAAGAGAGATTGCTAAAATATTTATTGAAATCGCTTTCATGGAAACAATGAGAAAACACCATAAAAATGTTAAAAATATTAAATCAACTTGACTGCTTCTGTATCTCATGAATTCAGCAAGATCCTAGGCAACAATAATATTTAGAATAAATATTTTTCTTATGGGAATAACATTTTCACTCAAATTGACCAGATGATATCAATTAAAAAAACAAAGATTAGTTACACAAAGCACATCTACTGACTTAAAAACGAAACTGTACTCCAGTGAGTACAAAGCTTGTTTAATAAGACATTTACTTTTTCCTTTCAAAGATCTTCTTTCATGCGCTTTTTTCCCTTACAGTATTTTGAACGGATTTCGAGCCAAATGACGAAAATCTGTTCTCTAAAACTTCAGAAAGTGCACGCTGCTCAGTTTAAAACACTGTGCACATGCACAAATATAAAGATTAAAATATCAGAAGCAAATCCAATACCAAGTTCTGCACTTATGCTATATGCCCACTTTAAAAAAAAAAAAAAAAAGGGAGTCAAACAGCTAAATAAATAAATAAAAACCAGTGATACAAAAATACAGAAACTTTCTACGTAATACACCATCTGTTCCCCCAGAAAACCACGCCGCAGCCAGCCACAGGGGCTACAGCTACGAAAAGCCCTTGCAGAAGAGCCAGCGCTGCGATGGGCACTTCCAGAAGCTGTGGAACACCGTACTGGCTGCCGCTGGGAGAAGGCTGGAACTCGCCGTGCCCCCTGCCCCGGGGAACCCGGGCTGCCACGGCGTCCTCAGAGAGCTCCCCGCATCCTGCAAGCCCAGAGTCAGGGGTTTACGACGTACCAGTAAAACTGGGCGGCACAGAGGGGCGAGCGCCAGTTGCTTGAGGTCGTGGTGTTTTGCCATGGCTTTTTACGGGAAAGTTTTGTCTCCAGAGCTACAGAGTAAACTGGATTTCCCCGACTCCTTCACAAACCACACCTCCACTGATGCTGCTCCCTGCTCTCGCGCTACGCATCTAGCATCCGCACCCAGAAACAGCTTCTGGAATACTGGGAACAGGCACCCCAGTACGGCTGCCGCCCCTGAGGCTCATTAGAAACAGGAGCTGCTGGTGCATGCCAGATGCTTGCTCAGTGTTGTGTGCCTCCGAGCAAACGGAGTGCAAGAATTCCAGCCACGCGGGGAAACAGGCAGGCGGGAGAGACCCGGATCATGGAATTACGAAGGGGTGCTCTGTTAGGGTGAGGAAGGCCAATTAAGGGGCGCGTCCCTCTCCTTCCAGCTGGCAAAGCCTCAGGTACTCGGGATTATGTAGTAAGAATTTACTTCTGCTGCTTCTATTATTATTCATTAGGTGTGTGTTAAAAAGTCATCCCACCTTTCGAGCCTGTGGTTGCAATATCCCACCAAACACAGGCTTTAGGGCAAGGTCTCAGTTCTTTAAACCATGCTTAAACTTTGCTTTTGCTTTCCAACATCATCCCCGGAACAAAGGATGGAATCACAGAACCCTGGGCAATTAGGAGACCATACCTGGACTGGAGGGAATTCATGAGCCAACACATTACCATAGCTCTCATTAATAAAATAATAAACTGTGCAATTACAGCGGGTTGTACACATACCTCAGGGTATGCAGTAAGGCACAAATTTAGAAATGGAATGTTTCCAGCAACCAACAACAACTTAAACAGGCAAGGATCCTTATCAAACAATTAGGTTACTCAAGAACTACTCCAATAGCTGGCCCTTTTTGCCCAAGGTTATGCATTCTAAAACCATGTCATAAGATTTGGTTTACCTGGGCTTTTTCCTCTTCCTTTTATTTTTTTGTTTGCAATATTTAAAAAAAAAAAAGAAAATAGCTCATCTCCTCTCTAATCAACCCATCAGGTGCAAGATTCTTTCAAAATTACATCTGAAAATGGGAAAGTGCAAAGAGAAACCCAGTTATCAGTGATATGCCAATACGGTTCAGTGCTACTGGGCTTCAGAAGGACTTCTGAAGGTCGAGGGAGGTGATTCTGCCCCTCTGCTCTGCTCTTGTGAGACGACACCTGGAATACTGTGTTCAGCTCTGGAGTCCCCAGCACAAGAAGGACAGGCTGAGAGAGTTGGGGCTGTTCAGCCTGGAGAAGAGAAGGCTCCGGGGGGATCTTATTGCAGCCTTCCAGTACTTAAAGGGGGTCTACAGGAAAGCTGGAGAGGGACTTTTTACAAGGGTGTGTAGTGACAGGACAAGGGGCAATGGCTTTAAACTGAAAGAGGGGAGATTTAGATTGAATATAAGAAAGAAATTTTTCACTGTGAGGGTGGTGAGGCACTGGCACAGGTTGCCCAGAGGAGCTGTGGCTGCCCCATCCCTGGCAGTGTTCAAGGCCAGGTTGGATGAGGCTTTGGGCAACCTGGTGTAGTGGAGGGTGTCCCTGCCCATGGCAGGGGGGTTGGAACTAGATGATCTTTGAGGTTCCTTCCAACCCTGACCATTCTGTGATTCTATGACTAGATACACAGGACAGGTAAGTTACGCTATAATGAAACATCACTCTAGAATCTTGCAAACCTCTTGTAAATACTGTTTTCTTGCGTCTTTTCAATGCTGAAGTGTACTAGAAGTAGGAAATAAAAAACTCTGAAATTTTGCCACTTGAAACAAGAAGGTATTGGGCTCAAAAAAAAACCCAAAAACCAACAAAACCAAAATGACATCATGCAGAAACTGAATTGAAATGCAAGTTTCTTACAGCTTAACAAGCAGTTCCAAACCCAGATAACTGCATTTCACTGGGGAAAGAAGCATACAGTACAGGTAAGGTACAGTCCAGGCTCCAAGCTCACAAACTGCTGGAACTACGATGCCCTCAGGAACCCAGCAAGTTCCTTTCTCAGATGGGTTATAACTACAAAAAAAAAAAAAGTTAAAACCACAGCTCTAAGCCACTGTCAGTTCCAACACTTGTACCTAAGACTTCACGTGTTTTATATTCAAATCACAATGAAAGCACCTTGGGGTAGATAATATACCTTTACTCTTTCTTTCCAAATTACTTTATACCATCTGGCAATGTAACAGTCATTTCTGTTGAGAGTGCCTTTTGTTTTCTATCTTCTCTGCCTGAAGTATCCAGAGGCTATTTCCATGTAGACAGTTTTCCCAGTATTCTCACCTAGTGGTACCATACCCAACGAAGAGCAAACCTCGCGCGCTGGAGGCTTCTGTTTAGAGGCTGAGACAGTCACGAGGAGCACTGCTGCAGCAGTACCTGTCCTGTCTCCTGCTGGTGGCAAAATCCTGGCCTCACGAAAAATCAGTAACAACTCGCCATTCTGCACTTTTATTGAAGTCAGGATTTGATCCAAATCGACAGAGTTTTCATTTTATTCACAAGAGACAAGGCAGTTCACGCAGTAACAGAAGCTCTGCTGAGCAGAGTTCGGTGTCGTCTTCTCAGCTGTGGGGCACTGATTAGAAAACTGTGACACGAAGGCAAGATGGTTTTGCACTTGACACCAGAGAAAGGTCAAGCAACAAGATTAGAAGTGCTGGCACGATGCAAGGGGTTTTTATGCTTTCATTTACATAATCTGTTTACACAGGTAGTCTGTTCATGGATTGACTTTCTGGTCACATTTCTACAGCCACGAGACCTGGAACCACGAGTTCAGCCATGGCACTGAAGTGGGTGTCCTACCAGAAGAGTGAGGGTTCATGAGCACCACGCACAAGTTGGCTGTCACGCACCATCAATGAAAGGGGCCTCAGAAACCATCCTTTAAACTTCTGACTAGACTACGAGTGATACAGCTACATCCTTCAGAAACAGGAGGATAAAAAAAGAATTCCAAGTGCTTGAACTTAGAAGGCAAACATCTTCACGGTCCAGCAAGACATGACCTTGGCTGAATCAGTCACAGGCAGTAAAATGGGCCACACTCAGTTACTGACTCTGCTGGCATCATTGTATCAGCAATGTCCCAGCAACAGTGAACAGCACTTTGGAAAGATCACCTGGCCACACTCTTGATACCCAGAGCACCAAAGTGAAATGACAGCAATTCCTCACAGAGAACTAATATGGTTTTTCACCTGTTTAACAAAACGTGGCTGCGTGTATGAATCTGTATGAACATTTGTGAAATAAATGCTAACACACATAAATAATGCAAATAGGTTTATTTATTTAAAATACTTTCTTTGATATTTAAAGAATAGCAGAAGTTGAACCTACGCTGAATCTAGGACAAATCCTCCCCTCGGTGACTAACAAGCCAGACCTACAACCGCAAGCTCCCATGAAGTTATTCCAGGGATACTGCACTGTGAAGGAGACAGAACATGACTGGAGGCAAAAGCTATGATCACATAAATGTGTATGTACATACTTATACACACATGCTTAAATATTTCTTCATGCAATACAGCAAAATCTCTCCATTTTCTGGTGTAATCTGTTTACTTTTATAGGAAAACATCAAAGCAGGAGCCAAAAAAATGCTTTTTTGGCTGAGAAAAAGCACAGGTGTAATCCCGTCATCTGGATGTGACACTGCCTGAATTATGTAATGAAACTGGGAAGCACGGAAACTTTTCTAGTGTGAGTCTGTAAATAGCCACAAAATCTATTTATTACACTCTTGGCTTGCCAGACAACCCACTTGACTGAGAAAGAGTTAGTCAAAATTGGGTTTATTTATTCCCCTGCTTGCTAGTTAAGTGAGTTGAACTATTGACCAGGATCAAATGATACTGCAACTAAATTAAATCAAAACAGTGCACAGGCAAATGTAAAGAGAAATACCTGCAAGCATCAAGCAAGATAAAAGGCCTTGTATTCTGTGTGTAAATTATCTGCGGAGATGTCAAATAATGCAAGTCGGAGGATGCTACCACTGTATCAAAGATGGTGCCTTCTGGATCTTAGCTACTCATCAAGACATGAATGTACAACTTGCAACTGGACAGGGATTTTAAGGGCTGTACTACAAAAATTCTTTAAGTTGAGGACTTAATGTTAGTGGGAGACTTCATCTGATAAAAATAACTTCTTGAAGGCAGTTATAATCCACTGTCAGTCACATTCGAACCTTCCTTCCCCATCTTGTTCATCTCCCCCTCTAGGCCCCATTCTCAACCACCATACATCAAAAAATGTGTATTTAGCATCCTTGTTTTCTTCTTTAATTACTGAGGCTGTGAAAGAGAAAGAAAATTAAAAGAAGAAAGGGAAGAAAAGGAAGAAAATTCTCTCCTAGTCACTCCATTTGTGGAAAATACGCTGCACTGAAGCTCTGGAGCGGTGTGCGTAAAGGAACTCCATGGTCCCATGTGTCTTTCTTTTTCCTGCCAGGCAGAGGGTGATCTAGGGAGCAAGGGAAGGAAAGTCAGGGTGTATCTACTGAAAGCTACTTCGTCGTCACTACAGAAGAACAAAGACCCCGGACACACCACTGTAATACATCGCACAGAGGACACAGATAAAAACTAAAGCAGAGGTTCTTCTCCTTGTACACCTATCTTTTACACGTGAACGCGTCTGGGCCAACCTGCCATCATGGAAGGTTCAGGTTTATCAGCTCCAGATGCTGAAATCTGTGCAATCCAGGAGCAAAACAAGCCTTTTGAAGGTGCTGTATAAACGCACCTTGTCCTTGCTCCAAAAGAGAAGTTTTGGAGGATCTGATATGCTTCCATTTCCTTGTCTATGACTTTCTCAACTTTCTGTCAAGCCTGTTCATAAGAGCAACATACAGAGTGATGAATTTTTGTCCACAGAGAGATCAGTAACTAATTTAATGGTACCACTGAACAGCTATTGGCAACATTTTTCAACTATTAGTGAGCTGAGCTAAAAACAAAGCAGAGAAAATGAAGGTACTGCATGTCATCCTGTTGACTCCCGACATTTCGCAGATCAAAGTCCAGTCAGTACCAAATAAGAGGAAAGAAAGGTGCTGTGGGAACCTTCATACTACTATAGATCAGTTCCACCTTACAACCTTACTCCTTTACAAAAACACAGCTGACTCAAAACTCCCCTATTAATTACTCCAAATAATGTAGTAGTTTTACTAATGCGTGACTGATTCTGAGGTTTTTCACCAATAATTAACATTACCCACTATGATAAAGTAGTTCAAAGATGAGTACAATTTGTGTATCTTTTTAATTAGTAATTAAGTGAATCAGAGATTAAAAACTAAACCAGATGTGAACAATATGTAACGACGTGTACCAAACACGACAGACAACTTAGAAGACCAACCCCAACACAAGAAGGACATGGAGCTGCTGGAGCGGGTCCAGAGGAGGCCACAAAGATGATCCGAGGGCTGGAGCACGTCTGCTCTGGAGACAGGCTGGGAGAGTTGGGGCTGTTCAGCCTGGAGAAGAGAAGGCTCCGGGGTGATCTTATTGCAGCCTTCCAGTACCTAAAGGGGCTACAGGAAAGCTGGAGAGGGGCTTTTTACAAGGGCATGTAGTGACAGGACAAGGGGCAATGGCTTTAAACTGAAAGAGGGCAGATTTAGATTGAATATAAGGAAGAAATTCTTCACTCTGAGGGTGGTGAGGCACTGGCACAGGTTGCCCAGAGAAGCTGTAGATGCCCCATCCCTGGAAGTGTTCAAGGCCAGGCTGGATGAGGCTTTGGGCAACCTGGTGTAGTGGAGGGTGTCCCTGCCTATGGCAGGGGGGTTGGAACTGGATGATCTTTGAGGTCCCTTCCAACCCAAACCATTCTGTGATTCTATGACTCTCTAGAGCATCTCTTGTTCATTGCTGATGCTCGTACAGAAAGAAGAAAAATCACTCTCTAACCTCACATAAATCGACAGCAGTTAGAGTAATTAAAGATGTATTTTCCAACTAACAACTATTTTAGCTGTCTTGGAAAGACAAGGAACGTGAAACACCACACACTTTTAGGACTTTTGTGAATGGACTGCGCTGGAAACGAACTTCACTGAACCATGATATGAAGACTGTTAACAGATGCCACTTCGTCACTGTTAAATTCTGATTTTGGTCTAACTGACTAGTTTTCCCTCTAACTAAATAGTGTCATGCCTTGTTGTCAGGGAAGGGTAACCTCAGTTATTATTTCATGCTGTTCTTTCTTGATACACTACACGTGTTCTGTTTTAATGCAAACCACAAATACAAAATACATAAATACAGAGATTGGGCCATTTCTCTTAATCAAATGAAAAAAACAATATGCCAGAAAACCCCACTGTCTAATAAGACTAATTCTGATAATCCTGATCATGTCCTTTTAGAGCTTTTTAAAACATAAAGTACCTTTCTGTCTAAGTGCAGATACTACTCTATGGGAAAACTGCTCATTAAATAATATTATTTGAACAAAATTAGGCACTCTGTTCTACTAAATTGTCTGAGATTACATCATGTCCTACAATGTGTAATCGGACATTTTTTTCAGCTTTTTAAATTTATTATTAGAAAACAGCCAGTATTGCTCCATAAATCACTTGATAAGGATGGCCCTCAAGATCTGACGGTCCACCACCAAGCCCAGCAGAGGAAAATTTCAGGCACTCCCCTCAGATTTGGGGAGGCAGGGAACATTAAGTCAGCCCAGCCAGGCCAGCAGCAATACTAACCTCTGTAGCCAAAAAAAGTCTAAACTTCACTACAAATTACAGGAAATAATCTGGACTTTTTGTGCTTTGTTTTTTTCATGAGTATTTGCTTATGAAGAGTGTCAAACTTTACCTCACTGCATTATCTTTAAAATGTCACCTGACACTGTAATTTCAATTCCCTTTAGCTCCTCTAGTGTTCACTTTTCTAGTGAAGTGAACTATACATGCAAATTATCTAACTGCTTTCCTTCATATGGAATTTCCAATAAACCATTCTCTGGAAGTTCCTGTAGCAATCAAACCTTGAGTTCCTCCTACACGACACAACTGCAGTTAACGCCTATCTTTCAAAAAATACTGCACATCCCTTTTTTCCCCCTTTGGCAGCTTACATAGAACAGACAT